>NC_089982.1:3912207-4214649 GCF_036417845.1 Apteryx mantelli
CTATCCATCGATGTAGCAATGAAAACTCATTTTGGGTGCAGATGGGAATTTACCAACAGAAGACAAATGATCAGGTAAGGTAGAACAGAATGTTAGTGAAAATAAAAGTTATAAATGACAAAGCACCTGCTACCACCTGATGTAGCAATCAGAGCAGACACATTCCAATTGTCCATCCTAAAAAATGGGCTTTATCACCAAAGAAGGTCTCAATTCATTATTTCTTCATTGATGTTGTGTCAAATATGCAGGTCACATCATCAGCCTGCTATATAAATGTGAGAAAAAGCTATAGAACACGGTTAAGGACACAGAACGAGTAAAATTTAAAGGGGTTATGAAACTATTTTTAAAAGTCACAACCAAGTAAAAGTAAAATTCAGCAAGAAGAGGAAGAAAGTGAGCGGACACTCACTCATTTCACTGTAAGTTTCTGAGTATATAAGTTGGTCTAATATTTCAAAGTGACTGGCATGTTTAGCTCTTTTCATCTTTGTGGGCCAAACTTGAGAAACTTATAAATAGGCTAAGCCTTTTTAAAGTACTCCAAGTCGAGGCTGAGGTAGCTGAAGTTGGACATATGCAGAATTAAATCAGATATGCAGTGTTTAACAGAGAGATGGCTCTCCTTTGGAGCACACCCATGGAAGGAGATAGGGGCTTCACCCTCTTCTGACAAGATCCTTTTTTGTAATATATAGTTCTTCCTGTTCTTTTGGCCTTTGATTTTACTCCATGGGAACACATTCTTGTGGCTGAGTGAGGGAAAAACTTAACTGTGGAAATTCAGCATTATCAAGACTAGACCAGGACCAGAATTTACTTATCCAGTAAACTACAATGCTCGATGAGACAAGATGCATAATCCAGTATCTAGTACACCCCACAAAGCTCTTAGCAGTGGCTTATTTCCATTCATATGGAAATTTATATCGATTTCACTGGGAAGAGATTTGAGCCAATGCAGTGCTCCGGCTCTCATGATGCTTACAATATTTGTTGTCTTTCTTGAAACGCCAGCACCTGGACTCATGTGATCACACAAGAATCTCAAATGTAATCAGCCCTCTTGGCTATGCTTAAAAGCTTGAAAATCAGTGCACTCAAAGGGAACAAAAGGGAGCAGAAAAAGAAACCATCATGATTCGGGGTTTTGTTTGGTTTTGTTATTACTTTTTAACCCTCAGATTCAATCTCTCCCCGTAATTACCATTCATCAGAGTTGCAGAAAATATTGTGGGCCAGTTTGTCTGCCCAGCCAGAGTCCCTCAGATACCACGGAGCAGCCAAAAGTGGGCTGTGCGTTATTTTTGTCATAACTGCAATATGACCTCTAGTTTCCTTTTTAACATGTTAAGAAACCCACAGTCAAATTAACTGCTTAGTCCAAAGAAGGTGAGGGGGAAGAGAGATGGAATTTACAGTCACTTATTTGGAGGGTGAACAAAAAGCCACCTTCAGGTTCCACTCAAATTTGAGGAAGATCTATTAGGCTCAGGGACTGAAGTTGGGATTTGCCACTGGTAACTGTGTTATTCACTCTGAGCCATTCTTACCTGTACCAGAGATAACCAGGAAGGAATTAACACCAGTAAATAGAAGCAGGGAGTGCGAAGAGTCAGCACCAAGTACAAGCTGCAGGACTGTGTCCGTGCTATGGAAACACAGTGCCGGGCCAGCAATTTGCAGTTCTGACAGATGTACAATGCAGCATTTGGCTCAGAGATTGTATTTGCGATCATTTGAAGAAACAATTAGATGGCATCTGGGAGAATTGGAATCTTTAAAAAGGGAATTAATCTTAAAAGGATTCAATGACCTTTGCTAACTTCCAAAAAAGAAAAAAAAATCTTATGGATTTTTATATTCAATGTGCATTAGTTACTCATTCTCTCAGAGGTGATTTGCTTTTTTTTGTTGTTTCATTTGCATAAGGCACAGTCCACATGAAAAGACAAGCAAGCAGGCTTTGTATGTGCTCATACAGGACTCTGCTGCAATATTTTTAGATGGGTTCATTTTTTTCTCAGTATTTGCAATCTCCCATCATTTACGTTCCAGAGAAACAATTTGTTTCCAAACATAGCTGTGTACAGCTCTAAGAACTGACCCATCCCCTGGCTTTCCACCACTGTTAAAGCCAAATCACATTTGTATTTAACAGCTTAATTTGCAAAATTGGTTTTATCGTTGGCCCTGTTGCCCTGTGAAGACAGCATGAGAGGGGAGGGAAGATCTGACCTGTATGCTCGGCTACAGTCCTGACCTGTTGTGTGACACCATGACAAATCCCTGTGCCCATTCCCCCTCTAAGCCTTTGTCTATTTAGACAGCCAACAGCTCAGAGCAGGCACTGCCGCTCGCTGAAGGTCACACAAGGTGCTCCATTTTGGAGGCATCTCCGGGTCCCATTGTCATGGAGATAACAATGACTGCAGCTGATGGCCTCAAACTGAAATTAAAGCCCTGGAACAACCACATTTGTATGCAGCTGTAAAGGGAATTTTCCAGGCAGCTGGAAGAGGAATTTTCACATGAGAAAAAGGAGAGGCAGAGGGATCCAGTGCCCAGATCCTCCAAGCTAGAGGGAAGATCAAATCAAAAATCAAATCCCTTCTTATCTCCCTCTGCTACATGTGGTAGAGAAGGGTCATGTCAGCAGCAGCAGAGCTACTAAAAGCACTTTATGCCTGACAGTATGACAAGATGGCCAACAAAGAATCTCAAGGAAGAAGTGAACCAACAAGCAACAGTCCAGTGGAGAGCGGCAAAAATGATCTGATTCTCCAAATACAAGCTATAATAACCATCTTGCCTGTGAAATGGCATGTGCCACTTCCTCAACTCAGGGACACTTATCTTTGCGTGTAAGAAACCTCAATTTGTTTTCCATGCCTTTATTTTGTGCAAAATATCTAGCTTATTTTTCCTCATTAAATTGAGAAGTGTTACTGGCTGCTCCCTCATCCAAATGCTGCAGCCTGCCTTTCCCTCATTTTACCCTAGGTCCAAGGCATTTTAAGGATGATCCACTGGGGGACACCTCCTATCTCAAGCCTGTGGAACACTTTTTTAAGTTGGAGAAACATAAAGAATCATCAGAAAAACAGACAAATTCAAATTCTGAAAGTGAGCTTTTTTTTTTTTAAGTTCCCTCAACAGGCAGGATAGTATCTTTTGCTATCATCATGGTGCAGAAACTTCACTCTTTTCTTGAAGAGATTCAGGACCAAAATGGGAGACTGAATCCAAGCAACAAACTGTAAAACAGTAGGGAAAACACTCCTTTGTGAAGCAGGAACGACAGTACAGCAGTAACTGCAGTCATATTATAGGTACAGAAAGATGAACAGGTGGACCCATAGATGAACCTGTTAGTGGCGAGTAGAAACTACCTACAGCCAGACAGAAAAACAGGCGTCTATGCTGGAAAGAGATACACTCCAACATGCCTGTTCAGAGAAGCATTCATTCAGTACTTTGCTCACAGTACTAATGAGGTCTCAATTTCCAGGTTATGCTTGGTTGTCAGTCTTGCATTGACGATAACACACAAAAGGGAAATATTTTAATTTCATGTGTGCCAGAATCCTGACAGTTTTCAGACATCTCAATTTCTCCTCTCCTCTCTCAAACCTTCTTAAAATTTGTCCTCTGGGAATATTGCTCGACTGCACAGTGGCAACCAGGAACTGGAAAGAAAAAACTGACAGAAAATCATGCAGACCTTCAAAGGCAGTGCAGAATTATACTGCTGAAAAGGCGATTGCGGCACGAAAAGAAAAAAAACCCCACAGTTTATCTGCACAGAGAAAGTCATGGTTTTCATTCTGGCAATCCTTACTCACCTTGATCAGCAGCTAATTCTAGAAGTGCTGGTGATCTCAGAGGCGTTACACAGTGAGCATCAAAGATCAATAGCTGGCCTCAATTTACCAAGCACATTGTGCCATTGCACACTATGGAATTGTTATTGCCCTTATTCATTTTTTCCATATGTATTTTCTGAGCTGTTAGGATGACTTCAGGAGTGGAGATGGAAAGAAAGGCTTCTGACTGCAGGTTGAGGGAGAAGCCTTCACATGGAGTATGGCGATGAGTTCTGGGTGTCATCGTTTCTCCACTCTCAGCACGCAGCTGCAAAGCCTGCTAGCAAGTGCTCAGGGCTGTGAAGATGTGTGACAAGGCTGTGTGAAGGAAGGCTCTGTGGGTGATGTTATGATTTCCACGTTGGAGGGGATAGGAAGAGAATATCAGAGTTCACTTTGCTTTAAAAAAAAAAAAAAACTTCCCCAAAATACTACATTAAAAAGAATGTTAATGTTGCACATGCATGCGGAATTTTCAACACTAGGAAGCATAACAAACAGTGGTTTCTTTTTGCTGAAGTTTTCTGAGTGGCAGAGTCACTGCCTGACACAGAGATAGAAACAAAAAGCAAAGGGAATTAAAAAAAGAATCGGTTTTGTTTCAAAGACAAATGGACATTTTGACACAATCTCTTTTCTCAAAGACATTCAAAAGTTTTGTCTTCATCACAGAGACATTCTGAAATTGAACTGTTTGTCCTTCAGTCTGCCTCATCTGCAGCTTTAATAGTGTTTTTAAAGTATTCTCTATATAATTAATATTTACATTTCAGTAGCAACTAGTAGCTCCAAAAGACATCGAAGGCCTTATGTGTTAGAGTGAAAGGGAGCTGTTCCTCTCTAGTTAGACAAGAAAGACATAGACTGAGGCGAGGGAAATACAAACAGTTTACAAATGATTTACACAAGGTGATTCATCAACTCAGAGACAAACCTGGAAATAAAACCTAGGCCCCAGAGTGTAATGGGGAGCTTTCAGCACTCCAAATCCAGCTGCCAAGGTCAAAACTTTCCCCAAGTCCACTGAGAGCTGTTGCCTTTTCTAAGCTCAGCCTTAAATTATTTATTCAGATTGGAAAAGTGGGTACAGTTCAAGTTTCAGCCACTATGCAATTTTAGACAGGTCACTAAACTTTCCCTTGTCCTTGACCTCACAGTTATGAATGAGAAACCGATGATTATGGGAGTGCCGGGAGCACAAAATCCACTGTTGACTATCATGGGTGGAAACAGGTGAGCCTGACAGACACAATTTCAACCAACTTCACACTATCTGCAGTACCACAGCCCACAGATGACCTCGCCGTGATGAGCTCCCTTCACAGTCAAGGAAGCAAAACCAGATGCTTTTAGGAGGCAATTCATCTGAACTATTTCAGGCACCTAGATTAGGGCAAGAAGATTCGTAGGCATCTATTCCACTGACTGGCACTGAATACAAAGACGGCACGAGCTGACTTGAACACAGATGTCTACATTCAGGCAATTGAATCCCACCCAGATAGTCTGAGCATAAACAGAAGGAGATGGTAGGAAAGTCTTTCCTAGATGGATGTGTGGATACAGACATAGATACAGGAGTTCATCCCCAATAGCATTTTTTATTATGATTTTCAATACGAGTAACACATAGCTGTCCTAGTTCTGAGCCATGGCCAAGCATTTATAATCTCCAAAG
The DNA here is from genome assembly GCF_036417845.1 of Apteryx mantelli. NCBI lineage: Eukaryota > Metazoa > Chordata > Aves > Apterygiformes > Apterygidae > Apteryx > Apteryx mantelli. The sequence continues at coordinate 3,917,755 of NC_089982.1, forward strand.
GGTTTGCAAATAAACTGAACCATTGCAAATAATACTCCACTGCATAAGAAAGTTCTCTTACCACTTTGACAGAGCTGAGTTTCTCTGTGAATCCCCAGTGTGCCCTTACATCTCTGATAATGCGGTCTGTGCCCTTAATGAGGTCTTGCGAAAAGGTCTTGCTCTTTCCACCTCTTTCCTTGTTGACTGCTACCTTAACAAAAGCATTTAAGTTCTGTACTCCAGACTGATGAGTGAGGAAAGGCTGAAGGACTGCGCTTGTGCACTTTGTCAAGCGGGAGACAGTTGGGGACCAAGCCCAGGTGATTGATAGATCAGAAAAGAGGCTGTATGCTTAATGGAAATGTTGAACCAAATGTTACTTCTGTCAAGATAAGTTATTGGTTGGTTAAATGGCAACAAAAAATTTTAAGACATCATGAATCGATACTTTACTAATTGTTAAATTAATTACCGTCTGTCATCTTCTTCCAAAGTACTTTCTGGAGTTTATATGTTATGAAAGTTATCTAGCAGCCTTGCTAGAAGCCTGTAGGCAAGTTTCAGCCCACTCTTCTCCATTTTTAATTTCAGAAATGAGAAAGCAACCCTCCCTTTGAATAAATGCATTCTCTTTGTTTCCAAGACATGTTCATTTTCTGCAGTAATTGTTTAGATTTCACACACAACACAAAGACCTAAAAGAAGGGGTGGTAAAGAAAGTAAGAGGGCCTGATCTCTGCAGGTGGAGAAGAAAGCACCACTGTGCCTTTGTGAATAATCTGAAGGGCTAATAATTCCAGAGAAATATTATTACAGACAGGGTCTGAGGTAAGGTTTGGACTCCAGACCAGGGGAACCTTCTTCACTGTAATGTCCCACCGTATTGTTGAAAGGGAAGTGCAGACCAGCATTCAACATCATTACATCCTCGTCAAGGTCAGATTACTAGGAGGATTTTGACTGATGCATAAAACACAATCAAATTAGCTGAGTCGGAACCCAGCTCTGATGTTCATTAAAGAAACTGCCATGCTCATTAAATGGAAGCAATCCACCTAGAAGGTCAGAGCTAATTTTGAAAACAACACTGAGACTCAGGACTGTAAAAGCAGGGTGTATTTGGAGTGGCAGAGGGAGATGCCTGGACAACTGAGCACTTCTATGGCTTTTGTCACCACGGTTCTCAGTGTGCTGCCTCCATCAGCAGCATTTATCCCACAGCAGCCCTTAAAGAAGGGATATGTTCTTGCCAGACGAAGACTTGAGCATCCAGCAGATTCTGTCACTTGCTCAAGGATTCTCGGGAAGGCAATGACTGAGACAAGAATAAATCCCAGGTCTCCAGAGTACCTGTCCAAAATCCCAGGCTGAATGAACAAAACAAAATTTGAAAAGCTGTGGAGGTAAAAGAGATTTATACTCCCATTGTGCATGTTCTTAACTTTAAAAGTAAAAGGACACAGGTGCCATCAGAGATCCTTATGCTTTAGCCTGACTACAAGTTATTCTTAGGTACAGCTGTAAGAAAGGAAAGAGTAGGCTAAGACATTACTCAAAACTGATATAAGCAGTAAACGCAAACAGACAGGTGGGAAATCATATTTCTCAGGATTTTCACTAAGCCTTGAATGGCAGACACCAGACCACAAATAATAAGCTGCTAGGACCAAATGGATATTGTAAGGTTTTTACTGGAATAAAGGCAGGAAAACTGCTGAATTAATGCTGACCTTTGTAAAATAATAAAGCCACAAAACTATAGAACAAAGATCACAGCAGTAATGTTTAACGACCACTGGGAGCACTTCCCATTGTTGTATTTCATGAGTAAGAGATACTAAGCTAATATGGATTAAGAGACTGTGCTAGCCAGGCTCTCCATATGGAGATATGTGTTATGTATGTTTGAAAGTGCTGCAGAAAGCTTTTTTTAGCAGATGCCTGCCATATTTTGAACTAGACATATCCATAGTCCAATACTTTGGTCAAAAGTGCCAGGTCCACCAACGTTTTTCTACACTTGCTACAGTCTTGACATCAGGCCAGAAAAGCAATTGTGAAAACGGATCTGTATCCTAGCAGGAAAGAAAATCACCCAGACATTGGAAAGATGTGTGTGCAGGACTCTCTACTTTTAACCATGTGTACCCACGTAACTTGCACTATTGTCAGCAAAATAGGCCCTGATATCTCATGAGTGCTAGGGGGTCACCTGTTTGGAGGTGAGATAGGAAAGGACTAGATTTTCATTTCACAGAAAGAACTATCATTAAAAGAAGTAGAATCAAGATAAATGTTGAAACTGTCATTACATTAAGTTTTAAAAAATTAGTTTGGAGCTGCTGGTAGAATTTTATTCTAAATGACGTTGTATCAGTTTTGATTTTATACAGTTAAATGATACATCTAAAAAGATAAAGATTGAAACAAAAAGTCATTTTCAGACAGAACACTGAAACATTCCAGCCTAAAAAGCTAGAGACAGCATATTCTGAAGTCTGAACTGAAATTTCATCAAAAGCAACATGATTCTCTGAAATATTTCCCTTCTCCTGTCAGCTGATCATTATTCCCCAGTGGAAAGCAACACACAGTTGCAAAATCTCCTCAGCAGCTCTATTTATGGGTTTACTTTGCCGAGCGTTTCCCAGCTTCATCGCAAAGCTCACAGGTGAAGCATTTCCCCCAGCTCACTGCAAAGGCAGGAATGTACTGCAGTCTGGGGATTTAACCCCAGAAGGAATTTGGCCCATTGGGTATGGCAAGGTTAACATGAGGCTGAAACCTGCCTCTGCCTTACTAAAAACTCCTGAAGTATCTCCCACTCTCCCAGAAGCATTTATCAGTGCTCGTGCCGGGAGCCAAGCCTAAGTTCACCCCAGAAGGTTCCTGTGCTCTCGCTGGCTCAGTTCCAGTCTTTCTGTTGCCTTGCCGTTATCTCTGTGCCCTCCAACATGTTTTTGCCGTGATCCCAGTGACAACCATCCGCCTCTTTATGCCCTATTCCCTGCCAGAAAAGGCTGCCATATTGCTAACTCCTCTCCCAGCTGCTCTTTCCCCAGTCTGTTCTGCCATGTCTGGGGCTATCAGTGCTGCAAAATCCCTTCATTTAGCACTGGCATTTTCTAGCAAATCTCTTGTTCTATAAACCTTCAATGTCTAACCGTGTATACTATCCTCACTATAGCCATTTTAATAAGCGAAAAACATGGCTTATTAAAAACAAAAGGCATCCCTTTTGGTTTTATATTTGCAGTGGCTGAAGATGACATGTTTAATATAACAGCTTTCAGCTCTTCATACACAGTTCTGCTGCACCTCCACATGAACCTTGAGGTGGGGATGGCCTTTGCTTTGCTATTAAAATGCTAACAATCTAGAAGTCTTTTTCTGATTCATCCTTTCCTCCCAAGATTGCTTTGCTTAAATTGGAAACATATCCGAGTAATGTCATCAGCTGAACCATTCACAAAAAATGAACTCCTTGGCTTTAGATGACTGTCACTTTATGGGGTGAAGAGTCACATATGCCTTTTTCCAGCGTAGCTTTGGGTGCGTGCATGTAAGTGACTGCATGCATGTATATATATTTCATATAAATAAATACACACACACACACATATCTCAGAAAATAGACAGTATCAGGAGGAAAGAGATTACAAAATTGTGGGGAAAAATCAGAGTTCTTTCCACCCTTTGTTCACCATAGCAACTCTCTCTCTCATGCACACACAGAGACAGAAAAAGAGAGAAAAGAAAAGCTCCTACCTCATTTTCAATCAGGTCTTCTACAACAAGAGCAAAGCTTTTATCTTCCTGATAGGGATAAAAGACTATTCTAACAGTTCATTTTAGAAGTATGCATGGGCTTTTCAAGCAAGTACATGTTTTCATTCCTCTGGATATGAATTTAGTAAAGACTGTTAGGGAATGCCTGGATTCCCCAGTACAAACATGTCCAATAACAGCTGCTCTTGGTAACGTGGAAAGTCTTACAGCTTCCTACTTATTCACCACTACAACTACACATGTGCACACCTGTATGTACAGACACACATGCTACTAAACAATTTATGCTTCAATTTACCAACAAAAGTAAAACTGAGATAGAAGATAGCAAGGTGATATGCCAGTATTTTACTGACTCTGATGCGTGTTATGGCAGCCCCCTGCATGGTAGCATCAGGACTCCATTGTGCAAGGTGCTGTACAAACCCCTATAAGATACATATAAGTCAAATATATATGTCTTATGGGCAATGCCAGCTGAGGTCACATCAAAGAAATCCACTGGCATCAGCAAGCTCAAATTAAGCAAAAGATATCCCCACTTTACAAACGGGTCACTGAAACACCGGAAACTTAAAGGATTCGTTCATGGACATACAGAAAGTTGCTTGTGGGAGACTTGAGCATAAATCTCCCAAGTCCCGCTTAACGTCTTAACTGTGGTCTATTTCCCCTCAATCTGGAATCTCCATTGTTCTGTCTGCTGTTTTTTTGTGTTTCTTTCATTTCTAGAGAAAGCAGCTCCACTCTCTGAAGTCTCTGCTACCAGTATTATGGAAGAAAATAATGTATTGTTACCCCTCAGTTGAGGCCTGATGTCAGAGCCATTCTTTCCGAACAACTACAACCATAATATTTTGAGTACACGCAGTAAAACTGTAGCTAGGCTACAACTGAGCTTGTAATGTAACTTGTTCTGTAGAAGGGACATCTGCCATGGTTTTCCCCTGATGTTAGGCTGGCGAGACTTCATTGACTTTCGCGATAATGACAAAGTGCATCAGTCATTAAGAAAAGGTCCTTCTTAATGGCCTCTTAACCAAAAAAGATGAGTGCAATTTGCTTTCCCCAATGTGTTGTCTCCTTCCAGCCCACTGTCGCTGTGAGCACCTTGCAGTCCAGGAGGACTCCGACAGTGAGGATGAAGAGGAGGCAAGTTTGGTGCCTATGCAGATCTCAGCACAAAAAACACCTTTTGCAGCAGAATTTGCAGTACACAAGCAGATCTGCTGCTGCTGCTGCTATGAACACACAATAGTAATGGGGTCTCCCACTGAGCCTTCCTCATGAGCCCTGTTCCTCTACCCCAGGGAGTTTCTGGTGGGCACATCTGCACAGTTGTTAAGTAGGGATCTAAGCCTCTCCCGCAGCCTCAGCCTGCACCCTGCCATCCATGCTGCAGACTCAGCCCAAGCCCTGCAGTTCCCAAGAGCCTGGAGCACCTTTGCACTGACCTGAGCTTTCTTTCACAAGGTCTGGGCGGGCTGAGCACAGGCGCAGACAAGGCCAAGCAGCCAGGCCACCAGTCCGTAACCTGACCTCAGGTCTGTTGAAGCATGGTGGAAATAGGCTCAATGCAAGCTGCACTCAGGCTAGCAGAACTGCTGCTGATCCTCCTTCTGTTTCTCCCTCATCCGATAACTGTACGAGCTTTCCAAGTGATGAAAGCGGTCTTACAGCCTAGAGAATAGCTCTTTCTGCAGCTGTCCTAGCATTCAGGAGGGCTTGATTGTTTCCAGAACAGCGACTGATGACAATAGGACCCTACTTTCCTTGGGTTTCAAGGTCAGAAAACAAGTCTATCTGGCATGTAAATAGTCCAAGCCAAAAAAGGGCCATTTCTATCTTGATGCACACACTAAATATTTATAATAAATCACATATTCAGGTTTTATTCTTCCAAAATACAACTTTCCAGCAAGGCTAAGAAATCTGCTGACCTTAATACTATCAACAGCTTGCTTAGAGCTGCGCTTTGGGGGCTGCAGTTCTGTGACCTTCAGTGCCTGAATTACTGAGTGCAAAGGGACTTCAGGCATATCTCCACAAGTTGCATTCCCATCTTGTGGTGCTAGTATGCCTTTAGAGAAAGAAGCAGCTGATGCACCTCACACCTTGTAGCAGACAAGTCACTGCCATAGCAGAATAAATGGCATTTACAAGATTTTCTTCATGAATGAGGTTTATAAGAGCTATTGCTGTGTTTTTCACCAGCAGGAATAATGCTAGTTACTGTTTGTGTTGCAGCCCTTTTAAAGAAGGGGCTGCATGTGGGGATGTGCTGTGGGAAAGCATCCAAAAGAGAACAGCTGGAGTGGTCAGAGGTCTAGGAAAGAAGACCTGCAAAGAAAGATTGCAGGAACTAAGCTTATTTAGCCTAGAGAAAGAATATTCAGGGGAAAACAATAACAGCCTTCATAAAATGCTTTTGTAAGGAAGAAGGGAATGAATCATTCTACATCTCCACTGCAGATTGAACAAGAAATACGGAGACCAGAAATAATTGCAGCTATGAAGATTGAGGGAAGTTTTCTAAGAGCGTGGACAGTGACACACTGAAACAAACATATTTGCTGACAGTTCTAAAGAAGAGGATGGACAAACCTCTGGCAGGACAGAAGCAAGGTAAAAGACAGTGTCCACTGGAGAGGGAATGAAATAGATATATCTGAGGTTCCTCCCAGTCCTGTTTTCTGCTATTTTTTGTTTTGAAAACACGTATCTGCTATACAAAGTGTATTTCCTTTGCAGATGTAATGCAGATTCATTTCTAAATGCGACTCTCCCTTCCTGGATGTCAGCAAAAGCAGAGAAGTGGCTTCCCTCTAACTTTTGTCACTGCTAGATGAGAACTGGATAGTTTATGTCTGTTTTTACCCTTGCATTTGGATTTTTTTACCTTATCCCCTTATAATTTATATGTCATCTTTTTAATCCCTGGCCATCACGGTTTCACTGTTTTCCTTTCCTACACAGAGCTCTGATCAGGGCCAAGACAGTGCTGCCCCATTTCCCAAAGGGGAATAAATACCTGATGGAGAAATGTGCCAAGTGGGCTCGTTTTTTAGCTGGTAAAACCTGATGTAATTCTAGGGATGCTACACCAGTGTACAGCAGCTACAGGTATCTTGCTTGGCAATTATAGCCAAATCAGAAGGATGGGAACTCTCTCCACTTGCTGGAGACTAATTTATTTAACATTTCCTCTCAGTGCCTCGCCTTGAAAAGCAAAGAGGTTTGAGCTGAGCACTGTCAGGCTTTGAACAAAGTTCCTTTTATGCAGCATCAGGAAATCAGAGTAGTTCTCCCGCATTACCAGAGCCTATGGGACCTATCATCAGTAGTGATATTAATCAACATTGGAAATAGTTTCCTTTCCTAGATGAATGCTCAGGGTTTTCTCTCCCTCTCTGTCTTTGATTCAACATTAAATTCACCACATTAAATTATCCATGATGTCACCTACTGTTCTTTTTGAAAATGCATCTCTGCTAAATAGAAGACGAAAGGGCTTGGCAGTGAAGAGCCCCATGTCACAGCCCCAGCACCACCACTCCGGGAAAGGCAGTGCTGCAATCCATACCCTTGCACAAGTTCCTTGTTTGTGTGTTGTCATTCATGCTATTGCTTGTATAACAAGATGATGTAGAATTTTCTCTAACTAAGTGTGTATATATCTTCTTTATTGAGGCATATATGGATGCACAAGGTCTCCTCGAAGACATAAATACATTTTCCTGTCTTAGCGGAGTGGCTGATTTCAGTCTCATTAGCTGATCCACACTGCAACTTCTGTGAGTCATTCATTGAGGTAAATGTCTGGGGAGATGTAACTAATGTTTCTCTTTCCTAGCCAGGATAAACTAGTTCATTTACTAAAGTTGGACATATGAAGATCAGTAGTCTAGTTACTTCATAGCCAAGAATTTTAAAGGAGGTGGCCAAGGGGCACTCTGCAAGATCAGCACTGATTTTCCAGCGCTGGCTGGAATGCAGCCAAGTTTCACAGGGCCAGAATAAAATGAATACAGGACCAAGTTTTAAAATGGAAAGTGGAATATTATGTACAAGCCTGTCAGCCAAAATCCGTTTGGGCAGGTGACAGGAAATGGGTTAATAAAGAATGAAAGGCTGGGATAATTAACCTCACTTAACAGGGGCTTATGAGGGGAAAGACCCTGTCAAGTTAACATAACACTAATTTTGGAAAAGGTTCTGAGGTCGATACCACAAGGATTGCATCCTGCTTAGACTTTTGTGTGGGGGACCTTGAGGCACTATAGTTATTGAACATCTGAAGCAACAAACCCCGTTGAATAAATTTAAAAGGAATTAATTGATGAGCCTTGATTTTGCAAGTGGGATGTCTTGCGGACGGGGGGATGCTGCTAGCCGGGTCCCAATGCATGCCACTGCAAGAACCACCTTAGACATTCTGGCAGGATGAATTATTCCTTGCACGCTTTAATTTAAGATGCCACTGTAGTCACAACAATTTAAAGAGGCACATATGTTATATGATTCAGACTCTTGGGGGTGGGGACAGAAGTCAAGGGTTGCATGCTTGGAAATCTTAGCAGAACTGATAAATCTTCCTTTTTCACTTGCAATTCTTAGTTATGCTGAAGGCAGGAGCAAAGATTCAATGAGAAGCTTCCTCCTGCTTTGTTTCCAGCCAGGCTGGAATGTCATAGTGTGCAACTAAACCTGTCAGCATGAAATGTCCAGCTTGTTTTTTCTACCAAAAAGGTTATGGTAAACTTGAAAACGACAGGAATTTCTCCAAACTGCTGATGTCCCAAGCGACCAGCCTCTGTTTTTCGATTCTGACCATTCTTAATAATTTATATACATGTCTTGGGTTTGATTAACACTAACTGACTGACAAAAATGCAGGCTAGTGCCCAGTGCTCTCTCTGCTGTGTACGATGAAAATGTGCTGTACCACAAAAAGTTTGTCGCAACGAGCGACAAGTTTGATGCCTTGTCTCCACCTAAGGCACCAGACACCAGCCGTGGTGTCATCCCCGTGGTGCAGGCTGCAGGGGCTGTAGCTAAGATCATGAGACTGGAGCATAACAGCAATTGCTGTCATTCATGTTTGGAAACCCAACTTGCAATGTGAAGTCCTAGCAAAATGCAATTGCTCTGTACCCTCTTCACAAGGCCCACATTGCTCAGCATGTTCCTTGCCCCTCTCTAGGGACCTGGCCTGTGTCACTGCATATTTGTTTTGCCCAGCCAGCTTCAATAACCTGTGGCATGGGGTCCTTGAAATGCCCTGAAGGTATGGCACTCAAAAACCTGGGTTTTTTGGCTGAATTCTACTAGGTTCATTTGCAGTTGCCGCATCTCTGAAAAAAGCTACTTTTTTTTGCTGTGAACAGCTGGAACAAGTTCATTTGAATTTATATCAAGACTGGGTTTGTTTCTAGCTGGTGACTCATGTTCTTGTCTATTTCTGATTAAATATTATCCCTGTAAATGGCATGCACATTTTTTCCTATTTAATTGTCATGGCTGAGGGGATTTAATCTATGCACCAATTCAATAAAATGTTATCATCGGCTGTCCATGTGAAATCCAATCGGAGTGCCACTGCATGCAAGGCTACAATGCATAGAAGTGCGCTCCTGACTTCAGGGAAAGGCATTCAAGATTGGGCTTTTGTCACTAAGAGAAAAAAGGAGCTAGAAAATCAAGCTGATGCCGCATTCAGAGAACCAGATGTCTTATAAGCAAACAAAAGTCACGAACAGCATAGGAGTGATCCCAGTACACTGTGATATTTACCTGATGCAAGTCTGCTGCCAAAAAAGCAGCGGGCAATTCCCACATATACGTGCTCACCAACAGGAGGAAGAGCAGCTGGGATAATGACATTATCCCAAGCCTTCTGAAGGCAACGGAAGTTATTTTCATGCGCATCTCTGGGATTTGCCTCATGTCAAAAAATGAGGGGTTTGTGGTGCTCAGGGCTGGATTTTTTGGATGTTTAATTCTCACCAGTGAGGCTGGGTAGCTGAAGGAGCTTAGCTCCACTTAATGCAATGCTAGCGGTCAGATTTTTCCAAGTGCCCTTTTAGCAGTATGCAACATGCTAAGAGCCACTGAAGGTCTGGCAGTTATGCTTGCTGTTGAAGTCCGTTAGAAGTGCTCAGCCACCATTATTGTTTCCTTACAGGAGGGATGTTTTCCCTGGCTACAGCAGCTGTTCAAGCCCCTGAAGGTGTTTTGAACTAAATGGGCCGCCTGCCCTGAGGGATCCCACTGTCCTGCTGACTGACCAGAGGGCAGCAACATATTGAACTATCGTGCTATTTTTGCAGCAAGCGTGCAACTGTGGCCTAGAGATGTTCGTGGGTTTTCCATTTCTGACAGATATGGCTAAAGGCTAATAGACCAAGGTATTTCTAAGCGTGCTGACTTCTGCCATGTCCCTAAGCTCTGAAAGGTAAATCATACAGGGAACACCAGTGTATCTATCTACAGTGTGGTTTTTCTATAAGCTGCCCATAGGAAAGCTTCCCACCAGTCATTTATGCTGTTTGTGGAAATATCTGCACAAGCTGATGGAAGAAGACAGGCTATTGCCTCTGCTTGAAAACAAGTGATAGAGTATTCCTCCCGAAACTGCCTAGTGTCCAAATGAGATCAAATTGTTCAGACTCTCATATGATGGGGCCTGAGTTTTGAAAATGCAATGCATCAGGGTATAATCATGAGTTAATACAGAGTAATGCTAATGAACAATAAAGAATGCTTTAAATAGTTTTATAATCATCACACAACACCGCTATTCACAAATGCACCCATAAATCTGGCAAAAAAAAGCCACTCTACAGCAGAGACACTTTTACACATATTTAAAAAATGGGATAAAAGTCATATCAATCTTTGGCAGCCCTAATTTAGTATCACACAACATTTATCATAATACCAGTAGCATTAAACTAGACACACACTGCACCGCAAGCTCTTAGCAATGCATTGCAGTTTGAAGGCAACTGGTGTGCCATGCAGAAGGGGACTTCACTGGCAAGAATAAAGCACTTAAGAAGAGTTTACACAACAAACATTGTGTAAATCTGAATGCAGAAGCAGTGACTGAAGGAGACGTGGCACTGCAAGGGGTCTAGTTCTCATCCAGCACTGCGCTTACAATACTATCCAGCAAGTGCAGTAGAGCTGTTGATCATACATGCTTCAGGTAAGCTGGATCTGAAATGTTTTTCCCAGCCAAGGCTTTCATGAATGAATAACAACAATGCTAGCTTTCAGAAAACCTTAGAGCCAAGAGCTTGGATTACCCAAGTTAGGCTCCTAGAGAGATGGCTGGAAATTTCCTTGCAAGCTATTACCTGAGAAAAATCTGTCTTTCAGCTAATCACAGGTTCACGTACACACGCACACACACACACACACACAGGTCTGTTTTCAGTGGAAAAACTGATTTCTCATTTGAGAAACTTAGCAAAAACAGAATAGCCTAATGCTTCATGGAAAATACATTCCTTATAGGAAACCAGGAAAGCAAAGGCCCTTGGGTCACAATTTTCACTAAGCCTTGAGAAGGTCTTTTAATACTGAGCTTTCTGTGTTTTTGCTATGCTAGAATTTAACTTTTTAAACTCTGTTTCACATAGAGTGTAACTTTATTTATATGGGAAATGTTGAGCCATTTTCCCTCCTCATTATTTCTCACAGAATAAATAAATAACAGAATCCACAGGATCCATCATTTAGGTACTTTAAGGATGTACCACAGTAGCCCAGGGTCAGGAGAAGTTGCAGATACTCTGAAACTCTGAGAAAAATCAGGTAATTTGGCCTTTGCTGCTCCAAGACTGAAATTGGCCATGTGCAGTTTGTGGCACTAATCTATTTGCCAGGTGTCATATGTAGCTTAGCTCCCCAGGCCTCACAACAGCCTTCACAGCTGCCAAGTACACTTAGAGCCAGACAGTGGTGGAGATGGAGCCAGTGTTCCCCTCCTTAACCAAATAAACTAGGTGCTTTGACTGGTCAAGTTGGGTATGTCTTCCTTCAGACTTTTCTCAGAAAGTCTGAAGCATTTATTTTTGTTCATTTTTTAACATCTTCACTGGAGTCACTAGAAATATTCCTCAGTCTGATTATTTTGCCCAGTTGCCTGCTTCTGGCTCCCTACCTCTCTGCTCTTCACATACAGTGTCCCTGTGCTTTGGACACTTCTCAGGGTACATACAGCTATAACTGAGAGGGGATGTGGAAGCACAGAGCCACCCCTCCAACATCTCATCAAGTGGACCAACAGGAATGGTCCAAAGTCCTGTAGCCCCCAGACAACTGTTCCTCCCACACGCCACCTATGCCCTCTGTGCTGTCATTGTCTAGAAGTACCTCAGCACCTTTACTGGAGTTAGCTTTAGACCATTTTTGCACTGTTTTCCCCACGGCACAGATAAAACAGAGAGACAAAGTCACAGAGAGATCTGGTGGGCTGTAGCTCAGCAGAAAGCTGAATCCTGAACTTCCAGCAAACACCCAAATTATTAGAGTTCCTTGGGAGGATTTTGCTGCCAGGCTGTAGCAACTGGATGGTTAATGACAGCTGAGCAGCTACTGTAAAGCCAGACTATATGCCTACTCTACCCTGGCATCCCTGCAGCATGGCTTTGCCTCAAGATACGTTCCCTACTTCACACAGCTCCCGCTCCTCCCAGGGAGCATGTAGACGTGTACAGAGGTAAATCAAGTCAATGGGGAACCTGATCCAGGATTTTAGTGCTCTGGGATTTCAGTGCAGGTCCATAGCTTGAGTTGGGCAAGCTGAACATGTGCACCTGGCACAGCATAAATGATCTGTGTTAACACAAATCACTAACTCACTCTTGCAAACATTGCTGTGAACTCTACCCTTCTGGATTTCATTACTGCTGAACATCGGTGCAATCGCTACAATTGATTGACTTCTCCAGACTCTGATTCCATACAGAAACCCTCATTTCTGGCTTCTCTAGAATTTCAAAAGAAGCCATTGGTTATTTCTTAGTATTATTTGCAAACATTGCTGTCTGCTTCTTAAACATCCAAGTATACCTCTGACTAAATATTTTCACTCCCCAGTTTGTGCCAAAAGCCAGAATTCTGGGGTTATTTTAAGCAAGTCACCAATGGCCATATGTATTCAGCAGGCTGAGTATTCCTCAGAACAGCGACTGAAATGGAGAACTGGAAGGAACCAAGCCCAGCTTTAAAAATGGAAACCAAAAAAACAAAGTCCCTGCTAGTATTGCTGCAGGCAATCCAAAAGGCATGTCTGAGCTGCTTCTAATCATATCAGCCTCCCTACCAGGAGGGGGAGGAGAAAGTGTGACACAAAACTGACAAACATACCTTTTATTTCAGATCAGCCAGACTACCATGCTGAGAGGCGTGATTCAGGCTCTTCTTAGGAAGGCCCATTCAGGTCTACTGGGAGCATCATTTTAACAACTGATCAGCATGCTTCTAATTAGAGAGTAGACTACAACTACCTCAGCAAGGGTCTGATCCTGTTCCTGAAGAGCTCAAGGGGACTTGGGGGCACCAAGCCTGCAAACACACACAAAGTAACTTTCCCCACTGGAGAGCTCCCGCCACCGCTTTGATGCTTAGCTGTTACAGATACATGGAATGGGAGAACAGGATGCGGGATGACCGCTCCTCTATGTGACTTGGCTTTTTCTTGTCCTCCTTTCTAGTCTGGCTGGTTGAACTGGGAGGGGTGCTCTCCCTCTGCCAAGTCTGCATGATGTCTGCCTGTGCCTATGCCTGTGGGACTTCAGTGTCACGCCAAGCAAAAGCAGACTAGGGAGAGGGTTACAGACCTGTACTCCCAAAAGTCTGCTTGCAGTAAGTGTTTCTTTTAGGAACTTTTTACATACAGGTAAAACTAGGTTATAGCTGGCCTTGTGCGGCTGTAGATAAATCAAAGATAATTTTAATTTAAATTATAAACATTTGCATAAGCTCAGCAAATCTCGAAAAAGGAGAGTGCACATTAGCCAAATGGCCCAGTTTCAAGTAAAGAAAGCCCACATGTTGCACAGAGAGGTCTGTAGCTACCACACATCCCAGCAGAAAGAACAGACGCTTTTAAGTAAGTGCCACCTCACTGCTACTTTTAATCATTACATGCATTAACAATCTCACCTTTACAAGACGGAAGGGCACTTTGTCAAGATGGACTAAGTTAACTGCTTGATTATTTAATTATCCTTGTTTAATTATTACCATTTGAATCATGGAAGTATTGATTCTTCAGAAATGCTTTCCAGACCTTCACTAGGCTCTACCTCAAAGTGAACTAATATGTGTTGTGGCATGAAATCTGAAATATAAATAATTTAAGGCAATATATCATGTATGGACTATATTAAAGGAGAGTGTAGGTAAAACAGGAATATAAGCTGTAGAAAGATCAGTGGAGAGGACAAGCTCTCAACCTTGATTTTACTATAAGTAAATGTTAGGGGTGTTTAATGTCCCGGGTTTAAAAGTGTTAAGACAGATATCAGAATCTCAGCCTTTGTTAAAAATAAAAACAAAAACACATGCTTCTGGAACAAAATGTGAAAACATGTATTGTTACGCCAAGCCTACAATTTTTTGGTCCAATTCTGAGCACTTGAGACCTCCAACTCTAGAATATGATAGTAAAAGATATCCAGTGCCTTCCAAGTTCATCACTTAGCCAAGAAACTAAAGCACAAATTCAGCAGAATGGAAGAGGAGCTAGATTTTGGGAACACAACAATGAAACTTTTATAAATTCCTTTTCTGTACTATTTTACTTTTAAAAATAACTTCATGTCACCAGAGTACTCAACAACAGAATTATTGCATACCAACCTAAATTACAGCCTGTCAACAGAAGCAAAAGCCCTAAGACAGAACAGACGTTGTTGCCATCTACTGCAGTGGGATGTAGCCAAGATGGTTTAATGTGGGAACGTAGGTGGTGCTCTGTGTTCTTCTAGTCTAAATCAATGGGCCTGAAGTTTAGCGATCTGCCTAGAGAGCAACACAAATGTTAATGTACATCAGCGCTGTGGTTACTAATGAATGCTGCTAACATCATGACAGATTTCATGCATGCTTAGTCCAGCAGAGCTTTGCGGCACTTAGAAAGGATGCGGGATGAAAAGGATTGTGTAACTCTGCAAGACAAGCCTTAAAGTCTTAGCTTGCAGAGATATGCAATTATCTAATAATACCAGCTCTCAGCAGAGATCCAATTCGATTTTCAATCACTAGTTTTACCATTCCAAAGTCATATCTGAAAATATTAAATGAATGACATCTGAGAGTTTAGAAATAGGCAGCGATATTTTAAAAAGCTCAAGGTTTGGGTTTTGGGGTTGTTTTTGTTTTATGCTTTCTCATACCATCTCCACATTTCAAGGGAAAGGTCTCAGGATTTTTTGGACGATGTGGATCTTCAGTGTAAATCAGTGCTCATTTCCTCCAGCAGAATTCATATTTTCTATGCAAAACTGAGTAATATGCCACATCTTTAGATTTGCGGACTCCTGCTCTTTAAACACACAACTGAGACACAAGCGGTGATATTCATGCAACGTCAGAGTTCCATTTAATGGAATTATGGGAATTCTTGGTTCCCCGGTTTTCCACATATTTTGGGAGAAAATCGCTTTGGCCAGAATCTGATATAGGCCTAACTCTCAAGAGACTTCAAGCAGCTATTGGAGACACCTAGATGCTTTGTGTGTCTGTGTCTCAGTCTTCTCCTACCTCAGTTCCACATCTGTAAAACAGGCTCCCATCAGTCAGTCTGGGTAAGACGCCCAGACACAACAGAAACAGGGAGCTGTAGAAATACCTTAGACTAGACTGGTCCCTCCTGCATCTACTGCCACGCAGCCCTGGTAGTCCATGATAGCCCAGAAGTCTGTCATGTTATAGGAAAAAACAGGTGGCTTTGGTTTGGTGTAGCCTTCTCCATCAGCATAAACTACACCAGTCCTCAGCAGAAGTGTATTCAGGGACTGTGTAAACAGGTTTTCTACACGTTTGTAAGAGAGGCTGTTAGCAGGTGAAGAGAAGATGTAGTGTTCCTGACAGGAGAATACTGTTCCAGTCTTCAGTAAAGGGACTGTCATAAAAAGTTGGAGAGCTGTTATAGAGACACGCCTTGTGAAAACGATGCAATTTCAGTATATTTCTCTTACTCCAGACACTGTTGCAAATGATAGGTTCTGAACATTTGGAATAATTGCATTAACATACATATTTCTTCTAAGTAGTGACTGCTGTTGTGAAGGTAAACAATTAGGGGTTTTTTTTATTGCTGATATCAATCGCCTGAAAAACTATCAACGGCATTTTTTATCCTGTGCTTTTGAGGAATTAAAAATACCTACAAAGCTATTTGACTCATATGTGTTTTTTCTTCAAAAATTTGTAAGAGTCTCTACGCTTTTATATTTGCTACATCATGTTCTATGGGAACTATTAAGAATTAAAATAATGGTTTGATCCTTGTAAGGTGATAAAAACAGTATCATGGAGCTGTAAATAATGCTAAGAGGTAGGGAAAAAAGTAGTGGATTTCTTTCCTGATTATGGAAACTGCTCAAATAAAAAAAGCAAACTGTTATTAATTTTTGTTTCTAGGGATTCATGAATTTTGAATAGTGTGTATGTTAAAAGGATGTATTTTCCCATAGACATTTGGGTAAAGAGTGAGTGCAAAATGCTCCAACAGGATTTTAATTAATGAAACAAAACAAAGTATGTGAAAGGACTATGCAGATTCCTCACAGGAGCTGCGGGGCAAGCTACATAGCTGGTAGAAGATACATTATTTTACAGAAGTCAGTGGTCCTACACTTCCTTATGCCATACAGCACCTGGCCCACCAAGGAGACTCATCTCTTAGGACCAGGCTGTAGCATTCTGACTCTGATTCATTTGACAATCCACCATGAGCTGACCCATCAATCTCATAAGTGATTATCAATCACAAGTGATGTCCACCTTTTCCTAATGCAAGTCTGCTGTAAGAAGCAAGCTGATTTCAGATCCCTTGCCTCCAAGGCCTAACAAACATAAGCAGGGCAACTCTTCAGGTAGAAAAAGCTGTTGAGAGAAGTGCAACAAGGGAAACTGTTGGGAAGAGAGTGTCCACTTGAACTGGCACTTTCCCTTCAAAACCACCTGCGAGCACGGTGGTTCCTTTCTACATCAGCTGGATTTGCAGTGGCCCAGGACTTCTCCCTGATGGTCTCACAGAACCACCAGGGTTCGGCTTCCTGAGCCAGATGGGACATCTCTGTGAACAATGCCTCCCTCCCTTCCAACCCCTCGGGGCTATGGTGCCCGGCTTGCTGCATCCCTCCTGGCTGGGGTCTCTCAGTCCTGGCCAAACCTGTTCAGCTGCTAGCAGGTACCTTCCAGCACTGCTTTCGCCAGGAAGGCCCATCTCACCCCACGGGCAGCCTTTCACAGGCCACCAGGCCACTACCTTTCCAAAAAAACCTTCCAAGATATGAGGACTTGGGAAGCAAGATGTGAACAAGCAAACCAAACAATTCTTCCATTTGTTTTGTACTATTTTTCAAGTATCTAAGCACCTTCTATCATTACAGATGGGAAATGATTACATCCATGTTAATTATAATCAATTTATTATTATTGTCAATTACTATAATCAACACAAATAGGAAGCTTTCCTTCCTGCCACCCCCCACACTTTTTCTAACAAAACGCTCAATAAACAGTACCCAGCACAGAAACATAGCAACAAATACAGTCTGTATTCAGCAATCTATATTCCCTTCAGCACAACCTCTTAATGCTGACCTTCTCACAGATATGTAAAAGGTATTCTATGCTAATGCAAAATAGTACTTAAAAAGATTGTTATTTTACATCTTTCCAGATCTAATATCTTTGAAGTGATCCATGTATAATCAATATAAAAGACTTAAGAGACACACAAAGAACTAAGCATTTGGTTTCATTTTGGTAATATGAAAAGGAAGCCCATGACATGCAGGAAATGACCAAGTAAATTATATCCAGGAAGAATAAAAGTTGTTTGACTGATAGATTTAGTTGTATTTGGAGTGTGAAGGAGAAACTGAAAAAGGCAGAAAAACACTGACAGATGCATGTATGCACACAAGTGGGGGGCTGGATATGTATATGCTTATATTAATTTGCAATAGTTGCCTTCAATAGCAATAAAAGAATGCAGTCCAGTCCGTGAAACTGAAATTGATTTTGCAGGAATTAGATGAAGAACTACTAAACTAAGGACTAGAAAGCATAAATAGGTATCCATTAGAGACTACAAAGCATCCAACAGATAAAGAAGGTTTCACACAAGAATCAAAGACTGCAAACCGTGAACAGAATGGTGAAATTTTATATATGTATGCACATATGTACATACATATAAATATGTAAGTCATACCCAGTTGTGTGCTCAGTGTACCTAAGTGAGTTATGTGGAGCAAAAATGAGAGCAGAACTTCATTTGGGATATTTTGTGCAGTGAATCCTAAAAGATTTAATGCTAAAAGATTCCCAGATGCTCTCCTTTTAGAAGATAAATTACATAGCAGAGGTGACAGAGATATTTGAGGCAGGCAGAATTCCTCTTGCACCCTTCTACCTTAGCTCCTGAAAACAAAACCTTCACTTTACGGGGCTTCAGGCACAACAGTCATCTTCCCAGATATGGTCTCTTTTCCCCACACTTCCATACTAAAACCTATCTACATCAAAAATAAAGACTCACAGACAGAGACATACTGAATGCTATTTAGAGTTTAAAAAAAAAGCTCCTATGTCATCTCACAGTCCCCACTCATATTCTATTCATCCCTTATTTTAGGACTTGGTCAGATAACGTCTCACATTTGGACCTTGGCAGACTGAGGGATATGCCTGAAAATGAAGAATTAGTGGTGCAGGTGGCCTTTGTAGGTAGAGGCGGCTGTGTCTTGAATGCTAATTTGAATTTTATAGCCTGTAAGTGAATGCCAGAATGGGCTTGTTTTCTTTTCTCTTTAGTAAGAGGGAAAACCACACATACTATTACTGGAAATAGACCAAGAGGTGGAGAGTGTGCAGCAGGTACCTGGCAGCAACACAGCAGCAGGTATCATGGGTGAGACAACTTTTATTCTCTTTTGGAGCATGTGTGGATTGTGCCAAATGCTAATGTTGCATACGAAGGAAATGAAATCACTCAACATATTTTACAGCTCAGGAAAAAACGTTGCTCCATTTTTTCTCAAATGAGATATTTAGCTCTGTTAGCAGTACATTATTAGATTTATTACCTTGTCAAGAGCAGAAAAGCTCCCATTTTAACTCTTAATACAGTCTAAGGATTATTTGGAGGGAGGAGTAGACAATGTACACATTGGAACCAGGCAGAGATTTCTTAAACATTTAAACAACTTCAGCTGAGTTCAGCCTTTAAGGCACATTGGGAAAATGGACTTGTCTCCACAGTTCAGGGGGAGATAAAGTATTAAAAGATATCATTCCAGTTTAGAAACCTGCATATGTATGTGGGTCAATATCCAGAGAAGACAATAACCCTACAGTTCCCACTTCTTACCTAAAAGCAAGTAAAAATGTTGGGGGTCCTATGTGATTTGGGGGTGCACATGGTATTTTCAAAGGTTGCTTGGGCTCTGGATTTAATAGCATTTAAATTCATGAGTGCACTGTATTTCCTTAGCTGTGCTAGGAATACTTAAATGGTTATGTTTTAAACGCTTTGAAGTCCAGATTCCAATATCCTTAACTCTTGCTGAGTGGCACCTTAATCCAGTCATTTCCATTGATTTCTTTGGAACTGTTTGCATGCAGTATGTTACTCTGAACGGCTGGCAATATCCAGAAGCATACTCTGCCCACCAGCGTAGCTTGCCTTTCCTGCAGTGAAAGCAATGGAAGAGGAAAATAAGACAGCTTCCAATGAAACCTTGCTGCATTTGAAGTTCTGAAGTGTGGCATCCCCTAATATACTTTTAGTATATTTTATAGCATCAGAGAGTGCTGTGACAGGTCTTTGCATTACCATAGTAACACTGGGATGCGGTAAGGGACCAGACTGTTTGGAAAAAGAATAAAAAGACAGGCAATAGTTGAAGATTCAGATATGGACAGGGAGGCTTAATGCACAAGGGAACAATAGAGGAAAAAGACCATGCTGACAGGCCCATGTTTCCCTGACTCCAACTGGTCACCAGGAATTCACCAAAATAGTTAACCGAAGCCACTGATCAAATGGCACTGCCTGTGTTTTATGGTGTGGCTTGTATCACAAACAAACGCAGGATCTTTTTTCAATTAACATAACCTCTTCCAAGGAGCTACCGTATGGCTCCATTTAAAACTCTAACGTCACGTCGTGCTCTGCTGAAAGAAAACCAAAAACACCCAAGCAGCAGCAGGGCAGCACGTAAGTCTGTCTCAGTTCCAGGTTCCCAGTTGCTCTGCAGGCTACCTTCTGCCTTAAGAAACAAAAATGTACCTATCCTAGCATAAGCCAAGGCTAAACAGACATGGAAGTGAAAGACCCAACCCCTGGTATAGATGGACACCTGCCCAGTTCAGAGCCAGGGGAGGAACCTTGCAAGTCACCCACTCCAACTTCCTACAGCACAGTCCGCCCAGAAACAAGATTTCTAGTCTCCAACCATTCACAATTCAGTGGAAAAGGACCCACAGCACCTCTTGTGCTCATGCAGAGTGTCAATTCATTTTGAACTGATACAACTAATATTTATGCGTGCGTAAAGAAACACTAGTTCTGAAATGTTCGAGGTGGGGCACTCGATTCAAGAAACAAAGGGAACGACCCTGCCTTTACAAACAATGGAAAAGACATGCCGTTGTGGGACTCAGGTGCTTCACAACTACCCCAGTGTTTTCCAAAAGGCTTTGAGAGCAGATGCTGAGCTGCTAAACAATCCGAAAAACAAACAAAGCCAAGCAGGCGGGTGGGGAGAAAAAGAGACTAATAAAACCATATGAATGTGCTTGATTGTTTTCACAGCCAGGGCATCTTTCTGTGTGACAGATAATTCATCTTTTACCAGCTCCCCTTGCCTAGAGATCAGTCGCTTGGTTGTTATCAGCTAAACCTACATAAAGCAAAGTATTTTCAAACAGGAAACCAGATGTGATGGGGCCTGCCCCAGCCTGTGACAGGGACATGTGGGTTAATTATGATTGATGCCATATCACTCTTCATAAAGTGCCCACTTGCCACATCAGATGTTTTTACTGTCATTTATGGAGTGTTGCTGGAGATGCTAGTGACAGGGGTCTAAGGTCAAGGAGAAAGTGATGCAAGTGTGAAATAACCAATTAAGTTTCCCAGGCTTGCCAGGAGGAGTAAATAGAAATATGCATTAAACACAAGATATGCGGTAATTTTTCCTGCATTTTCATGCCATCTGTGTCCCCATCCTGCCACCGTTACTCACACTGAGGAAGACCTGCTTAGGAGGGGTAAGCTGTTGCTGACATGGGTAAGGCTGGCGATACTAAACTTCTCAAGCTTGACTGAGGACTCTTAAGCAATGTGATGCACCTCGGGTGTAAATCCAGAAGGAAAAGCAAATTGAGCCGTTAGGAGTTTTTGATTGCTTTCACTCTCTCACAATGCTGGGCTATTCTCCGATTACTGCCAGGCTTACTGCTGCGGGCCCAGATGGGGAGCAGAGCTCATGGGGAGGGAACTGTTAGCCTTGCAGAGCCACTGAGGGGTACAGGCAGAATGCAGACCTGGCATTTGAGGAAGGTGGCACATCTGCCAAGTTATTTGGGACTGTATTCTCTCTGAGTCACTGAACTTAGCGCTCAGGGTGCTTCCCCAGACCTCAGACAGGACCATCTGGCCAAACCAATAACCAGGCTGGGGTCCTGGCACGAGGACTGGACCTTCTGAGCCCAACCCGGGCAGGGCAGAGGACACGCTGCCACTGAATGTGGGCAGTGCAGCTCCCAGGAAAGGGAGGAGAAGTATATTGCTGGAGATGACTTGCATCATCCAAATGAAGAAGTGCTGTGCTGCAGGCCTGTCTGCGGCACCAGCCCAGAAAGGTGCCGATGGAAAGCAGGACATAGTGCTTTTTCACCTGCTCTGTGAGCACGTAGGAGTGGCAGGTCCTCCCCCTTGTTCATCACACAGTCCTAGGCAGTCCCTGCCTTCCTCTGCTCTTACCATGCTCATCTTACATATTTCAAGTGACAGGGATATCCAACCACAGCCCTTCCAGCATGTCCCATCCTTGGCAGCATGGACCCTATCCCAGTGTCTAACCTAAAACTGCCAGGCTTTTTCTTGTCTTGCTCTCGGTGGACTAGGGAATGAGTTTTCAATGTCAGTAAAAGGATAACTGAAAAGAAGAACACTTTCCATCACCCTGGCTCATGAGAAAATGCCCGCGTGTCTGCTGTATGAAGCTGTTACTGCATAGTATCTGGGGCAGCTGAACTCTGCTGAGACACAGCAAGTCCCACAGAGCTGCAGTGACCCCACAACAGGCAATAGCATGCTGTCCGACAGGGAAGGCGGTGGGAAGCTGGCTATGACCTGCACAACAGCTGTAAAAACTGCAGCATTTCAGACACGACTTTGCAGAACACATAATATTTCCACTGTAGGGGCTACACGCTATTGGGAAGTCTCTCCTTTCTAATACCTCTTTGACTTTATAAGAGGAAAATGCTAAGAAATTCATATATATGTGAATTAATGGGTAGACAAACATGAGTTTCTTGGTATTTTCCTCACTTGTATCCAGTAATGAATATATGTAGTATACACATGCACATGCACACAGATGGAGGAGTACAGATCATCTGTCCTCAAGTATTGGCTGGTTTAGAAAGGAGGAAAAGCCTGAATCTGGAATTTCACAGAAAAAAGGTGAAAGCCTCTCACACTTAAAATGTGTTTATGCATCTTCTCTTACATGTTAATCCTCTCAACAGCAGGTTTCATGCTCTCAATTTTTTTTTTTTAATCCAGCCCCTGAATTTCACTCAATTACTCGACATGGCAGTAAATGCTGTTCCTCCTTCCATGCAGACTGCTGCCAGGCAGCAGTTCAAGGAAGGCTTCCAGAGGCCACATAGCCCTGTCACTCTTTTGGACTCTTTATTTCCTTTAGCTTGCTAGAGAAGGTGGCCCGCTTGCAGCGGGGGGGCTGCATTTTGCAAAGCAGGTTGGACGTCATTCGAGAGGACACTGCTCTCTGCGTTCTCCGCAAGAGCCTTCGCTCTTGTCCTCCTCCCCAGGCTTGTGCCCACAGCACATCGGGAGCAGCCAAGTAGAGATGGGGAGAGGAAGGGGAGAGGCACTATGTTTTTGGGCTCTGTGATCTGTTAGGTGCCACAAGAGCAAGTTCAACAGCTGCTCCTGACTGTGGTCTCAGGCAAGTTAGTTACTTCATTTCCCTGCCTCCTGCTTGGCCACACTTAACACACTGACATGAGCCCAGTCTCTGGGTGATACTGTGGTAGAAACTGGTGGAAATATGAGCAATAAATATGCTGGTGAATCAGGGAGGCAAGGCTAGGCACTACTCTCTGGTTTAACTCTTAATTGTTGAGTAGCATTTGGAATTGGGTATGGTTTTGCGTATGACAACTGTGGCTGCCTTCTTACATGAGTTACATATATGGATCAATGCTAAATGAACTATTGTGCTTCACTTTATCTGTTTTATGAGTTAGACCAACTTATTGCATTTTAATGAAAAATCAAGATAATAAAACTCATAAATTAATAAAGGCAATATTGTCTGCAGATCCTGGTATTGAACGAGCTGGGTAATTTAATGTGTGAGGTTATTTATCCTCCAATACCAGTGTCATCATTTTTTTTCCTATTTAAACAAATCAGAGCTGTTTCAGGGAGTAAGGTAAAAGGGAGAGACCCTAAAATTGGTTTACTCAGTTGCTGTTGCTGGCTGGGGCTCTCAGCTCAGTGATGAGACAGAAGGAGATATCAGACAGTCCGGAAAGCTTTTGCACACTATTTTGAAGTAGTTGGCAGATGATCTGTGTTCCTCCACCTGTATGCATGTGCATGTGTATGCTACATATATTCATTACTGGATACAAGTCAGAAAAATGCCAATTAAGGATTAATAGATTGCAACTGAGGAACCCCTTTTACTGTGTCCTAGGTGTCTTCAACCTCAATTATGCAGCTCGCATTAGAAAGCTCTGTGTTCAGTAGTAGATTTTTGCAGTGGTGCTATGTTTGCACTGCTTTTTTTCATGAAAATCCATGTAATTCCTTTTTGGGGGTGTCAGATTGGAACAATGGATGTGTGTACATATGTACACTCGCAGTATATAGAAAATAAATATACATGTATATTTTTATATGCCCACACACATATAAATGGATTACATAATATGTGTGTATGTAAAAAAAATTAAGAAAAACATAAGCACAAAGCAGGAACTCCTCAGCTGAAACAATTTAGTCTTGGACCATCAAAAGTTCATCTGAGTTAACCCTGATCAAACTATCTGAGGTTTTGACTCAAAAATCCTAATAAAACTAGCTAGTAATTGAGATCTGCTACTGGACATTATCAGCAAATATCCCTGTGTTTGCTTTGCCAGGTAGAATACCACTGCAAAGACTTTGTTTTGTTGATTTGCCTTCTTGGAGCTTGGAGCCCCTAAGCGTGCCACCCAAGATCAGCATGAGAAATGGATTGAGGAGACATCTTGGTGGGTCTACAGCTGGGGAGAACTGGTGGAGCTGGCTCACCTCTGGGAAGAAAGGAGGGAGCCCAGATGGGATCACCAAGGATTCCTCCTCACTTTCCAGCTAGTCCCACAGGAGACCTGCGTCTAGCAGAATGCCCTGTCCTGTACCGGAAGAGATGTGTGTAAGGGCACACACATGCCACATGAGAACAGGTTGCCTGACGTATTTGAGGAGCCTGACATATGATTAAGGCTTCAGAGTGTTGTCATAATGGAAATAATTGAAAAAAATAATAATTTGGATATTCATTCAGACATTCAAATGTTTGCTTGGCCTATTTAAACTCAATGAATAAAGAATAAAGCTCATGTCTCAAATTGGTCTTGCCTACATTTTTCCCAACTAACTTTTTAGGGCTTTTTCTCCTAACCTTGCAACCCTGACATTCTTCTTCAGTGAAATGATTAAAATTAAAATGAGGGATCATTTTTAGCAGATCATCTGGGTGTGGGGAAAAAAAAAATAAACAACTTTCACATTAGTTGCAGAGAAGTGCACAAATGAATTACCCGCTGTTTTCAGCCAGTCATGAATAATTCAAATTCCCCTGTGTCGGTGGATCTAATTAGTAATCATCCAAACTATTCTTAAATTATCTAGTTTTGAGTTACTTGCATAGCAACGACATTCATTTCCGATAGGATTATTAATCCATTTGCCAGTGTGAGATTGCCAGGGCAGAGGCAGTGGGAAGCCGTACCAGCAGTTAATGTTATTAATGTTTCTTTAACAATTAACCTATCCAGTGTTCAGGGACAAACAGCATATGTCATGTAGGGAGATATTTTTAAAGTTCTGTGGATACATGCCATACATCCTGCTGCTTCGGCCACCTTGAAATGCAAGGAGCTGTCATTAGCAGAGGCTTGACCCTGAATGTGCGAATTGCATAGGAACTGAGAGAATATCAGACATAAAATAATAGAGTTACCTAGAATCACAGCAATAGATGAGGTGTGAGTCCACTCCAAAAAGTGACTTTGTAAATACAAGGCCCGATGGAGATCCATACAGACTGTTTTTCGCTGACTTCTGATGAAGTGAAAAGAGATTTTCATCTTTTTCCTATTGCTAATTTAAAGCACCTTGTGTCCAAATCTCAGTATGCAAACTGAGCCCTTTCCAGCTCACTATGATCAGATGTAAAGACTCCTTAGCTAGAACCTACCCAATGACCCAGAGAAGAAATAGATGTGGTCACAGGATCCTCCAGCTATGCAGACCCCAGCAAGACAGGTTTTGCTTGAAATCCAGAAAGAAGCTCTGACTCAGAACAAAGATGGGGATCGGATCAAAGACAGAGCTGAGAGAGCTGAAATAAAGGAAATTCCATCTAAACATAAGAAAAAAACTCTTTTTACTGTGAGGGTGATTGTACACCTGGAAGTGGCTGTCCAGAGAACTTGTGGAATCTCCATCGTTGGAGATACTCAAAACCAGACTGTACACAGGCCTGAGCAACCTGCTCCAGTGAGCCCTGGTCTGAGCAGAGGGGTTGGACCATATGAGCTCCATAGGTGCCTCCAAGCCCAACCTCTGACCCCAACCTTTCTGTGACTCTGTGATTTTATGATCAATTCTTTCGAATACAGTCATGCCAGTTTAGTGTGCCTTAAAAGACAGCATACTTGAGATTGGTCAAGAAGCTGTATATTTTTATTTAATATAACTTAATTCTGGTAAATAATGGATATATGCAGAGCCTTCCCAGTCCATCAGGTATTCATAGTACCTGCTTCAAGAATGATCTGTAACTATACAAGGTTGGGGTGAACATCCATTACTGTGGGAGTTTCATACCTTATTAAGAAACATCTGGCACGGATGCTTGTCATAGACAGGATACTAGCTTAGATGAAGCTTAGATCATATGAGAATACGTTCCCAAACTTGCTTATTTTTAAAGGAGCTTTTAAAGGTACTAATTCAAAATTCCCTTCAGATATATCCTACCTCTTCTGTTAATCATATGAGTACTCATTTAACTTTGTCATAGGATGAGTTGTGTCCAGCTGAAAGGAAGACTTCTGGCCTGGTGGACAGGGTGCCAGCGTGAAGAACGTGAAGTGGGTGCTGTTCTAGGGCTTCCTCTAGTATCTGTTGACACACTAATCTCCTTACTGAAAACGTGTGCCACTGAGTACCCGGAGAGGCAGTGTCAACTTGCAAAAAGATAACAATATTATGTTCCAAAGAGAAGACCTTGCTCTCAGTCGAGCAATATTCAGGTCCCTGGGTAGCTCATCCCTGCAGCCTGATTCCCTGCTTAATTCTAAATCGTCGCTAAATCAATATTCATGCAGTTAAATAGCAGGAGGGATATGCTCTGTGTAGCTCCCAGCTCTAACTCTGTCACGGGGTGAAGCATGGCAGCGTAAGGGAACCATTCCAGTGCGCTCATGGACATCACCGCAAATACCAGCAACCCACTCCTACAGCTTTTAATTCTTTCTTCATAATTTTTAAAGGGGTTGCCTCATTTTGAAGCAAATATGGCTTTCTCTGTCACTTTCGGGGCTTCACTGGAAACTAACATTTGCAAGAATACTTTAAACACCTTTAAATCAGTAAAAGTAAATGGTGGAAAGACAAAGGAGAATTCAGCCTTTACCAGTTCAGGAAAATTAATTAGAATTGTGAACAGTTTCTTATTAGCACAATATGTTCTGCTGGAGTTGGCCATGTGGAAAAGTTCTGCATGATAAAATAGCATGGAAGAAAGCACGGCACAGTTGATATTAAATAAAAAATAAATAAATTGATGCCACCAAAGGAAAGGAATAAAGTTGTAAACATGTTTCCCAGACATCAGCTAACAGCAGGAGTTTACAGTTTTTCTGCAGTGGCCAAGTGTAATAAAATTGATCTGTTGACTATACAGATCCATAAAATAGTTTACACAGAGCTAGAGTTATTGCCAGTTGGATCAGAAGCAAAATTCTTCCTGAAGAAAGTGGCCTTGTAAGCATCCTTTTTCCATTACACATCATTGCAACCACTGGGTAAATGAGGGCCAGGTTTCCTCAGAGTTCAGCACTTTAGGATATTCTGCATTTAAACATTGCCTAGGAGCGAGTGGGCTAAGAAAGGTGAAATGGAAAGGACTGAGAAGCCCTGCATGGACTTGGATGTCAGCAGGTGAGCTCTGGCACATGTCTCAGGGATTGCCTAAGGCGCTTGTCCTCAGTAAGATTCAGATCTCCTCCAGAAAACTGTGACATATGGACAAACCCCACCAGGCCAGGCTTTCAATATCACTACTCCATGTAATCACTTTTGGTCTATTATTAGGGACAAATTAATTAAATCTTCATTCACTATAAATGCATCATGTCTACAAGGAACATTAAAGTTCCTGAAATACCTGGGCCGTATTTTCGAGAGCTTCCAACAGCTCTTATTTTGGCATCTAATCTAATTCACTGCCAGCTTTGCAGAGGGAAATACAACGTGCTGCGTCCTTTGGAAAATCCATTCATTTTCTGTAAGTGCCCAAGTCCACACAAAGCTCTTTGGAAAACCTGGACTTGGGATTTTCCCACAGGGACTTTCAAAGGAAGCTCCAAATATAAGCACCATATACTGCAGAGCTTTGCAAATCCTCACTTAAAAACACATTATTACCCAAACTTTGATGATACGCCGTTCAGAAACTTGATCTAGGAATTTAATTACTGCAGATGCACACACAAGCGAGCTGGCGATGAAGAACCTCATATTAAAAGATTTGGGCAAAAGGGAAGTTTGGGTGCAGAAAAGCAGGGCTACTTGCACACTTTTCCCCCATGTCAGGAATTACAGTCCACCGCCACACAGGTCTTCACTCTGTGCCTGCCAGAGCCACAAACACTTCTGCAAGGTGCTGAAACTCTCCTACTTCCATTGCACGCACAAAGTTAACTGACCTGCAGGAAGCCAGTGGAAGAGCAGGAAACCGAACCTAGGTCTCCAAAATAATGTCCTAACCTACCGACCACTCCAGGCCTCTTTTCTCCAACATTATCCTCATGATTAATAAAGAAAAATAATATAGAGAATATGCAAAAAATAATTCATTATTTCACCACGTAATGTACACACTATCTTCCCCAACATGCCAGCATTTAGTTTCAGATACACCAAGGTTAATAGCTATAATGTAAAATCGTTATCTGCAGCAGAGTATTAATTAGGGACCTCATGCACAATGCATTAACAATTTGCATGCAAAGAGGGCTGCAGCATTCCTCAGCGGGAGGTCAGGAGCATATTATAGACAACTGATAGCTGGAAGACTGCAGGAAAAGCCTCCTAATGAGCTGGCTTGCGACCTGAAGCCGGGCAGCCTGACATTAAGCTCTCTTGGCTTGTATGTGCTGTATATTTTGAGAAGAAAACAGTTTTGGTACAGAAAGATTCTGATATGCTTGTTGTTACTGTTAACAGAGCTATCCATCCCTCAAACCCCTCAGCTCGATAATTCAGCCAAGGCCACCACCACAGGCCTCAGAGAAGGAAGGAAAACATACCCACAAATTTTAAAGTTTACAAGTGCCTAACACAGTCTCCCACAAACACCAACTTTGCCTTTTAACCTTCAGTCTCTCAGGGTCTATAAGCTCTAGAAACAACTGGGGTGGCACTTGTTGCCTAGTCGGGGCATCCCCCCAACAACATTACAAAACTCACAAACCCAGTCAGCACTGACTGCATGCTTTGCTCAATCTTTTTTGCTCTGTGTTGGTTAACCATAGTTTTATGACCTTTTCTTTTCCATCTACATCAATTTCCATTGCTTTTCTGTGCAGTTTGCTGGCTTGGTTTTTGGTTGGTGTTTTTTTTTCCCTTTGAAAAGTCAACATTTTCTAAAGAATAGCAAAGAAAAAAAAAAAAAGGTTTTCCAAACAGCTGTCTTCTGCATCCAGAGCTGGAGATACATTTTCCAGCAAGCGTAACACTCAGTTAAATATCCTCAGTTAGATATCAGAAATAGTATTCCTAGGTTTTCATAAAGGCTCATTGAGACCATAAAACCAAAAGAAAAAAAGGGCTAGATGAGACTCAGAGTACATCACACCCACCCTTGCACCCCAAGGCAAGATGATCCCTACTCAGATCACTGATATAGACCCCCATGTAGGAACACACATCTATATGAGACCATTCACACCTATACACATCTGGACTTTTCATTGGACTGGCAAAAAAATCTGGGAAAGGTGCCCCTTCAGAAGAAAAAAGCCCTTCTGATTTTTAATCCTGGAGAAGAAATCAAGATCCCACATTTCAGAAGGCTTTTGTGTGAAATGAAGAAGGTGCTGCCCTAACAATCTGCACATATCCTTTTTCATTTTCCAGCTAAAATCCTACAGCTGGAACAGCTGCTCATGATTTAGATGTGGTGGATCTGAGGGTCTTATTAATGTGATCTGCCAACAAGCCAATTGTTAATGCATCAGTCTTTTTGCAGGGACTGTTATCTTGCTGCTTAACTCCAGAAATAAATGATGGCTGTGTGACTTGTAAATTGCTGGTTAGAGTCAGTGAGACGAAAATCAATAGTCTCTCTAGAAAATTCCTGCTGCTGATCAGGCCTGGATCTGATATGGTGAGGAAAGGACCTTTTTCTCCCGGTGTTTCTATGATAGGTACGACAGGGCTCACTCACGTTACAACCCAAGCAGCTGCAGTGAGTGTTGGAGGGTGCACTGGTGACTACAGCCACCCGAGCATCATCACCGTCTCTTCTGGGAGATGTGCTTGGGTTACAAACACCAGGGCGAGCTCCTCAGGACAGACTAACTTGCCCAAGCTGAGAACTGGAGGGAGAGGAGCAAAAGGG
Organism: Apteryx mantelli; assembly: GCF_036417845.1. NCBI lineage: Eukaryota > Metazoa > Chordata > Aves > Apterygiformes > Apterygidae > Apteryx > Apteryx mantelli. The sequence goes on from NC_089982.1 coordinate 3,948,159, forward strand.
GAGAAGGATGGAGAGGCAGGTAGTTTTCCTGTTTCTGATCCTGGGGCCACGTAACAGCTTGATACCTATATAAGCAGGATTGCAGAACAGGGCTGTCTGTGACAGCAGGGACAAATCATGTCCCCTTGCCCTATTCTCAGAATGGCTTCCATTTTTATAAGAGCAAATCACCTTCATCTATTTGGCAAATTAATCCCTTATCTCAAAGGCCAGAAGCCAGGGCCTGCCTTGTGCACAAAACCTGGTGGATATCCAGCAGGCCCAGCTACCACCGATCTGAGGAGTGCATTTTTGTAAGGCTTTGAAATTGGTTGTTGGTCCCCCTTTCTCCCATTGCGCCATACTAGCTATCCATGCCTGCTCCACCATACTCCTGCTTCCTGGCCTTCATCTCCCCTTCCTCCATTACCTATTTTCCATTCTTTACCTCCCTCCCTTGTGTTTTCTCTTTATTCTATCCATTCCTGTAATCCCATCTTCCCACCTTCCCTCTCCCTAACAGCCTCATTAAAGAAAAAAAAAAAAAAAAAGCTGGAAGAAACTCCCTGAATATGATTTCTCTCTAATATAAGTAAGACCAATATTTAAGTACAGACCTACTGTGCTAGAGAGGGACCATGCCTTGCCATCTGCATGTAGAGCTTTCAGCATCTTCCTATTGCTGCTCAGAGGTGTAGAAAGTGTGCAAGTAATACCTGGAGAACTTAACTCCCAGAACCCTCTCTGCCAATGACCGCCTGCTTCCTCTTCCCCATATCTTACTTGCCATGTCCTCCCAGTGTCTGCCTCTGCAATTCATGTGGCTTCTTGTCTCTGTTAGACAGTACGGGTTGTCTGAGAGCATATTTTCAAATGCCAGTATGTTTAAAGGAGTGGAAGTTGTCTGAGCTGTGGATTATACACATGAGAATAGAGTCAGTTACGTGAGCAGCAAAGTTAGGATGTGTCATATCTTCTGTTTCATGTCCCACATTTAAATTATCCTGCATTTAACAAGGGGACTGGAAGTATCAATCAAAGCTTTCCCTCTGACAGGAGAGAAATATGGAAGTGCAGATTTTTCATAGCTCATGCTGTGGGTTTTTTTCTTCAGTAGGGCATTATTGTGGGTCACTCCCCTGTACCCTGGCCTATTTCCATTAAACTTGCAGCATTTTAACAGCTTTGGAATTGTTACTACTCTGTAAAATGTGGCTCAAATTGGCCACCACATTTGAGAGTTGCTAACAGAAGGATGGGATAGCACAATAACGATTCACGAGGGAAGCTTTTTTCAAAAGGAAAGAGCCCTAGTATTCAGTTGATTTCTCTGAGTCTAACCACTAGGAAGAAAACTCTGAATGTCAGGTGCATTTCACCCCTAGCAGGCTCAAGTGCTAAAAAATATTTATTCAAATGCTTTTTTCCCCTTTCTAACCACTGCTAGAACTCCCTCATTGATTCAAATCTTCTTTTCCTCCCCAGCAATGAACTGCTAGAGAGCAAGTACTGGTGAGGCTTAAGTGAAAGCTCAGACTGCTGCGGTCTGAAATTATAGCCCTGTGAGTGCTGACGAGAAAGCAAGGTAAATAAATCTACATGGGGAGATGCCTGCATAGCTTGTCATCTGCTAAGCGATAGCTCCCCTGGGACTGCTTTGACTTTTTAAGGATTTGTTTTATTTTGCTTTTAATAACGAACATGCAGATGTTCTGTGTTTCAGATTACTCTTCTTTTCTCTATACATTTTTTCTTTTGTTTCCAGCTTGCTGGGGTACTACTGCTGTGCACTACTCAAGTACGGGGCAAGCCCTTGAGCACAGCAAAGATGAGTGCAGGTGTGTGGTGGTCATAGGGACTCCACCAGGGAGCCCAAGGCCACTTTTATAGCCAAGGTAGTATTTGATGGGTCTTTGGCAAGCAGCTGGCAAGTAGGGCAGGAAGCTAAAAATACTTGGGACTACTGGGCTAGGAAACCACTCCCAACCCTTCTAACCTGCCCCCAGTTCCCTGCTGGTCCAGAGGCCTTGGTGCCCTCTGGGCAGACAGAAACATATGTTCAAGTCACCCTAAGCAGCGGAGATGTCCTACACCCCCCAGTAAATACTCTGCTCCTGGCAAAAGATACCATAGCCATAGCTCCAGAAAAGCAGCAACTCATTTGGATGAGAAGAAAGCAGCTCTCTTCTCCTCCCCATTTCAGTTTAAGCCAACTCAAATTTTGTTTAAATAATCTGCCTTCAAAATAAAGCATAGTGTCAGTGATTCACACAGCCTTCTCCATAGCCAATGTTGTCCTCTTCCCCACTTCTATCTGCATCCCAGGCCTGGAGGCCTCGCATCTTTGAACCCCAGAGAGATGCTCATCCCCTGACACTGCTCGCTTGCTCAATAACATCACCCTTCTCTCTGTAGCCTGGCATGTCCCTTTTGCCCTTTTGACAGTGACCCTCCACTGCACTCTCAATCACCTGTTTGGCCCCTCGCATTAGTCAGCATTCCCTGACTTCAAAGTCTCCAAGATGTCTTTGATCATATTGGCCTCCTTCTGCCACGTCCTTCCTTTGCCATCAAAAAATGAGGTGCAAGATGAAAGTGATGGAGATGAAAGAGCATAAGAGAGCTCGATCCCCAAGCAGAGATGAGATATGGAAAAAGCCAGACCACAGCCATTGGTGCAGGCACAAACAATAAACAAAACTTGCTCATAACAAGAAGCCACTTTACTGCAAGTGTTTTTTGAAAATGCAGGGAGTCAATAGAGACAACAGATCTCTGCTGTCGAATGCTGCTATGCAGGAAGGTCCATGGGCCAGAATGTCCGCTGGTGCAAAGGAGCATAGCTCCAACCCCTTGCTCTGATCCACTGCTGGACTTCATCTGCACATCTTCAGGGAAATCGAGGGTCCAGACCTGCAGCAGGTACAGAACACCTCAGCACCCTTGAAACCAAAATGTCAAATCCCCCCAAAACTGCAGATTTCCTGATCCTACCGAAGTCAGTGAACATCAAACAATTCCCATGAGCTCAAGGCTCCTGCCTGTGGTCACATAAAGCTGCAGGTGTATTAACACCATAGTCTCCGGCAGCCAAAGTTTTTCTGACCAAAGCCCTGGTTTGTCTCGAGCACTGCGCCAGGAAAGCTGTCATTGGGAAAAGTCACAGAATCACAGAGTGTTTGAGGTTGGAAGGGACCTCTGGAGATCATCTAGTCCAAGATGCACGAGAAGGCAGAGCTGCTGCCCCTGCACTACAATGCCTCATAAGCGGGTTGAAGATTGCAACCAGTTACACAATTTCTAGGGCCTCCACAACAAGGTTCCTTCCAAATTTCCGAAAACAGCAATGAAAAAGTCTGAAAATTCAGTCAGAGGTCCCCAAAGCAGAAAATACTTAACACTTTTTAAGACACAAGTTGTTAGTAACAGGAGCCTCAAATTATTTTCACATCTAAATAAAAGACCTTCCTTTCAATGACACTAGTCTTTTTTTAATTTAGGCATCTTGGTCAATTGCCTGAATACACTCATTTTTATACTTGCAGTCTTTTCACCACACCAAATTCTGCACTCATTTCTACTGGGAGCTATCTGAAATAATGCAGTCGCTTCATTTGTCTGGGTAAGTTTAGAGTTGTCTGGCTGATCTTTTTGGATAATAGCTACTCACATATTTTTCAACAATTTTCTTGTCTGAAACAGGACTTTTCTTTAGCAGTTAAATATCCAAAATACAGACCTGACTTTTTTGTAAATGGCCTGGATTTTTCTTGGGGTGCTGTATACCATTTCCCGGTCTTTTCAGTATTTTGGTCTCTCTCTTTTTTCTTTTTCCTCCCTTCCATCTAGCCAGTTCTGGGCTCCCAAGCAGGAAGTACTCTTGGCAGCTCCGAGGGTGAAGTGAATCCCAGTGAAGCAAACAGACCTGGCTGCACCCTCAGTGAGGGGACGACCCATTCCCCAAGGCTGCAGGGAATTCATCACTTACATCTGCGAGGGTGGAAGCAGCAGAGCTTTTCAAAACAATTTGAGATTCTCGGGTGCCAAGTACAAAGTGCTACTTCAAAGCACCCCCGGAGATCCTGGCAGGCCACAGAGAAATGCAGCTCCCTCGGTTCAGATAATCCTGAATGCCGATGTTCAGCTGGAACATCAAGTGATCTCTCTTCTCTGCCTGGGAGCAGAGGCACATCCCCCTCCCCAAGACAACTACTGCCTGTTGTCCCAGAGCTATACTTGCGCCTCTGGCATTGCTTCTAGACAGCAAAATTATTTTAAAAATAAACTCATGTTATTAAGGTGGGAATTTCCAAATGCTTTTAAATTTTGCCCTCTGTTTTCCCCCAGCCATAAGATTTAGAAGATATTACTGCTACTTCAGTGGGAAGAGTTCATTATTTCTCTTCTGGGCTTCTGAGGCATATATTCAAGATTTTCTCTGCAAACATCCCTTAATCCTTTTTTTTTTTTTCAAACACACAAAGACTGAAATTCTCATATAATCACTTGACTTCAGAAGCTGGACCTGCAGGAAATATGCCAAGCAGCATAAGACCTCATACCCTCCATGAATTTGCCATTTTAAGTCCTGACAGACAGAATGTTTGGATTCAATATTGTCGCACCAATTGCCATTTGATTTCACAGCATCACTGAATCAGACTGATGGATGAAATCCTGTTAGCCAAAGCAAAAATCACAAAGAATCACACACTTCTCCTGGGACAGAGATATGATGAACCCTCAAGAATGCTCAATGAATACAAATGCGCTGGTACTGACATGAGTTAACTATTCAGTGAAGGAATTTCCCAGCAAGGGGGGAATCCTGGAGTGGTGGGGCTGTTAAAGGAAAGAAAAAGTAATGTACTGCCAGAGCGAAATAGCTGGGGAATTTGCTCCTGGACAAATTTTGAGGAGTAAAGGCCTCCTCCAGATGGGCACAAAGAACCACATGTGGTGATCACAACCCTGTGGAGTAGGTGAACACCAAAATGATGCAAGCACGGCTGTACAAAGGTGATACTAGAGAAAGCAACAGGAACATTCAGGCAGGAATCGATTTATTAGAAACAAATTTTCCATCCTCACGCTCCCAGAATCTTACCTTCCCAGCCCCAAACACAGGGCACTTTCTGCTGCAGACAAACCTCTGGCAGAGTTTCCCCCTAAGTATGCAGTCCACCGATACCTAATTAAAGTTTGACAGGCTCTGGTCACAGACGTCCCTCCTAGCACACTACCTTCTTAAAGAAGGATGAGAAATAATTGTGCAGTTCAGGCTTTTCCTGTTTTGGAAAACTCAACAGTTTTGGTTTTGATGCAGGTCCCAGACAAACTTGGTATTTTAAGAACTACTGTCTGACAGAGCCTGATCCAGTATAGTGTCAGGCTGAATCATCAATATGTGAATTTTATCCTGTTTTTTAATGTTTGGATTGAGGCTGAGCCTTTGAACATATGAGAAATCCTTCAGCACATTCAGAGAATGCTTGTGAAGTTACAGAGCTGCCAAAGAGCCTTCCTGGAATGAGCTGTTCCATCAGAGTGGCAGTCTGCGCTCTCTTCAAGCTTTGTAAAACTACCTAAGCCAGCGATAGTTATTATTTAAGTAAATTATATCATGTCATGTAATATCACAATTAACCAAGCAGTCAACATTATCTTCCATCTTACTAAGTCCCTGAGTAGGCAGTTTGCTATTTGCTATAGGAAGATAAGACCGATGCCCACACAGCTGTAAGAAAAGCCCTATTTTCTAGATATGTGTAACCCATTTCAAGCAATAAATGCCTATCAGTGTGCTACTCAGCTGTTTCCCATAACTTTTCTCTCTCCACACTGTGATTATTGCTGGAATTCTGCTTTCCCCCCAGTACTGGCCCATTTAGACATTTGTCCATGATTCTCCCAATGTGGATGCGCAGCAGGAAATAACAAGGTCCCTGTCCACATTTGGAGAAATCATGTGCAAACATAAGAATGCATCCCCCCAGTGCGCGTCCATAGGGATAAAGCTGCAGAGGCAAGAGAGGGCCAAGCAGGACGGGCACCAAGACTGAACCCTCTTCCGAGGGGACAGCTCAATAAAGGTGGATATGCTTAACTTCTGCTAGCTGCTGCCACTGTCCTGTGCACAGCAGCAAGATGAACAGGAGGAATTCAGGGAACCTTGGGAGCTCCAACACATTACTGATGCTCTCCACACACCGTGAATATCTGATGCATCAAAAGTAACCTTAGTGCAAGAAGAAGAGAGATATCTTGGAGCTCCCTGGGTAAATGCACACCCTTGGCACCAGCATTTGTCTCCACTGCACATGACTTCTTACTGTGAAGGCTAGATTTTTAAAAAACATTCCACACCGGCAATTACCGAGTAATTTTAAAGGAGAAATCAATGGGAGGTGAGTCTGGGGAATCCTGCTATTTCCTATGAAAACCTGCATGAAAATTGTTTACTGCCACAAATCCATGTTTTCAAACCCTGTAACCTGTGTGCAAGAAGTATTATACAGAGGCAATAACTTCCCCGGGTAAAATTCTACATGTGTCTGCAGATGCTAGTAGTTTAACAAGACGACTATAGAGATCTCTTCTGGTCTCATCAGAAAGAAGGAAAAAAAAAAAAAAAAAAGAAGAAGGTTGTGTTCACCAGATGCATACAACACTTCACTGTGATCTGTGTGCACAGCTTGAGGATCCCTGCCTTATATTTCTAGGACCTGAGCTTTTTTAACCACGTCAGATCTCCTCCCAGTTCAGTCTTGTGCCTTTCTCTACTTTGGCTGTAATGTGGTTTCTGGAAATGAAAGCTTCTGAAATCAAAACATTTATAACCCATCTATAGCATAAGTCCCACCAACAGTCAGTCAGAACAACGTCACATTTCCACTTCTAAATGGCCCAAATGAGAGCAAAAATAAAAGCTAACGAATGGTAAACTTTTGTAAATACTTTTGATCATTACTCACTGGCCTCATAAATCTTTCACACATTAGACAGTCAGACTAACAGGACACAGAAATTTTGCTCTTAGTGCCATAAATCTTTCTCATGTTCTCTCTATGGCCATAATAATAGAAATTTATTGTTGCTTTCGTTTCCTCCCATATTTTGTGTAATTAATCTCAATGTATTGCTGTGCACTTTTAGAGACAGTACATTTTGTGCCTGCCCATTTGTACTTTTTTAAACAGCAAGTCCCATCTGAGTTAATATATTGTGTTATATTATATATAACCACTGACCATAACTCAGATAGAACACAACACATTTTCATTTTGTTGCCCCATTATTTTTGCAGTAAGTCAATACAATATGAAGTGAAGCGTGCCTTGCTCAGCACTTATTGATCTGTCTGTTTGCTCATTGCTTACATCAAAACACCACTTGTCAGTTTTGGTTCTATTATGATTATCTTATCATACAGGAAATGACAGCCTCAAAGACTAAATGCTGGTCGACATCCAAGGTCAGGTGACACCAAGAACCAGGACAAAGTGTTTTCTTCAGGGCAGACATGAGTAACTGACACCATGGGACCAAGTTTCCTTTACAGTAAGGGAGCCTTTATATTGCAGTCAGGAAGAGCAGCTATAGCATATGCAGGAATGCCTTAGCCAGCTAGACCTAGCCAGGTGAAAGCTAATCCCTATCTATCTGCACGTGCTGCAGTCCTGCCTCAGTGTAGGGACAGTGGTAGAGTCATGGTGCTCCGATCCTCTCCAGAAGAAATAGGAGAACCCTAAGGACCATGAATGACAGACAGGTTGTCTTCATTTCTTGGTAGAGAAAGGAGTTCAGAGTGTATCCAAAGGCCTGTCCAACTTGCAAGAAAACATGATGCTGTAGCCAATCCTTATGAAAGAGGAATGGCTCATGATCAAGGAAAACACAGGCTTGTCTTTCATTCGCAAGAGTGAATTTCATGTGTCCAGTCAAGAGCTTACTCAGGCAGATCAACAATGCTCTCATTTTCCTGTCTTTGAATGTTAAACTTGCCCCTGATTTTTTTCAGTGCTATTCATGTCTTTGCATGTAAGCCCTGGAATAAAACCAGAATGGTCTTGAGAAGAGGATACTTGTATTTCTAAAGACACTATGCTCATTGCCAGTACTGATATCCTGGATTCTAAGGTACTGTTGGTCCAGGATGCATTTTAGCTTTTCACACAGTTTTAGGCTAATTTCACTTTCAGAAGGAGAAAAGCATTCCTTCTGCTGTCTGGCAGCATTGGCTTGGGGAAGTCCAAGTGTTTGAAATGTAACTACCTGGAGCAGGCAGTAGAAGAAACAGTCAGGTGGTTAAGGTAGCAAAGGCATAGTGGGGCTATAAAGCTGGCTTAACCATCAAGCAGGAGAGTTCTCACTCATGAGTTGAGCACAGAGGTCCTCAGACACTTCTTCCCTCCAGCAGCTAACAGAGGGGGAGCAGGGAGTGTGAGCACAAGATACAGTAGAGAAAGTCAAGGGAATATCTGCTCAGAGCACCTTTCTGTCCTCTTAGTCCCTAGTCAGCAATCATTTCCAGGCCCACCAGCTTCTTTGAGAGTGCCTGAAATGTCCTTGTTGCACTCCAGCAGTTGAAAAGTCAGTATTTTTCATAGCTCTGAAGATTTTAGTTTGAGAAATACCATTATAATGAGTAAAACCTCTCTGTGTTTAATGGGATGAGCATTCAGTGTGGGCAATAGTGCCAGAGGTGAAGAGAAATATTGAACTCACACAGCCCTGATCTTACTTACAGTGAATGCAACATTTATGCAGAGATTCATTATAAAATTACCAGTGTAGGGGCTAAACAAAGGGATCTTGCCCAGCAGGATCTAAACGCGCATGTTTCTGGCCATAGGCCAGCCCCAGATCGCTCTTTCACTAGAGCATTTTCTGATCGCAGAAATTTGCACTCCAAAATACTTAGCTTTTTTGCTGACACAGTGTAAGCAACAGAATCACAGAATCACAGAATGGTTGAGGTTGGAAGGGACCTCTGCAGATCATCTAGTCCAACCCCCCTGCTCAAACAGGGTCACCTAGAGCATGTTGCACAGGATCGCGTCCAGGCGGGTTTTGAATATCTCCAAGGAAGGAGATTCCACAACCTCTCTGAGCAACCTCTTCCAGTGCTCTGTCACCCTCACAGTGAAGAAGTTTTTCCTCATATTCAGATGGAACTGTCTGTGTTTCAGTTTGTGCATGTTGCCTCTTGTCCTGTTGTTGGGCACCACTGAAAAGAGTCTGGCCCCATCCTCTTGACACCCTTCCTTAAGATACTTGTACACATTGATAAGATCCCCTCTCAGTCTTCTCTTCTCCAGGCTAAACACTCCCAGCTCTCTCAGCCTTTCCTCATAAGAGAGATGCTCCAGTCCCCTCATCATCTTTGTAGCCCTACGCTGGACTTGCTCCAGTAGTGCCATGTCTCTCTTGTATTGGGGAGCCCAGAACTGGACACAGTACTCCAGCTGTGGCCTCACCAGGGCTGAGGAGAGCAGGTGGATCACCTCCCTCAACCTGCTGGCAACACTCCTCCTGATGCAGCCCAGGATACCATTGGCCTTCTTGGCCACAAGGGCACCTTGCTGCCTCATGCTTAACTTGGTGTCCACCAGCACTCCCAGGTCCTTCTCCGCAGAGCTGCTTTCCAGCAGCTCAACCCCCAACCTGTATTGGTGCATGGGGTTATTCCTCCCTAGGTGCAGGACCCTGCACTTGCCTTTGTTGAACTTCATGAGGTTCCTCTCCGCCCAACGCTGACCTAATGGGAGATTCTGGTGGAGCAGAGGCTTTGTGATGACCCTCTGCATCAGCCTGAGCTTTTTTCCTCCTGAAAAAATGTCATGCATGCTGAAATACCATAACTTGGCTTGTTACTGAGGACATTTGGCCTGTTGCATGTTGATGCAGCATGTCAACATCTGGAGCAAGACCAAATGTTAAACATAAAGTCACATCTTTTAAGGTGGCTGCATATTCAACTCATCAAGATATCATCTGGTGTTCATCCACCTTGCCCCGACCTCATGTGATGCCACTTAAGCCTCAGCAAAAAAAATTACCTCACCCTCTTTCCTCTGTGCTTCTAAATGGCATGCTCTCCCTCCCCCCACTGCACAGACCACTGCTCTTAAGTTGTTAAAATGCTTTGAAAAATGCATTTGGAAAGGCAGCTATGCTCTTTCAGAGCATGCAGCAGGGCAGTGCCTGAATAAATTAATGTGATTAGTGAACCCCTGCTTAAAGGATCAATCACTTTGCCTTTAGAAAGATGAGTCAGGGAGACAGAGATGCCAACAGCCAACATACTGATGTGTTTTGGAGTTTGTCAGGGTGGGGGAAGGCAGGGCTGTGAGCGACAGCAGAGGCTCTTTTGGGTTTGAGTCCTGCTGCCTTTAAAGTCTGGACAGGAAAGATCAAGATTTACAGATGGATTTGTGATCAAATTAAATAATCTCCCTGCCTAGCTCAAGAATGGTGAAGAAACAGTAGCATTCCCCACTGTGTCACTGTGCTATTTATTGCACAGGGATAGTGGCTTTGAGCATGCCAGCTTCCAGTGTTTGGGCATGCCCACGGGGTCAGCTTTTAGTGCAGGAAGCTAGTTTCTCTGACCTCTATAGCCTCTACAGAGAGATGGACTCGCTTATAACATGGTCTGAGCAAGAGGGAGAGCTTAGCTTTCCCTCTGCCTTGGCACAGAGGGAGCCGAGGGTGCTATGCCTCAAGCTGACCTGCCTATTTCCCCTAAATCCAGTCCTTCCCCAGGGCACCTCCAATAAGCAGGGCATGACACCCAGAGAGAGACTACTTGCAGAAAAGGCTACAGATAGACAGTTCAGCTCCCATTTCAGAACCTAGAAGTAGCTAAATTTTTCCCCAGAGGCTCCAGGAATGACAGAAATGGGTCTTAGCCACTTTTTTTTTTTTTAAATCCTAGCCATTGGGATGTGAAGTGTTAGGCTCTTAGGAAGAACTACCCCTTGGATTTACTATCTGCCAAACAACACAGTTCAGAGCTGCAAGGACTAGTGATTACTCATTACTGAAGGCACTGAAAAAATTATGCTAGAATTTTTAAGATCTGCCATTGAATTATGCTGCCTTTTCTGCTCTTTAAGGAACTAGTTACATGACTGCCTTTAGTAGCAGTCAGTTGTATTGGCTTAATTGAAGGGTTGACAAACAGCAGCCCAGGGGAGAGGAAGAGTGGAAAAAGGAATTTCTTAAACTGACTTCTTTCCCCAAAACAAATGTAATCACACTCTGAGGGCTCAGCTCAAAATAAATGTAAAGGAACAGATGATTTGCTTCTTTTTCCTTCCCTCCTCCCACCCATAAAAGAGCACACCCTTCACCTGCAAATTGATGAACTCAGCTCCACACCATTGGCCCTGCAGCAAATCATCTCAGACCAACTAATCTCAGCAACAAATGTGTTAATTCTACCACTCAGCATTCCCTCCACTTGAGTTAATCTCAATGAACTGTTAATTTCAAAATCTCACTCAAAGTGATTAAAACATTATCAAGCTCAGGCAGTTCTAAGAACAGCTAAAGAAGTCAATGGATCTGTCTGGAGTGAGAGAGGGGGTCGAGGGCAGGTCAGGATCGGACTAGGTCTGTGCTACATGCTGTGCCTCTGCACAGACATCCAGGGTCATGTGCCCCATAAGCATGTGCCCCCTGGCAAGGACATATTCCCATAACTGTGTTCTCATGCGTCACAGGCTCCTGCATGTCTCTGCTAAAGCAGCTTGCAGAGCAGCAAGTACCAGTGCCCAGAGGATTTGGTGGAGATGATGAGCCTCTTTGCTGCAAAGCGGAAGGATTCTGGAGAGCCCAGGGGAAAATGGAGATGTCTTGAAAACATCTCCCACAACATGTTTTAAGGACCTAAGCCAATGTAAGTTATTGTCACTCCATTAACCTCAAGGGAGTGTTGCCAGTCTGTTCTACCCAAGGATCCAGCTCCCTTAGTTTTTTCTTGCCTATCCCTTATACACATTGCAGAGGCTGCCCACTAAGTTACCCACATGTGTGCCAGAAACAAGAATGTGCTGTCAAGGCTACATTACTTTTCTCTCCCTTTAGCACACATGTTCTGTTGGGTTTCTTAGTATAGAGCCCAAATTTGCCACAGTCTCCCACATACTGAAGAGAAACAGTTGCTATAGTATTACTGAGTAGGAGTACCAGCTTCCCCAGAGGAGTGCAATACCCCATCATTCTTTATCCTTCACAGTAAATTTGTATTATGATGATGATGAAGAATGTAAATTGAGGTACCTATATTTGAAAACTCTTCTCCAGAACTGTGCTTAACTGTACACGAAGAGAATAATTTGAGAAAAGAGCAGAATGGCTAAGAATTGTAATCACAGTAGTTCTGAGATCTTTGGAAGATGAGATCTCCTTTTCCCTTGTCAATGCACCTCTTTTAATGAAGGCACATGCCTGTTTCTGTCTCTTTAACAGCTGCTTAACTACCAGAAGAATCACGAAAATCAAGTACTTTACTCCCTCAGGCTCCCTTTGGGCTCCCAGCCTTGGGACAAGCCCAGAACTGCCCACATGTTTTCTCTAGCTGTCAAAATCACAGTAGTTTTGTTCCTGCATTTGACACTCCTGGTGAGAGGGCATTGCCATTAACTGCAGAAACTGTGGCTACAAAGGTCTTTTAATTCCTCTTCCCTCTCACCCATGGGCTTTTGGAAGAAATATTTATTCCCATCATTATGCTCCTTTTCATTTCTAAGATTTACTGACATTTACTTTGGAATCAAGCAATCATTTTCTTTCAGAGGCCGATTTAATTATGGTGAGAGCCAGTTCCAAATAGGAGCCCTGCAAGAGCCAAGGGGCTGACACCCACACTAATGCCTCAGTTATCGTCTCTGGTTCAGAGAGCTTGATACGGTGCTCAGTAAATGCTCCTTGGCTCCAGGCACGCACCTTCTCATAAGGAATTCAAATGCTTCTAGGGAAGAAGGACAATGTTTTGCCTCAGCATTTGTCTAGCAAGAGACAGGGAACCACTGGCCCTGACTAAGGGCTCTGAAGCAGTTTCTCTCCCCTGAGGTTCAGGAAAAAGGAAAGCAGCTCACCTGTGTTTTCTGCTACTTCTTCCCTGAATAACTCTGTCATCTTGGCTCAAAGACCATCATCCCCTTTCTCCTCCACACAATCCCTTGCCCTGTGCAGGCTCTGCAATTCAAGATCCTGTGGTTTCTTACAGAGGCACCTTGTGGTCTCCTTTGCATTCTTTCAAATATTCCCGCAAACTCTCCTCTACCAGGCATGTTTTCTCTTGCATACATGCTGCTTAAATACAATCAAGGTTGAGACACAGCAGCCTTTGAATGAAGTCTCCTGGCACTCTCTCAGAAAGACAGAAAAGAGGCATATAGCTCTCTCCGGTCAGAGAGCAGGAGTGGATGCCTTCAGGGATTAAGTGACTTTTCGGAGACCACACCATGAACGTGGAGGGCACAATTCAGAGCCCCAGGCTCCTGAGCCCCTCACCTTAATCCCTTCGGCTGGCCCATTTCTTCAATCGCCTGCAAAAACTCGGACCCAGGGATGCTTCTCAGTGCTGCTGATGCTGGGCCTTGCAACTTTTTCAATTCCACCCTTATGCTTTTATCTGTAAATAATAGTCCCCAGAGTCCACAGCCTTTGCACAGAACCCCACAGGGCTGGATTTTATACAGCATCTGGTACAAGCATCTATGACTGAGGTTTCTCTGGTCAGTGATGGCTTTACACTTCTCCCATACATTAGAAATGTTTGGAATTGGTTCAGCTCACAGATTAGCCCAAACTTTTGGCTCTTCTCAGCCAGTTCAGTTTACCCACACCTATGCCACAGAAATATATGGTATAGTGGAGGATTTGTGTGGGAAACACCTACTCTGTGATGCTCGCTCTCCATCCTGTGCCTACTCCACATGATGCGTGACAGAGCACCAGTGTGAAGGGGTCCCATTCACTCAGTGGGGACCATTTAAACCACAGCTGTCGCATTTCATTTAGCAAACTTCTCCTGCCTCTCCATTGTGCTTGTGTTCCTGTGAAGGAAGATAAGAAATGTACGTAGGCTGCCCCTCTGAAAGTTATGCAGCGTATATGTCTTCTTCCTTGCTGAGCATTAATGGTGACAAATACTGATGTAATGAAGTGGAACTTTCTGTTATTTCAACCTGGTTCATCATTATAACACTGGAGCTAGGAAGCAGAATGGACTGCACAGGGGATGTCTTAATGGCCAAACAGCTAGAGGCCAGGATCGGGAGAAATTAATAAGAGCTTTAGAGTGGTATAATTAGATTTGCTTCGTCTCTGTAAGAGAGGCCAGGAAGTACTACTTGCCCAAGCTCAGCTCCATGAAAATTAAGACGACTCCTGTTTTACAAAGCTTGCTCAAAGGGACCATTGCAGAGGCCTAGCTAGTGTTGGAGCCACCCACCTCATCAAAGTCCTACCCTGGCAATATCAATGTGCTAAAGAGATGAAACTGGGCATTATACAGCAGCCAGACTATCATAATCACTTGTATTGCGCCAGTGCTTTGGAAGCTCTACGTGAGGCTGTGCCAAGCACCATACACATGTTGAGAGACCCCCAAGCAGCACAATACAGGCATGGCAAACTCTTGGAAACAACTGAGATTTGGGCCACCTCTGATAAACATGAACTTATGTGGTAGCAGGCACAAAGACCTCCTCCCACCAGCATGGAATCTAAGCTGAAAAAGAAACACACAAAGCCAGAGTAGTAAGAGGACTTAAGTGCACTGTGCCTACAAGAGTGGCTTAGATATGCTGAGAGGCATCCATGCTGTGCTCAGGGTACCTGCTGGTGGACAAAGCTGCATGAAGCCTGGCCTCCCAGTTTTGAACCATCCAAGCAGAATGAACGAGGTGCTGGACCTTGCCTTAAGGCACAGAGCTTGCCTGCCCTGCCCCTTCCCCTTCCCATCTGCAGGCTCAAGTAGCCTGCGAGTTCACACTAGGGCAAAGCTGCTCTTGGGAGAGGGCTTAGACCCATGCTTACTCAATAAGGTAGAAATCTTTAATAATTTTCCTTCAGAACTTGTGCACAGCTGCCGTAGTAGTGAACTGACAGCAAAGACCCCTCCCATAGTACTTCATTCCTATTAAAATTAAAACAGGACTCTCAGGTGCTCTTCTCTTCTCTGCTCAAAGCAGAGAAGTTTGAGGAAAAGCACGGATGATCGATCTTAATAACTACTTGATAAGCACTATAAAAAATCCCCACCCTTTTAGTTTACCTTCAGGCTGTGACTTTTCTCCTGTTCAAATCCCAATGTCTGGTGGGAGCCAGGAGAGACTTCGCACAAGTTTGCTATTTCACTGGGTAGAAGATGTCAAACTTGTTCATTCAGAAGCGTCTCTACAGCTTATCTATCTGACTATTCTGTGCACTTTACCATACACCCTCTCTTTTTGCCAACTCTTTTCTGCTGAACAACAACTAGAGGATTTTCTGGGATCACAGTGAGGGTTGGGACTGGACCTATATGCCAAATTAAGGCATTATCTTGGCGCCCAGACAAAACCACCTCACAGCTACATGATTTCTTCCCCTTCATTCCTCCCTTCCACAGAGTGGAAGCCTAGGATCCAGCCCTAGGATTTCACGCTCCTTTTTGGAGCCCTTCACACAGAACTTGTGGACACAGGAAGAGCTCAACTACCACTTGGGCATCCATGCATGAGAAACACTAGGTAGAGTCCATTTGGAACTTATAATTCGTTCTGCTTCTTTCAGTGTAAGGTTACAAAATAGGTTTAGACTAAATCATTTATGATTCTACAATGCCAGCACCCAGGAACTCCACAGTTTAGATGAATGCAGACCCAAATTATTTCTTGTAACATGCTTATGAAGAGGAACTGAGGAGCATTTCCATGCTCTGCATGGTTTGCATTACCGGTGATTTTTTTATGTAATCCAATACATTCCTGCTAAATCTGATGAGGAAACAGCTCACCAGAGTCCCCAAAGGATCGTTTTCATGTGTCTCTCTGATTTACTTGTGTTTGATTTCACTTTCATGTGCTGGATTTCTAAATGCAACCTACCCACATCCAAGTTGCAGCCCATATGCCGTTCAGCCCTGCTGGTCACTGACCAAGGGGGAATTCATCTTCCCTCCCTCACCTGCTCTGGGAGCCTGATCCTGCATGTATGGCAAAACCCACTAAAGGTCTATAGGACCCCTCTGCTGGGAACAGCTGACTGGTAGCTTGAAATTAAAGGCATTTACTGTTGTGCTATAAGCTGCTGTTCCCAAAGATAGTATAGACATTACAATTACTACCTTTTAGAAACCAACTCATCAGTGGAACAACTTATTTATTCATGCTTGTGTTGAAAAAGAGAATAATATGAAAAGCGAGGAGGCTGCAGACACAGGGCTGTGACATGGGAGGTTCAGAGTTACGCTACTGACCATAAACACTCTTTGTTGTTGGAGCTAGCAGTGTCCGAGAGCCCTGACCACAGCGAAGGGAAGTGCTGTGCTGTACAGACGTACTACCCAAAGAACCTCCTTATATCCTTACATTGTAGCTAAACAGACACCCTGAGCTAGACATTTAGCTAGGGCAAATCTACAGGCATCCACACTCCCCCGGAACATATTTACATCTGACTAAGGTGTTAAAAGAGAAACTTGAGAGGCTGTTTTACATCAGTTAGGCTTTTCCAACTTCATTTTTTCCTTTGTAAAGCTCAGGGGGGTTTTTTAAAGCACGTCCTCACAAAGAGCAAATAACTGCTCTGCCCCAAAAGAGGACCTGAGGAGGTCCTGTTTCCCCTTACGCTATGAACAGCAGTTCATCCAGCCTGGCCCACTGCACCCAACTGTGTACATATCAGTAAACATGCTGTACACAGACATACGCTGCCCCACACAGGATGGTAGTCACCTTTCTTCTGTTGGCATCAATTAGGGCATGTGCTTAGATGATCTTTAAAAAACATCCTCAACAAACCACTGCATGGGCCATCCGCATAAGCATCTGCTGGCTCGCAGGGACAAATCAGCCTTAGTTGCTTTATGCTTCATAGCATAGTCAGTTTCCCTACCATGTCTCTCCCTTAAATTTCCTGGCTTTGGCATTGAGCTTCACATTTTACAGAGCCAGGCTCCCTCTTTGCTAGGAGATGGTCTCTGACTTCAGGGTCACAAGAGCTGGCCTTATAGAAACCAGCAGCATTTCTTGACTGCAGTCTGATGAAAGCATTAGCAAACTCTTAAACCCACTTTGGTTTTGTTATCCGGAAAGACTCATTTCTCCAGCAAAGCTGTGAGGGGCTTCTCGCAGTAAGCTACTCTCATAGCCTGGTGTTTCCCCACACTCCCTCTGCAGTCCCCTGGAATGATGCAAGGGAAAGGTGCTAATGATAGGATATCCATTTCACAGCTGCAGTACACTTCTGGAGGGAGATAATCTAATTGGTACCTTATTACTGGAGCACTTTAACAGCAAAATCAGTGACAGGAACGTGCGCGCTGAAGCGCTTGGTCGTTTGGGGAGAGTTCATATGAGCTGTGGTGACTGAGCTCATCACTGTGAACTGTGAGAAAATTAGATAGAGGAGAGCTTAGAAAGACAGAGATTCCTGAAGGAAACTGAACTCTGCTTGGATCCCGGAAAGGCCAGCTAATTTCCCCTCTTATTCCTCATCTCTTTTGGAGGGGATTTGATTCTGACATTCTCATTCAAGACCTCTGATCCTAACACCTAACTCATCAAAATCACAGGGCCTGCTTCTGGAATTTGCTCTGAAGCTCATGGATGCTGTACCTGAAATCTTCCCTTCTTCCCAAGAGGCAGACACACGGCCTAGCCAGGAGTCTCAGACCCTGCCAACCCAGCCCCATACCCCAGTTTTCCCCAGACACTGCCACTATGGGATGGGATGGGATGGGGAACTTATGTTCACAGTGCAGATGCTAAAGCAGGTAGTACAAGTACTGTGACTGGGCTAGCCACAGTGGCAGTGGGGTTACAGGTGGGCAGATTTACGTTGCTGAGAACACAACCTAGACACAGCTTTCAGCTCTGTCGAGCCCAGCCCTTTCCACCCTAAGACTGGCTCTGCTATGAGTTTTTTCCTCTGGAGAGCTTCCAAGACTCCCACTGCCATTAGCTGGCACGTCTCTGAACACCACTTAGACGTGGGCCACTTCTGTGACTGGAGGCAACGACACTGAAATTGCCTGGCCCATAATTTCAGTGGAGAGTCAGTGTGACCATTTAGATTATATCTGCAGCTCCATTTTCCCCCATGAAGCATATGTCAGCAAGCCATTGAACTCACTAGGGTGACATCAGTGAACACACCACATCTGCCAGCTTCCACACCCCTGTCCTAGAAGAGCGTGCATCCAGACTGCATCACAGCAGAGATTTAAACCTCACAGCCTTGTTCAGTCATCTTGCACAACAGGATCTTCCAGAGACGGCGTGGAGAAACCTGCACCCTGAGTCACCTGGCTCACCCATGTGCCTTCTGCCCTGCTTTCTGTTCAAGCAACAGCAAGACATCATCCTTATGTTCAGCAGGCTGGGACAAGAAGGAGATAGCAAGAACTCAAAGCATCAAGAAGACACAGTGGGGAAAGCACAGCACTCCACTCACTGCCTCCACTAAATGGATGTTGCATGTAAATCAGTGCAGGATACAGCCACTGTGCACTACTGGCTGAAGGACTGCTGACTTCCTTTGGGGCTTTATCCCTCCACTTCATTTGCAAGATGGGGGCACTTCCAGCCTCCTGGCAGTGCTGACACTGAGGTGGTCAGAAATCACAACCAAGCTAACAGTGCAGCTGAGTCTTCATTTAAATACTCACAAGGGAAAGAAAAAATTCTCTTTTATTCAGTTCATCCCTCCTGTTATTCTTCTTTGCACATGCTGGGTTTGTTTTTGTCATTAGGTTTCCAGTGTCCCTAATAAGATATTAATGAGATGCTAATTCAACATGCAAATTACAGGAGACTGGCATGGAAAGGTTGCTATATTTAGAGCCAGAGTAGGATTTTAATGGCTGTCTTCACCCATCTTGTGCCTTTTGTCAATTGCTTCCTTACTCTGGTGAGCTGCCTCACATCTCTGAAGTGTCGAGGTGACCTTGGAGGTTAGGAGAAATGACAGAAATTCTGGACTGTGGTAACGAATTTCAAAACTAGGTTCCAAAAACATTACATTGCTAAAAGAAAACCGTGACAGAGGATCTTAGCGCCATTTTTTTTAATTATTATTTATTTATTTTAAGAAGAACCTGGACCATTGCCCATTCAGGAGCAGTAGCAAAGGGAGGAGAATGTGGTCAGCATCTTCCTATTGCTCCTTCGCATAGCCACAGGGAACTCACACACCTCCATCCAGACTGTCATACGGATGCCCTGCAAAGTCAGATACTCCCTGCCGTGCTGCACAGAGTTCAAGAAAGATGCCACTATTGAGGCATGCCCCCATCATGCAACCTGGTCTGGGGGAGCAGGCAGAGAGGAGAAGGGGTTATGTATTGCATGGTCCAGCATAGACAGCGTACCCTGTCACGTGGCCTGATGCACAGACAGGAGTCTCTGATCCTCCATCTATATTCTCACTGGAGATGTGGCCCCTTTGAGCTCACTGGAAGTCTACCAGTACTTTGGTCCCTTAACACACAAAAGCTTTTGGAAATGTTATCCTAAATAAGCAAGCAAGCAGAGTGCTCAGATAGTCAGGAATGCTAAATACTCAGCTGAAATCAATACATCTGGAAGGCAGGCTACATTTTAAGGAGCCAAAATTGGGAGGAAGGGCCTGAAGTTTCACAGAGAGCTCAGAGCCCACAGCTGGTAACCTAAGGGAGAGGTCAGTTTTTGAGTACTCCCAACACTCTAGCAGGGTAAAGCTATGGGATACCAAGACATTTTTAAAAATCTGGCCGCAGCTGGGAACCCTGAACGTTTCTGTAACTTTGGCCCTCAAAGACTAACTCAAGACTCCTATTTTTTAATTTTTAACTTTAGCTCTGAGTTCTTTTCCCAGGTGCAACAATCTGGTACAGCAAGCTCATGAGGCAGTCAAATATGATGAATTCCCATGCGGCCTGAACAGTGGAGCCCTGAACTCAGGAGAGCTGCCTGTCACGGGGAAGCCTTGGCAGTGGGAAACTGCATCCACACTCCCTTTGTCCCTGGGAACACTGAAATATTCCAAGCACAGGACCACTAGGCTCCTCAAAAGTACACTCAGACAAACTAGGAGGGATGTACCCTGAACCCTGATACACGAATGTGATAGTTGCTGGTCTCCTTCTTATTCAAGTGATCTTTTTTTATTTGTCTTTCTTCTCCCTAAATGTTACTGCCTGCTTTTCTGTACAAATCTCTGCAGAGTCAGCCTAGCTATCAGGCCCTGTCATATCCAACTAATTGCTAAAGCAACCCCACAGTATTGCAAAGAAAGAAGGAAAGAGACTTGAATAAAATTACTGCACAATCAAAAAAAAACCCAAAAAACAGGGAAGGCAGGATGGGACCCTCCTTTCCTAACACCTTCACATTCACATTCCATACATCTTTCCCACTATCCATATGAGAGAGCATCTTCTCATATTGCGCTCTAGAGCCAGCTCTGCAAGTCACACCAGATCTCAACACTTCCATTTTGTCACCTAAAAACTGGGAATAAGGATGCAGACTGCTATTTATAAATGTTACAGCACAGATGATTAGAAATGCTAGATAGCTACTAGAGACTTTTATCATAGCACATCTGAAGGCGCTCACGCCTGAGAGAAGATCTAGGTATTGAAAGCAATGTGCCCTTTCTTGTCAGAAGCTGTTAGTGAGCACCCTACCCCAGAAGTTATCATGAGAGGTTTGATTCAGGCTAGTTTCATGCTTGTGAGAAAGGTCAGTCCTGAGAGGGTCACTCTGTCTCACTGTATTTTTAAGGGCAAACTCAGGGTGCTGAGACACCCTGTTCTGAAGAAACAAGGACCAACCCTTCAAAATGATATCCTTGGGATACTTTCAAGAGGAAATGGATTTTTTTTTTTTTTTTAGAAGGTGCAAGCAGTAAGCTCACAATCTCATTTGCTGTCTCTGTGTTATCGTGCACCAGATGCCACCTGCTTCATTACAGCACACTACCAACCCACTACAAACAGGCATTCCCAAGTTACTCACACGGAGCTGTTTCTATAAAAGGGCCATGACTTGCAACCACAGAGGCCTAAAAATGTGGTTTCTGTCTTTAAGGTAACATGTACCTAAGGGGACCAATTTACAAAGTTACTGAGTCCCCTTCAGCTGCCATTGACTTGAGTAAAAATAAACAGTAGTAGCAGAAATAGAAGGGCACAGGGCTTTCCTTCAGCAGTCCCCAGGCCCCTGAGAGTGAGGGTGGAGAAATAGCTGCTGGCTAAAAGTCAAGGCTGGAAAGACTGCAGGCACATGCAGAAAAGGAAGATCAAGCAAAGAAAACATACCACGTGCTTAAACCAGACTCTCAGGCAGTGGAAAGCAGTCATATTCCTTTCACTGTGTTTGCTTGGGCAGAGACTGACTTTTTGTTCAATGTTTGCGGACTGCCTCACATGCTGGAGCTCTGGCCCACAAACAGCATGTTTAATGTTACCCTAATAGGAATAATAACAGCGCTACCTTGAAAGGCACTTGCTGGGGAGCCTGGTCTGCCACTCCCATACAGCTTCCAAGGACAAGGGCGAATTAAAAGCACTCTATCACTTCAGAACAGATGAGAATCTAGATCAGGTACGTGGACTGATTTTTTATATTAGCAAGAAGAGACAATACGCAGATTTTGCAGAGACTGTTCACATGCCTAGACATGTTCATTCTGACTCATGCTTTTTCTCAAGCAATATGATCTTTCACACAGTGGGGAAACAATGCGCGATGGCCTTTTTGCTTTAGAGGAAGCAAAAGGTCTTCAAAGGAGCTTCACATCCAGCAGCCACCAAGGGTTTGAGAAGAAACCACTGTTGGAAGCATCTCGGAAGGAAGCCCTGATTGTGAAGGACACAGAAGTTACATCCTTGCTGTCGGGCCTGTGGGAGGAGGAAGGCACACCTGAGCTCACTAGCAGTACTGCAGCACAGACACGACCAGCAAGAAACAGGGGAAGTTTGCTTGAAGCCCGGGGTGTTGTCATGCTGTGGCTGCTTCTGGAGCCCCCATGGCAGATCTAAACGTGGCCTGGCTCTGTTACGCTGGCGTCCCCGCAAAAGTCACAGAGCAGGCAGGGAGAAATGGGGATAAATGACCCTTATTGCAGATGTCCCTGTGGCTCTGATGACTGGCAGGCTTCAGCCATTTACATCAACTGAAAAAAAGGCTCCTATTTTATGCTTTTTTTTTTTTAAATCACAGTCTCCAGACTAAAATGCTACTGAAATCTCTGCAGACTTCTCCCTCCCCCAATGGCTTCAGCTGTTTTTATTGCTCTGAGGCACCAGACAGTTTTGTTAATAATGGTAAATCCTTTTAGCCTCTGGTTAGTGCAGGTTGTGCTGTGATTGACAAGGTAATAAAAGTGTTAATGAGAGAAACTGGCACAGTCAGAGATCAATAGTTGCCAATAAGAAAAACAATTCTGATACTTAATTCTGTAGAATTCCCCCAAAGCGGTTGAAAATACATCACAATCGGTCTATTTTATTGTTTAATAGATGTTCTCTCTCCGGAGCTCTCAGATAGAGATCAAATTAACCAGAGATTGGGCCAAATGGCAAAGAATGGAACAGGATCTTCATCCCTCCAAACTTTGCAGCAGTGAGGACCATTGGGACAGGGAGCTTTGGTGCAAAGCCATTTCTGAAACCAAATGTGCTCAGGGCTGCCTTCCCCAGCCAGATGATCTCCAAAGTCTCTCTCTCTGTGGGTATATGTGTTTCCTGCAGTGCAAACACAGGGGGAAATAACACACAATGGCAACTGTAGGGCCAGTTTCTAGATTATGGCCATAGGGTCAACCACAAGCAAAAATGCTGCATAAACTGGAACACTGAAGGAACTAGGGGGAAGCCCACTTTCAAAAAATCAGACTTAAGACCAGTGACAGTCTCTTTGGGGTTTCAGAGGGCTAATCAGAGCAGTAAAAAGCAACTGTACTCCCACTGTCAGTCTCAGACCCACGCAAAGGGGTTTTTGGGTTACGATTTGAAGAACACGTGCACAAGGGTTGCCAGTGTCTGATCTCCAGCTCAGCAAACGAAGTGCATAAAACTCGTAGCACTGATTAACGTTAGCAGGTTGCCAATAGGCTCCCACACAAAGCACAGCCCTGTGTGGCCCTAAACACCCTGTCACGCCCCAAATCTCCCCTCAGAAATTCATCCCAGGCCAGATGCATATGAAAGCCTAATCCAATTTCAAGGGCAGCTGTTAAACACAAGAAAACATGTCGACGAAGCCCTGCCAATCTGGGAATCTAACAACAGGAGGGAAAGCATTTCAACAGAAGCACAGAAGGGCTGTAAGTCAAATGGATAGTCACAGGCATCTGGGATGGAGAGAGAGGAGAGATGCACCATATACACAGCTGTATGCAGCTACTGCATACAGCCCTCCCTTGCAGGGAAGACCTTCCTTGCAAGAAGTGACTCCACATATGAGGACTCTTTGCTTTGGGAATGAGATATGTTGGAGGTGGGGGGTGCGTGTGGAAAAGAGAAGACTATTCATTCATGAGAATATGGAGAATGGGAACAATCCCTTCCACAACAAAAATGACTGTGACTACATTTTCCAGAGGCTGGTTAGATTATACATGGATTGCAAGACTGTTTGGACAGCCAACAGGCAACAGCTTGTGTGGTCCAACCATTCGTGCACAGGGTGTCCTAGTAAAATCACAGAACTGAAATGCCAAAGAAGGCCTCTGCATGTGGGCTTTGCTCGTGAAGAACAGTGCTGTGAAACCCTTCTCAGGGCAGGACAATGAAATCTCCAGCTTCAGTTCTGACAGCAGTCATTTCTGATGGATATACTATTCTCTGATAGAAAATTTGTGTTTCTACCCATGAGATCTGAGAGGTTTAAGCCATTTTGTGAAACTGAGGAATACCCATGCCAAAGCAGTACAGCAAAGGAAACTGGTACAGGAGGGACCATGGGCTGGAAACGGAAGAGTTTCCAGTGGGAGAATGATGCAGAGAAGTCTCCAGTGGTGGAGAAAGTAGAGAGATTTAGTGAATAAATCAACACTAAAAGTGACAAGGCTTAGTATGGACCCTTGCAGATTGGAAATTATTTACCATTAGAAATAGGGGACAAGGGGACAACGTATAAACAAGTGATCTTCTACTCAGTAAGAAGTTACTTGGCAAGGGAAAGTTGGAAGGAAAAGCAGTGGTCTCCTAGCAAGGACTTAGTGAGGCCACCTGAGGAGTTACTGGGTCGTGTAGGAATATGTGAAGTGGTATCACTGCAAGAAGACTTTGACTCTGGCCAAGTTGAGCAGTTAAGGAAATTGCAGGCAAAACTCCAGCTGACTTGAAAAAGATCACAGTTTGTGGATCGTTACAGGCCTTTGAAAATCCCTCCATCTACCACCAGTTTGTCAGCTCCTGATCCAGACGTAACCTTTCTCTGGAATGACCATTCTTACACCTCAGTGGATTTCAGTAACTCGCTTTCCTACAAGAGCTCTGTTTTAATCTGCTGCAGGATGAATATACCGAAGTTTCAGTCATAGGCTTGTACTCTATCTCCTCAAAGGGTGTTCTGATCTCCCCAGGGACCCAGACAGGTAATTCAGCCAAACTCAGGCTCACCAGCATTCTCTCAACCCTTGTTGCTTTGGGTACATTTTTCCTCCCAGCATCATCTTTATATGCAGGAATATTACCCAGGACAGTATGGAGATCCTTCTAGCATTACATTTCACAGGTGTCTGTGGGTTTTGTGGCAGTCCTGGGGAGACTGGGAACTGCACTTACTCTCATATTACACAAGAAAAGCTCTGCGCAGTGAGAAAGTCGGGCTAATTATTTAGCTGCCCAAGTATGCAGCTAGGAGCATACCAGAGCTCTTGAAAGCTTTGGCAGAAGCTCAGAGCTGCTGTGAGTTGCTTTCTCAGCTGACAGAAGAGGAGTTGTGCCTACATTTTCCAGTATTGGCCCTTTAGCTAGTGACTAAACCTACACAGAGCCAAGCTGCAAGTTCACTGCAGGTTCAGGAGGGCAGGCGAGGTCTCTCAAAGCAGGCTCTGCCAAGGCAAGCACTGATTTCTGCAGAGCAAATACAACCACATAAGAAGTCAAAAAAAAAAAAAAAAAACAGTTGCTAGACCTATATCTGCCCTCCTTCCTTTCCACACACACTTGTCCCCCTCCCATCCCATGGCATGATTAAACAAATATTCCTGCCTGTAAAACAAAGAGAATAATTGGAATCAAAGAGCATGAAGGCAGAGATCAGCATGAAAGGATACCCAGATGACATTGAGGGGTCTGGTTTATCCCTTTGGCTTTATCCGCCTTTTCTCTCTGTGTCTGTATTAATGTGGTGTGAAAACCTTGCATTGTCTGGCTGCATTATTATTAATGGCAACTGGTACCCTGGAGGTCAGGGTGGCACTGCAGCCTGCCATTCAGTTTAATTATCTACGAACATCACCAGCTTGAGAAATAAGGAGAGATAAGGTAAGGATTATTGAATTCCAGCTTATGCTGTGTGTTATCATACACTCTACATCCAGATCAGTTCATATCAGCCTTTCTCAGCCCATTGCAATGAAGGCGGAAAAAAAAAAAAAAGCAGGAACATCACTCCTTTACAATTTAATTTTGCCCCCATCCTCACAAATCTGGTCAAAACAACTTCTGACTCTAGCAAGTTAATATGGCCCTGGACTCCAGGAAGCAGTGCATTATTTCAGGTATGTGGCTGCATCCCATCTGGTGGGGCCCAGATCAGATCTAAAGGGAACTTGAGGATGCTGATAATATTCTTGAATCCCTGCCTTTTTACCAGCTTTGAATAGAGAACTAAGCAAACTGAAGTAAAACATGGGGGGAAATGGATTTTCCCATAACAGAAGAGATGAATAAAATCACAGATACACTACAAGTTTTCCCAGCACATTCCTCCCAGCCCAAAGAGCTAAAGCTGAAGTGCGGTATTCAGAGAGAAGAACGCCTGACTGAAAAAAAATGAGCAGATTCTCTGCATCTGTGGATAGTCCCCTCCACATGGTGGGCACTGCCACAGAAATAATATTAACATATTATTTATGTAAATTTATGCAAATTTTAAACAAGAGACGCTATCCATATGCACTAAGCACCCATGTTAATTTAAAAAAGCAGCACAAAAATACCATTACTATTTTATACATCCTATCATTTACAAGCCACCCAACTCAACTCTTGAGTTATAGCAGATCACATGCTTCCAAATATAACTCATTGTGTTTGCTGGAGATAAAACAACATTAGGAAAAAGAGAATGCTCTTAGGAGGGTCTGAAAAAGGGTAGGCGACTTCAGCTTTCTGTCACTGCCAAAGCCAGTGTATGAGTTACCCCATTTTCATGCAAGGCACATGTATCTTTTTAGCACTTCTTTTAAAACTCCCAATTATGATCAAACAGCAGGTAGCTCAGCCACATGAGTGAAAAAGGTTTTGGACAAATCCTTTTCTGTATGGAGGCAATGAAATATATATACACGTTCCTCCAAACACTTTACTCCCTTTCAAAGCATCGTGATTACCTCTTAGAGAAGCAATGACAATAGGGCCCTTTGGCAATCCCACTTTACCCCTCTCCTTCTGAGAATCGGCAGATTGAGGGGAAAGAAAAGCCCAGAAGCCTTTTTGAGCCTCCTTATTTTTCTTTGTCACATCATTAAGGGTTCAATGAATCTCCAATTAAATTTCCCTGGCTGCTGTCACCATTCTGATTGATAGGTGTCCTTGGATCAACCTCAGTAGGACATGTTGTTGCACCAAGCCCTCCTCTCCCCTCACCATCAATTATCAGCCCCTTGTCATCATTACCTTCACATGTCACTTCATTTACCACAGAAACTGTGTCACCAACTAATAGGGGCAATAGAAAAACATTTGTTACAAATGAGGGAAAACTCTAATAAATCAGTTAGTGCTTCAGTTCAAAACTCCTGGAAAAACGGTATTTCTCCAGAGTGTTTGTTTACAATTTGCCCTCTAAAATATTTATTTCCTCCCCGTACATAAAACCCCAAACAAAACAAAAAAAGATACAGATGCTAAGAGTCTTTACCACTGACTTCTGCTGGAGTTGCCTGAGATTTTCTGCCAAAATGGTTTTCCATCAGAAAACAAACACTTCATCAAAATTAAACCATTTGTATGAAAGAGTCATTTGTGATGAATTTCTGATTGGAAAAAAAAATCAGGAAGAATGGAGGGAGAGATTTTCAGACTCTTAAAACATGACACCTTAGCTATTTTTGTAATAAAAATTTCCTCTGTTTTGAAATTCATATTATTTTGTAATAAAAGGATTTAAAGAAATGAAATGTCCAAATCAATATAAAATTTTAAATTTATCAAAGAAAAATTTGTAATTGACTTAATTTAAAAGAAACACAAGTTTCCTTTTGTCCTTTTTACAGTCTCAGGACAGAATTTGGATTTGTTTGGGAACCTCTTTGAAACTGAAAATCCTTATGGGATGGGAACATTGTTCTGTATGTAGCTCTAATGTCAGGAAAAGTACATATAGACTTCAAGTTGCATACGCACCCTCCCTGTGACCTGTCTGGGACAAAGGGCTGGGTGTTTGTTCTGTGTTTGTTCAGCATCGAGTGCAGGAGGAATCTGCCTGTGACTGACATGCCTCGTCCCTGCACTGATTTATTATACAAAAAGGTTTTTATACTTGGAGACAGATTTTCAAGTGCTCAGTCATTGCCACTGCTCTCAAAAGGAAGAGGGAATGTTTGTCCAGTGCTCTGCATGAGAGAAAATCTTCCAAAAAGCTGGTCCTTGCTCTGCAAAACACCCCAAACAGGCATTAAACCAATCTCTGTGAGACTGTCATATACCAACCACAACGGGCGGAGATTGTAACACCTCACTGGGCACAACCTCGAGGACAATATCCCTTAGGACTGCGACACAGGCAATTGCTGCAATCCCTCTCTTTTACATTTTTCCTCCAATCACCAACAGCAAATGCCCTGAGATGCCTGTCAATTGACAGCCCAGCAGGGAAGATCTGCCCTTTAAGAATAAATAAAGAAAATCAAAACAGCCTAGCTCAATTACTTGTAAATGAAACCAAACCGTAAGTGTGCTGCTATTCCTGCAACACATCATCACCCCCATCCCAGCAACTGCTCCTGGTGTGGCATGAGGTCAAAGCAGATTACCGTGAAGCCGCCAGGGTTGGGTGAGCCACGGCCTCTGTTAGTACCAGTGTTTCATTCCTTGCCAGAGGTTTTTCCACCACAATAAGGGGTAGACACATTGGCATAACATGCAGGATGATTTTATTTTAGCTCCACTCCGGTCCTTAACTCCAGCTCTCAGTAGCTTTACTTATCACAAAAGAAACAGCAAACAGCAGAACTGGAGAAGACTTACTTTTTCCTTAGGGGGATATTTTGAAGACCATCTAAGCAATTAAGGAGCTCGGCTGTTATTGAAATCAACAGGATTAATGCTCCCAAATCCCAGGAGGAAGTGGGGAAGATTGATGACTCAAGCTCTGGCTCCTTGGTTCATCAGGCTAGCACTGCATACTTTTTCTACTGATTTCTTCCTTTCTGGTAAAACTGTTCCATCTAATGGGACTTCTTTTCATTGAGCATTAATCAATTCTATTGTTCCATCTGCCTCCTGTCACACAGGCTACCAACTGTCCAATGCACTAAGACTGTAACTCTGCAGCTGAGTGGTTGCCTTTCTCTGGGCATTTGAGTAACTCAGTGAGGCTCCAACATCTCATGAGCCCAAAACATCTCGAAAAACTAACCAAGGCAAGCATACACATTCAAAAGCTTGGAGCTTCTGCAAGTAACCGTGGGCAACAGTGTTCCTGTGGCATGAAAGTGTGGTAACACAGAAAACAGGCTGAATAAAGGCACTTCCTCAGAAGACTGCTGCTGCAAACGGGGCAGAGTAAAGCCCCACACTGAATGCATCCCACATGTTAATGGGATGACAGAAATCAGAAGTGCATAACAGACAATCTGCACTGAGAGTTTAGCCGGAACCCTGGAGACAAAGCCAAGCTTAATTCACTCCCCCCACCCCTTACATGAAATATCTCAAGGGAATGAGTAGCAGCTAGACCACTTTCTTCAACAGAGGCATTCCCTATTGCGGCTCCTGAAGTAAGTTTGGGCAGCCACAATACCGTTAACTATGTAATTATAAGCAATGCTTATCAGTGCTTCCTCTCTCATCTTTCTTCCAGCCGGGAAAGAGAGCAGGTCAGAGATCTAAAAGCAGATCTCCTCCTGCCGGGGAGCGCAGAACGAAGGCACCCGGGCAAAGCCATTTGTTTCCGACTGCAGCCGACGTGCCCGGTAGCAGCAGGATGTTCAGTTAGCACGGAGGCAGCAGCAGCAGCTCTGCAAGCAGACAAAGGCTGTTCTGGAGAACCACAATACTGTGCAATTTGCACTGATTTATTAAGCAATTAGCAGTGGGTGCAGCTCAGTGCACTTTGTATTTGAGCCAACACTTTCAAAGCTCAGCACTTAAAACTTACTTCACACTCAGGCATCTAAATAACTAGCCTGATTTTCTTCACTGATTTCTGTAAGAACTTTATCTGAAAATCAAGGTAACTTTCAGAGATTTTCCATGCTGAAAATCTTGATCAAAGACCACAAAGTTAGGAACACAGGATTTCAAATGGATTACTTTGACTTAGCCTTGCTTTGCTTGATGCTGCACAGATACAGAGCACAGACACACAGACTTAGCTCACCATAAAGTTGAGGCGCAAATGCTTGCTATGAAATGGAAATGCATAGACAAATCAGACAGAGAAGAAGGATTCCTGTGGGAAATCAAAGCCCTGTTGTAGCTATAAAAACCAGACACACACTGAGAAGGATTCAACACAGACCATGTTAGATGCTTGGCACGTGAGGGCTGGGTAGAACCTGTATCTTTCCTTTACATACCCCAGCCCATGCTGTACAGTGGCAAGGCATGGGATGAACATCACCTTGCAAAACACAAAGTGATTTGAACTGCCCTACTTACTCTGCAACTTGCTCATTGCTTTTGTTCAGTTTAAATCCTCTGCTTGCAGCAAAACTCTCAACTCTTGGGCCCCTCAGAACATGGATTGGAAAAAAGACGAAGTCACCCACTGTGTTTCTACTGAATATTTGTTTCAGTGACTGTTGCTTCTTTGCTGGATAAAAGGAAGCAGGGCTATATGATGACTGGGATTTTTTTTAGATGGATATTCCGAAGTCTTCGAGCATGTCCCAACTCTGATAGCCTATTGAATGTGCCCTAAAGGCAGCTTCTCTTAACTCTGTCATTCAGAGCAGTAGGATGGGCTATTTTAATTTTTTCTTACATTATTAAAAAAATCTAACCGAGCAAATAATTTTGTGGGGCAGAATCACTTCCGTTAGTTTAAAAAATTTCTCCTAGCC
Organism: Apteryx mantelli; assembly: GCF_036417845.1. NCBI lineage: Eukaryota > Metazoa > Chordata > Aves > Apterygiformes > Apterygidae > Apteryx > Apteryx mantelli. The sequence continues at coordinate 3,978,807 of NC_089982.1, forward strand.
CTTATAGAAAGGTGGGCAAAACACAGGTGCAGAGAAAAGAAAATCTGGAATTACTCCTGGAAGAGACATAAACAAGACCCACTGTCAGCGAGGATGAGACATGGTGCTGCTCTTCCTACCATAGGAAAAAATGCTTCTGCCATAACATGGCTCTCTTCAGTAGTTGATTCCTTTCCTTGCTAGCAAACTGAGAATATTAAAATACAGAAATATCAAGCTGCTAAAGGCCATAACTAGAAATCAGAGAAATAAAATAACCCCGACTGCGCATTGCTTTTAATGATACTGTTTGTAGGCGATGGCTGAATTACGATTAAAAATCCAGTAAAAGGAGTTGAAAGGATAGCCCCAGCACAGCTTTCTATATCTTAAGTAAATATCAGGCTATACTTGGAGATCAGGTGCTGCATGCATTATTTTTTTTAAACCACCAGTTTAACCAAACAAATCAGACTTTATGAAAAATAAATGAACAAACAAAAAGTGGCCTTTTATCAACTGTAACTCATGTTCTGAAGTTCCATTTCAGCAAGGGAGATCAACGAACGCTTCCACCTCTAAAATCAGGCTGCTGCTTTGTACAGACTGACACACCAGGTTTCATACAAAAGCCTTGCACAACCACGGGATGAGCTAGCGGAAAGGAACAACATAGAAGGAAGGAAGAGCTCAGATCTCAGAGGAAATCTTTTGACAAAGTGTTTGGAAAAGAGTTTCAATTGGTCTGCCCTTGAACTGCCTGTCACGGGTGGAAATCTAAGTCCCTGCATCTTTTGGCCCTAGCCAGGGTCCTACAATGCCCAGGAGTAAAATCCCTGGGCTGAGAGTACGAGTGAACAGCATGAGCCAAGGATTGCTGATATGTCCTCCACATTTTGTCCACCCAAAAACAGATTAGGTAGGGAGGAGGGGGCTGACAGGGGGCGATGGGGACTTACACAAAGGCAGCAAGTTTTTCCTCTGCTGGGGAGTAATTTTGCTCCCCCTTTCTCTCAGCACAGAGGATGGAAGCAGACCTGAAACCAGTGCCTCAGCTGATGTAAACTGGGAGTAAACCCATGAAAGTCAGCTGCTCCCTGAAGTCAATGGACCTATGGAGATTTACATCAGCTGATGGCTACAGCATCTCAGGATCCTGCTGCATGATATTAGGTCGCAGTTATCACATAAATCATTACCCCTCTCAGCAGTTCTGGAGGTGCCTCCTTTTCTCCAACCTGAGATAAGCAGTGTCTGAGGAGGAAAAGACAGCACTAAATCCCTCTTTTTATTTTGATCCACCATAATTGGGGTCAGGTCAGTGACCTTGTTTGGGCTGCAAGTCCTGGGCAATCAGGGGAGATGGAGAATTGCTCAATCAGTCATGACGTTGCCCAGCTCTATGATCTATAAATGCAATGAATAGTTCAGATGACAAAGAATATATTTTTGTTATTGGATGGGAATCTCAAGCCAGTAGATTTATTGCTGGGCAGTTGAAAACATGGAAAGAAGAGCTGTGTTTTCTAGACTTGCACATCAGCTTGCCGCTATGCACATTTTAATCTCCCTTTCTATCAAACAGCAGCATTAAATCATTTGCCAATTGCCAGCCTTTCCCTGGTCTGCACTCTGGACTTTGAAGTCCAATGCTGAATGAGAAGAGATACCATCATGACCCCTGTGGCAAACAGCATTATAAATCACAGTTGCAAATAACTCTCTGGCACTACTATGATTCCTAGGGCTCACCTCTCCCCAGCTATTGCCCAGATGCAACTGCTGATGCTAATCTCATAGGGGTGGCCCATGACTCCAGCGTTGTGCAGGCACGAATGACCACACAGTGTACAAGTTTAAACACAGCTAATCTGTGGGTAGCTGAGCCTGGAGCGTCCGTGAGCCTTCGCATACAGATCTTTTCTGCTGGATGTAGGTCAGGGCAGCTCAGAGTGTGACCAGTAAGGCATCGTGCAGAGGAATCTCCCAAGCTCTTTCATTCCAGCACTAAACTGGAGCTCACTAAAAATTGCCCCCCCATGCAAAAGATTCCCCCAGAAAAATATCCACAGGGGATTCACTCTCCCACTTCAACCACGTGGAAGTCAGGCATCTAATCTGAGCCACTGACTATATTTTCCCTTTCTCAGTGGAGAGGTCAGGGCTTTCAGTGCTCAAAGGCAATTCAGCCCACTTCTTGCTTTCTCCTCGCCTATTAGCCATATACACCCAAAGCACCTTCCATGGATTTGACATACTGCAAGAGCAGCTAGATCCTCCCAGTGCTAGAGGAGGAACCTCACGGGGCATGTCTGAGAGCCAAAGACCAAGGATTTCACCCCTATGAACAGCACGCAGACTGCAGGGAACAAGGCCCTGATGCATCTTTGCATGCCCAGAGCCTTGGCAGACATTTCAGAGTTCCAACGACAGCGCTTTTGTCCTCTGCAAAGCAGCTGAATATGAATGTTCCTGCAGGAACACATGAAGCTTTGTCTGGGAATCATTTTGGGCCATGGTTATAATAGGTATGTTGGGACCTGAAGATGCCAACAGACATCCGAACAAATGTCTGCAAGCACATAAGTACATTTTTTAAAAATCTGACACACAATAGGGCTTCAGATTCACCTTAGCCACATGCTGCCTGCTAAATTCAATCAAGTTCAGCTCTACTGTAAATAGGAACTTGCAAACATGACTCTTCATGGTTTTCCAGCAGATTTCAAAAGCCAGGGAATTTATTCTTACAGGTGAAAATAAGTCAGGTACCACAGCAAAGAGGCTGTGGCAAATCCATCACCTCATTTCCGCATAGCTGCTATTTCTAGTTGGGCTGTCTCTACAGTCCCAAAGTATTTTTGTCCTCAAGGCTCTAAATAATTTAGTTTACTTATTGACATGCTTAATTTTAGGCACTGGAGTAGTTCAATAGCAGCTGGACAGGGAAAAGGGGAGGGAGTCGTGAGTTTCCCAAAGCACCGAAGCCTCCCCAGGTTGCTGTCCGTGCTAAGAGCAATACGACGAAGGGATCAGAACTGCGTCTTTCCCGAAGGCCCAGCTGTACCTCCTGCAGACACGTGTCCCCGAGAAGCAGGAACATTGGCATATCAAAGCCATCTCAGTCACTGCACAAATGTATGAGGCACCTCCCTCAGCTGGACTGGCAGGACTTTTCAATTGCAGTAGCCACTTAGTCTGCTCATTCAGGCATTTTTCCTTCATGAGAAAATTTTTCCTTATTACAAGCTCATTTTAACCTGAAATTCCTCTGCTTCTCTTGGATTCCAGAAACCAAAATGCTCTACTTCAAGACCATACGTACTCTGATGCTACCAGAGACAGATCCTATTCCTTTTTTTATATATTTTTGGTTTTGGTAATAGCTATGCAGAGGGTAAGGCAACATCTTTTATTAATTAGGATGTGTTCCATTCCTGCAGAGTCTGCTAAACCCCTTCCTTAAATTAATCAAGGAATATCTTTGAGAGATAGGAAACAATTAAAAGATTATTCCTGACAGACTGAGCAAGTCAAAGGGACTCTAAAATGAGTTGTTCAGCATTATCACTATCAAAAATGAACTTCTCTTTGGATGTAAAATATGTCTGATAAGCACTGTTAAAAAAATTGGGGGTTTTAATTTATGTAAGTGCATAAGTAAGAATATTCTGACTGTCCAGCAGCTGTTAAATGGAGTATCTGTTATCAACTGGCAATTCAGAAATGTAAAGGGGAGCAAATCCAGAGAAAGAATAGGATTTGTTAAGCTCAGCTTGAGTTTGGCTTTGGTTCTAGTGCCCATAACAAAACAAGGCAGCTGACCTCAACTTCAATCAGCTAACACTGTTCAAATCATTAACACAAACCATCAGAAACTACCCAAGAATAATTAGCAATAGATTGCACCAGAACTTCTTGAAGTATTTTAAGATATTTGTATGAATGGAAATACTGCATTTTCTCCACACACGCATCCTAAACTAAAGCTCAGCTAGAGAAATTTTGAGGGTCAGAAAGCTATGACAAGTGAACAGGGAACTTTACCCACTTATCCCTGCAGCTAGGCTAGTAACTTTTAGTCCAAGTCATAACACACATTTTAGAGAGAAAGGCATACAGCTTTGCTACAAAGACTTAAGCCAAAAGGAGACTGCGCCACACCTCTCAGTGAGCTGTTGCAACAGTTAATTCCCTCATTGTTAAAATCTGACCTTTATTTTTTAGCCTTCAGCTTTCAGCCTTCAAATCTTGTTGCACCCTTGTGGGATAGACTGAAGAGCTCTTTACTAAAGAAAACACGGGTACATTTAGTCTTTGATCAAAATCATCTTTCAGTCTGTTTTTTGTCAAACTAAATGGGCAGAGCTTCTGGGCAGCTCCCACATCTTTCATTTTGAAGGGCAATCACCAAAACAGTGAGACATTATTCCGGTAGCAATTTGACAGGAACTGAATACAGAACTTATCCTCTTGACTGTACCTCTTTAAAAAGGCTGTCATATTTACACAGTAGTATCTTTTTCATAAACAATAATCACACTAAAAGCGAAAAAAAAAAGGCATTCTCCCAGCTCTGCACAAGCACTCAGCCATTCCGTAGCTCTGCATCTTGCATCGTGCAGATTAAGGATGAAAAGATTGACATTTATGAAGTCAGACAACTATGGACTTCTTTTGCTTATATAATATTATCTCCCCAACTTCCTCAGTGCCCCTGGGTCTTTACCAAAATGCAGAGGGCCATAGCACATTACATTCATCATCCTAACACAGCAAAAAGGCACTGGAACTGCTCTGACCTGCACCAGGGGCTTGTCCAGGCTTCAGAGCATGGAGACAGATGTGCTGATCTCTGCTGCTGAATGTTGTTACTGGGGCTGCTTTCAGGTAATGGGGGACCCCCTTGAAATGAAGAAAAGCACTGTCTCGAGAGAAGCAAGCCCTCTCCAACACCTCCACACCTTAACATGCCACACTCATGCCAGCTTGCATCATGATCAAAAGGGGATTAATGCAGACCAAAAAATGTTACCATGTTATCCCTGCATCTGTCCCTGTGCACATAAAGGAAAAAAAAATACCAAAGACAGAAGAAAAGGAACAACACATCGATTTGGGGACACACACAGACAGCATATAAACCACTTGTGCAGAAAAAATAAGTAAAAACCACATCCCCAAGTGTTTGTCTCAGCCTCCTCACCTCACCAGGGGAATGAGCCAGGCCCCTTTGACTCCTCAGCTCCTTCTCTTTCTCCCCTGTAATACCAGTGCTCCTGGTCTGCTGCCAGAGAGTAATAAGATTTCAGAGCCCAGAAGTGTTCTTGGCAAGTGCCTGAGGAGGAGGTGCTGGATGGCTTCACCCAACTCTTCCCAGTGCCTATTCAGTGTAGTCCTATGGCTCTTAAGCTACTCAGTAAGAATAATAACAGGTTTTGATAGCCAAGATTTACGTGGATTTTAAACAAAACAGCCCCAAACGTTTTTTTTACCAAACTAGGTGTTATCCATGCAACAGCAGTCTGCTAATCCCAGCTCTTCCCATAGGCCTCTGGAGGCCCCGGGTTGGAATCAAACACTGTCTCTGCAGTTATCACATTGTCAGTCTGCTTCCTCCTCTCCCGTGTTTAAACCCTTGGGGTAGGAACTGCCCTGTTTAATGGCCCCCCACGTCATACGTGAGCTCCAGCTTCTCCTGAAATTAAACACTGTCTGGTGACATGAGGAGAAATTTGGTTGCACAAAGCTAGAAACTGTCCTCCTGGAGTTTGTTGTATTGGCTGGATCAGCACCATCAGCTGATGACACTTCTTATTTTTCTCATCCACAACAATCCATTTTTCCAGGTGCTTAAAGAAGTAAGAATTCTTGCAGGCTGCTGAAGTGCTTTGCAGTGATTCAGAAAGCAAAGGCTTTGGCTGCGTATGTTCAGTGCACCCTCTGGGCTTTGCGTCTGCTACACTGGTAGGCAATAGATAGCAGCACTAGGAAGAAGAGACGAGAGATGATTAAAAATATTCAAATGTAAAATATAAGGAGCATTCCACTCACTTAAAGCACTGCTTCATTTTGTGCCTGCTTTTGTTCCCTTAATCTTAAACCCCTAACTTACAAATATTTTGCTTCACAGAATAGGTAAAATGCAGGGCTCTCTCCTCGCTATGGGTAAGACACTGAAGGGAGGCACAGACTGGAACTGTCTGATGTGAATTTCACTGCAACAACTTGGGAAAAATGTGGATAAAAGTAGATGAGGCATAATTATTATCACCATTAATACTGGATCACCAACAGGCTCTAAATGGCATAGTATCGCAAAAATACATTAGGGAAGAGACCCTCTGCTCTAAAGAGCTTACAGCAAAAACAGAGAAGACCAAGGGTAAGAGTGGAAACAGAAGTATAGAGAGATGATGCGGCTCTTTCCAGGCACACAGCACAGCAATTAAAATCCAATCCTTCAGCCACTAGGCCACACTGCCCCCCTAAAGAAGGAGACAGAGGGTTTTGTGGTCCATACAGGAACCTCTTGCTTGAATCACTGCTTTCAGTTCTGGGTTTTGCTATACCTCCTTCACAAAGATTCAGCACAATTAAACCAGACTCAGAAATCTTTACCAAAACAATTAGCAGCATTAAAGGAATATAAAACCTTCTTCCTCCAGATAAAGGCCAACTAACTAGGCCACTGTTGGATGAAAAGCCTCTCCATGGGACAGGCTATCTGGCCAATGTTGGCAACAGCAGAGACAGGGCTGTTTGTCTGGGGACTCCTGGGGACTGAACAGAGACGTCCATCTCCGAGCATTTCTCAGATCCGTGCATACTTGCTCTGGCCATGCTCCAAGCGGGCACAAGCCTGTTCAGTCCATGCTGTGTGCCAGAAGTCACAAGCTGCTGCAAGGGTTGTGCTGCTCTTGTGCTACCAGGCCCTGCCCTGAACACCCTTCAGAAAGACCTGCCCCCAGTCTCCCTCATCCTTTTAGATGCTTTTTTTTCTCCCTGCCCATGCTAGAGAGCTGGGACTGGAAATGAAAAAGAATAGAGCCCCAGGATGCTAATAGTTGCCACAAAATAGTCCCCAACTTTCCTATGAGCCACATTATGGTCTTTATTTCTCAGCTTCATCAGCTCTGGGAATCATTTTTCATCACTGCCACAAAGCAAAGCTGTTGCCATTTCCATACATTTGTTTTCTCAAACACATTGAGCAGACAAAAATTGATCTGTGATTTTTTTTTTTTTTTTTTTTTTTTTTGAGGCTTAGTCCTGAGCCACTGCTGTTATTAATCTCTGGAGAGATCTTTTGCTGCATCAAAAGCTTATGGGACATGAAACAAGTCCTTAATGCCAGGCAGCTTTATTTCAGATAGCATTTTCATACTAACGTTATTCTGAAAATTGTGCCATCTTAAATACTGCAGCTGCTAAAGGCAACAATGAAAAAAAAGATCAACGAGGGGAGAAGAAATAAGAGGAGGCGATAAGAAAGAGCAGCCTGGTTTTGGCTACTTGGGGGAAAAAAAGGAGGAAGTGCAAGAGCAGGATTGCAGAGAGGGGAGAGCTGAACAGGGAGGGAAGGAATTGTGCCTGAGCCGGGAAGGTCATAAAAGTGATGCTCAGGAGGCAGGAGGAGTGTCTGGGGATGGATGGGAAGTGGAGTCGCATCCAGAACTAGCGGATTTGGCTGCCTAGGGTATTGACAGCACAGCGACTGCTACAGCACTCAGCTCTGCACAGGCTGCAGAGCCAAGGAGTTGCTCCTTTCCCTTCCCATTGCTAGCATCAACAGCCTGCTGGCATCAGCCGACTCATCAACACCCCAACAGGACACACAGCCAGAATTTAAAGCAATGCTTCAGTCAAAGGTTTTGTCTGGATGGGAATAAGGCTGGGGCAATGCTTGAGTTTTATACCTTGAGTTAGTAGCACACTGAAACAGCACTGGGACAACAGATTCTGCGGGGCAGAGAGTATCTGTTAGCTCTGCACACAACAGCACAAGAGACTCTGCTCTGTTTGAACTGCTGGTCGCCCTCATAATACATCTACCTCTGATAGTCACTGATAATGATGGATGCAAAGCTAACAGCAGCTCCTGCTCCCTCCCTATCATCCCATGGAGCAGAGGTGTTCCATAATGCAAGATCGGGCCCAGAGACTTCTCTTTACAAGGACAAGAATAACGGTTTAAATATATGATATCCAACACCTACGGTTAAAGGTCTCCTGTTTTATTCTACTCCCACAATGCCACACAGCTGCGCCTTTGAACTCTACTTTTTTCCCACTGTTAAGAGTTCTGACATTTTCTTTATTTAGCACTTGAGATTTTATTTACAAATATGGACCACTGAATTGTAAATCTTAACTGGGAACATGAACCATCTGTGTGTACTTATAAAGTACTCTGTTTGGAAATCCATTAATGATGGAATATGGCACGCACACACACACATTCATGCTTGTGATATATTTTTAAAATGCTTTGCTTTTTCAGGGGGGCAAGTGACTAATTGCTTCTATGGTTTAGGTGCCTAAAGTAGAAAATGGGCATTTCTGCCATTCTTCTCCCATTCCTCAGTGCTAAGACTGCACCTGTACAATAAAGATAAAGCAATCCATGAACGGTTCTGACCTTAGCACAGAATTTCTCTTCCCCTTGCCCCTGGGCTAGACAATATCAGGAATAGCAGCTGCCTGCAAATGTGGGTCAAACTGTCCTAGATCTTTTATGGTTTATTGTAGCAAAATGAAAATTTAACTAAAAACACATGAACAAACCCAAGGTTTATCACATTTCTGCTACTGGCTCCAATTTTCCCACATTTGGCTTGCAAATATGTGGGTTCTGCCCATGTTTTGTCCTCCTCCAAACCTTAATTTAGGTGTCTAAAGAGATATCTAGTTGGAACTTAAACCACTGAAGCCTAACTACAATCCTGAAAAATCATCACACAGCTGTTGCCTACACACAGCTCACCTAAATTCACCAGATGACATGCTAGTCTGCCATAAAGTTTCCAGGTGCTCAAGTGCTGCTCTGCACGTTGGAAAAATGGCGCAGGCTTGACTGGGACAAGCAGTTCAGTTTCTGCTCACACACAATCCTCAAAATAGCCTAGAAACAAGGGGTTATTTCACCCATCTTCCCTGGGAGGCTGAACCCAACTCCATTTCACTGGATTTCATGCAAAATGTGATGAGAGCAGTTGGTTTCTTTCCTTCTTCAAAACAGTGCAGCAGGGCAGAAAAGAATTAAAGATGACTTTGGCCAGGCAAGTTAATGCAACAGATGGGACTGTCACCTGGAAGGAGCAGTCCGCCTTTCCAAAACTGTTTGTGTTTTGCCCAGCGCCTTTTTACAGCAGAACAGCAGCTATCCTGGATACCAGGGACTCCGTGGCTCCAGCCCGCTGTGTGCTAGCTCTAAGCAGCATCCCCCAGTGCACGCTGGCTGCCAGGGATGCCGTTCTGGGACACGCTCAACTGCACTGCACAGGGACCGTGGGCACCTAAACCTGTTTTTCACGCTGACAACCAGACATCAGAAAACAAGGCTCTGCAATGCTCATGGTGAAGGCCTTTGTACACTGTTATAACTAAACACAGGAAATTCAAGAAAGCTCACAGCAGCACAATGTTAGAATCCCTTATTATCCCAGAGGACTAAAGATATAAATTCACTAACTAACTCTGGTCAAGAGGAACTGCCTAACTGACTGCGCAGGCAAGTCAACCAAAGGAAACAAGCCCAGGGCACTATGAAAAGAAAATTTCTTCTGTGTGTACTGACGTTTGCAATGTGCATGGCAGCTCAACAGCCAAGTAAGGCTCTCCGGGGAGTTGTGTAGGGACAGCTGGGAGACTGCTGGAAACCACCAGTGAGGTCAGTGTCCCAGGACCACCTATTCACAACAAGATTAATATCTTTCCAGGTACTGTTGTTGTGTAGCCTTGCCTCAAAACCACTGTGGTTAAATGCTGTCCCATGTAAATTCGAGGCAGCTCAGCAATCCTCCAGTGAGCCTTGGAAAGACCTGAACTGAACTCAGATCTCTGACCCAGCCTAATCTTACCAAGGCAAGATCATAACCTAGTTAGTCTCCTTTGAGCTGTATGCAGCTTTGTACCTTCTTTCTGCTGCTGCTAATATTTTGTATAAATTTTTCACTTTCTCACTGTTTAGATTCATGGAATTTGGGAGTATTTCTCTCTAGCTGACGTGTTTAGCTAAGGCACATGCAGATGTGAAATATGTACAGAGCAGCCCCAGGGAATGCATGCAGGGGAGGTCAGCAGACTCTGTGCAGCCCAGTTTGAAGCTGGAGGAATGCAGTGTGGGAGGTTAACAGCAACTGGAGGTGTGAGGGGATGCTGCTGTGGTCTGGCTGGGTGTCTAACAGGCCAAGAGGCTTATTCCCTGCATGTTTCTGTTCCCCATACTCGCAGAGAACAAAGCATTTCTCCTTTGTTCAGCTGTAACCAGAAAGGTCCTGTATTCCCCCTTCTATTCCATAAATAAATGTATGCATTAAACATAATGCATGATTGGACTGACCATTTACAGCTCATTGGCTGCAGAAAAGTATTTTTTAAATTACTTTAATACATATTTACCCAATGGACCAGAATGATTTGCTTTGGCACATGAATATGCCTTATTAAAAGCTGCTTACACCCAGGTTACTCAACCCAGCCATCTTTTCACCTCTACAAGGCACATATGAAATATCATATTCATTACATGTGAGTCTGGGAGACCCAAGTTATTTCTCTTATCATCTGCTGGAGAAAGTGGGGGGGGGGGAGGAGGAGGCTTAAAAAGAAAATAATAAAAATCCCTACAATTAATATTACAGATGCTACAAACCGGCAGATGAAAGAGCATCTGTAACTGAAGCTGAGCTGATGATGCAGCCTTGGATGACAAGTCTGAGTGTGGAAGTAACAGGCCTTCTTTCCACCCTCTGTAGAAAGAGCCTGAGCACAGGACTGAAGAGCAAGCATGGTGTTTTGCCCATTAACCTTTGGAGACTCTGGCAAAATGATAAAGAGTTTCAGCATCACCTTCATTAACTGACCAGATTTGCCATAGCCAGTCTGGTGGGTGATAGCTGTCCTTTTCTGATCCAGCTGTGCGAGCTGAAAGTCTCCAGTCACTCCTCGCTGCCACCAGAGGCAGCCCTGGGAGGCAGGTGCTTTGGGGTGCCTCAGTCAGTTGAGGCATCACCCAGCTCCCAGTCTGAGCTGGGCCTAAATCCCAAGCTCAGTTCCTTCAGTAGTGCCTCTTGGCTATCTCTAGCATAGTTACCTTGGAGGGAACAGACAGTCCAGCACCCCAGTGTGCAGAGACACCTTAGGAATATAGTACTCTTCCTTAAAAAGCTCATTTTTCAATGCCAGAAGAAAACCTTTCCATTAGCCTCAGCCCCTGTGACAGGTTACCCCTCCTGTTATGTGAGACTGCGTTGTTTCAAGTGTTAAGCCAAGTAACACTTGAGCAGCCTCCGAGAGAAGAAATGCCCTAATTGCTGGTAATGCAATATCGCCACTTAGCACCCACAAAGCAATTCAAAAATGGAATCAAACACTTTCTGATTACACATTTAGGGAGCAGCAGGCTGTGTTGGCATGTTACTGCATTACTTAACCACTGGGTCATATATCCATGACTACAGATGGCTTTTACATCCATGCCTCTTAAGCAGCATCTGATACCACCACTGAACCATGGCCCAAGGGGAGGAAGGGATCCATTCTGACCAGAAAGATTTTTTCCTTTAAACTAAATACCATCTCAGACAAGGCATCAAAAGGTTTTTCTGCAGTCCCACTAGACTCATGGAAGCAAGCATTCTTCATCTACAGAGTTTGAAGCACTGCCTGACTGCCTTTGTCCGCAGCTCTGCCACACAAAGAACAAGAAGAGGTAAATAAAAGCCTCCCTCACCTGTTTTTCTCCCACTGGTAGCCCAGGACACCCACACTGCTTACCGTGGAGTACCTCTGGCAGTATTTCTTACTTTTTCCCTGAACTTCCCTTCACCTGGCCCTCTTCTTCCAGGCATCTCAAAAGCACCTGCAGCCTCAGAAGAAGGGGATTCCTAACTCTAGGGCATTCACAGGTCAGGCAGCTTAGCAACATTATTCTGAGAACGACTTTGGTTAGCAGCAAACCAGCACTCCAGGCTCTGCAGGAATATTTCTGTCAGCATGGTCCCAGCCCAGTCTTGGCAGCAAAATGTGCACAGCAGTGTGTGTTTCTGAGTGCTGCATGCCCAGCCTCCCCAGGCAGTAACTGTGCTCCCAAAGTCTCTCCCTCTGGCCAGCTGGGAGCCCAGGAAGCCCCACCTCTGTGACTTGATCTCTGTACCACACCCCCAAACCCTCTGTGCTGTTTCTGCCACCTACACACAGGCTGCAAAAACATCCCAGCTCTAGGGAGGAATAACCCTTACAGGCTGGGGGTTGACCTGCTGGAAAACAGCTCTGCGGAGAAGGACCCGGGAGTGCTGGTGGACACCAAGTTAAGCATGAGGCAGCAAGGTGCCCTTGTGGCCAAGAAGGCCAATGGTATCCTGGGCTGCATCAGGAAGAGCGTTGCCAGCAGGTTGAGGGAGGTGATCCACCTGCTCTACTCAGCCCTGGTGAGGCCACAGCTGGAGTCCAGTTCTGGGCTCCCCAGTACAAGAGAGACATGGCACTACTGGAGCAAGTCCAGCGTAGGGCTATAAAGATGATTAGGGGACTGGAGCATCTCTCTTATGAGGAAAGGCTGAGAGAGCTGGGACTGTTTAGCCTGGAGAAGAGAAGGCTGAGAGGGGATCTTATCAATGTATACAAATATCTGAAGGGAGGGTGTCAAGAGGATGAGGCCAGACTCTTTTCAGTGGTGCTCAGCGATAGGACGAGAGGCAACAGGCCCAGACTGAAACACATGAAGCTCCATTGCAACATGAGGAAAAATTTCTTTACTGTGAGGGTAACAGAGCACTGGAACAGGTTGCCCAGAAAGGCTGCGGAATCTCCTTCCTTGGAGATATTCAAAAGCCGTCTGGACATGGTCCTGGGCAATGTGCTCTAGGTGATTTTGTTTGAGCAGGGGGGTTGGACTAGATGATCTCCAGAGGTCCCTTCCAACCTCAACCATTCTGTGATTCTGTGATTTGCAGCACAAGCCAGCTAGACTTAGTGCTAACATAGCTATAGCAGTTTAGCTATTGGCCAGCACCTCCATTGTGGATGTCTTTACCACATATAAAGGCTTGACTGTTAGTTTTGATAGAGAGGAGTCTTGATCACTTCTGCGACTGTCTTTGGACTTAAAAATGACTGTTGTAACCACAGTGGCACGCTGGCTTTCAAAAAGGCATAATGGGTGACTGCCACTCTAATAAAAGGGTAAATGCATCAGAAAACCAAATTCCCTAATGGGAAATAAACCTTATTGTTGGCAAATAATATATCCCATTAAAACTGGTGTAGGAATGATGACTCTTTTCTCTGAGCTGTATAGGGAAGATAACACAGAAGGTCAGCAAAAAATTCTTTGAGCTACCTGAGCCAACATATAAGCAGTGTTAGTGTTAGTTACAAATAAAAAACCAGAACAATATTATGTAAGACCCATGGGGTATGTGCTTTCATGATGTAAATATTAATATCAAAATATTCATGTCATGAATCCAATTGTATGCCAGACACTCTGTGACACAGATAAGAAACTCATGACCCCTGACTTGCAATACATACACAGGCTTCAACAAATGACATTGTGGATACCTGTTGTCTCTCATCCATATTGTCAACCAGAGCTAAATATCTAAATGCCTGAAGTTTATCAGAATTACTCAGTTTATCAAAACTGCTGCAGGATTGTGCTGTTAATGACCTGCGGCATGTTATTTGGCAGATCCTTTCCCATGCCTGCACCCGTTTCCTCCCTTACTCTTTCCACGTTATCTCAGCAGGCTTTGACCTCCAGAGCAGAAGCAGCCTATACAAAACTTAGAATAAGGAGCCTCCAGCTGCTACTACAATATAAAAAACCAAATACTTGTTGTAAAATAGTCCTCCAAATTTTTCTATATTATTAGGCACCTCTACAATGTATAAAGCCAGGCATGAACAGTACCATACATTTTAGGTTAACTAAAACAATTTGACTCAAAATGAAACATTTCATTCCTTTTTTGAGGACAGACGTTTCACCTTTCTCAAACAACTTGGTTCCCAAATTAAAAATTGAGACATTTCTTTTTTATTTCCCAATTTTTAGCTTGTTCCCATACATTTATTGAAAACATCTGTTCCTCTTTCTTTTAGCCAAAACTATTTCCAAAGCTCAGCACACACTTGCAAATAGAGTGTCAGCTCAAACTGCCCTTTTACAGCACACAAATTCATTGTCCATGCTGCCTCACACTAAAGGTAAACACCTCACCCCAACAATTCTGCTATGGAAGTGACACAGAAGTGATTAGGGTTTTGCTTTAGTCCCATATAAATATTTAATTGGCTCAGACTTGATTTACCTGAAGAGTCAAGCCTTCTCTTCATTGACTAGCCTGCTAGGTCTTATTAGTGTTGAAGATCTCTGTATCATTAGAATGAAAGTTGGAATAAATGTGGAAATGAAGAACTATTTAATTAGGAGAAAAGGGGAAAAGAGCAATGCTTTAATGATGAGAGCAAAATGAAAATTTGTTCAAAAACTTCATTCTTAAGTGGGGGGGGTTCTATTACTTTTTAAGCTCCCTAAGAAACAACATATTTTTCTGTGTTTTCTTGAAGCTATGGAGTACCTCTCACTTAACAGCAAATCCGCAAAAGAGGGAAAGGCTACAGAGGATACAAGAAAAAGAAAAACCAAGACATTTCAGAATCCTATCAAAAGAGAGGCAAAGAATGAATAACTCATATAATCTTCTTGAAGTTGTCCAACGAGAACAGGAGGGGAGGATTAGTATAACGAAGAGAATGGAGAATGAGGATTTCTTTTTTCATCCAAAGGGTACAATTACACGTTTATTATGGGCTTACCTGGCTTGACTGCAAATAGAGTGAGTTAATTAACAGAAAGAACCAGGTTTTCAATGAAACTCAGATTCCAGCCACACCCGTTAACAACTACACTCCCATGTAGTGGGGTTGCTGGGTACCCAACCCTTTTGAAATTAAAGCTATTTGATTTAGAGGCTGGCAAGAGTCCTCTCCTAAATGAGTCCTAATAAAAGACAGGCAATGCTAACTGGGAGGATAGTTTTTAAGCCTGCTACTCAGTTTGATCAAGAGCACTTATTTCCATTTTGGATACTATTTCCGACATTGTAGCTGCACCAGTTCAGAGGAGGGAATCAGGCAATAACTAAAATGTCTCCTTATAGAAATTAACATTTCTTATAGTTTAGCATGGTCAGAGACAAATGCAATCTGCAACCAAAACCAGGGAATGTGGCATCTTATCAGGAAAATTCTGGTTGTTTTAAAACCTTTTCTCTTGAAAATGCATTCTCAAATCTATTGGAACAGTGTTTCTTGCTAAAAGAAGAAAAAAAACCCTCACAAATGAAAGAAATGGAATGCAAACTCTTTGGCAAAACAACATTTAAGTTAACATTTTGAACCCAGGCATTAGAAAATACAAGGTTATGGTTTCCATAGCAACTACAAATCAATTACTTTATACACAGCTATTACAATATTAAAGTAAACAACGTACACAGTCAAAAATACTCCGTAGCTTCATGGGGACCAAGTTAAAATTGTTGTGGAGCCCAGAGCATGATGGTAATGTAAATGTATAATTGCATGATTACTTTTTTTTTTTCTTTGTATTTCAATCTATTTAAGCCTCTCAGCACCAAAGTGCAGTTGGATGGGGAGAGTGGGATTAGAGTTGTTCCCACCCTTTACCACTTGCAATGTAGCCTAGCAAGGCAACCTGTCACTTCAGGACAGTATCCTGATTTCTTACCTCTACAACCAGTTCTACTTGGCCTTACACACAGATCTAAATAACTTGTGGTATTTAAAGAGACACCTAAATCCTTGGTTTTCTTTACACGAGCCCCAAAACCATAGGAATATCCGCCACTGCATAGTTAACACATTTTCATTTGTGCCATGGATGAGGATAACTGGAATCCTAATGGCTCTTACAAACCATGAGCAAAATTGATTTCTACCCATGTTAAAAGAAAGGTATCACTATCTATGTGTGTGGTATTTAAATCATTGCCATGTTACAGCTCTAGCCCCCTTTTCACCTAACAGGTTGTCCTTGCAGTGGCAGCAACGGTGACAGAAGTTCAAGTTTCTGAGCCTTGTGCACCCACTTCAGTTCTGATGTAACCCTTTGGACTTCCCCTGGGCCAGGGAAGGGTGAGCTCAGACCCATCTGTGTAATCTAATAGTTAGTGATGACATTCGGAAAGTCTGAAAGCTTATTGATTTGTTTTATAATCATATTGTACATCCTTAGAAGCTGAAGAAATGACTAATTTAAATGATTGGCCTGATTTTTTTTTTCCAAGTTCATTTTAGTAAAAGGTGATAGCAATTGCTCAACACCATTAACACACATGCAATTCACATTTGGGCTTTCAGGTCCTCTACCCCAGCAGAGGCAAATGCAAAAGCAAGAGGGGATCATGCCTGAACAGTGCTATTCCACTCCCTCACTGCCCTCTTTTGGGGTGAGTAGGGTGGTCCAACAGTTCCCTTACATGAGGATCTGTGCACCAAAACTACTTTTTGGTTTTCCCTTTTTTCTGTACTCTGCTGAGGGGGGGATCTACACATACAAAGGGAAAGAATAAGAAGGGACAGAGAGACCCCACAAGAAAGGGTCATTTTAATATATGATCTCCTGTTTTCAGTGCACAGCTATTCATTTCCCCTTAGAACCCCAATATTATTCTCTCCTCTCAAAAAAAGCATGAGAGCAAGAGGGAGAGAGCAAGCATGCTGAAGAAAGAAGCAAAGCTGAACAGAGCGCAGCTCCCTTCAGCTGCACGACACCATGCCTTGCTGTGCTAAACAGAATAATCAATTTTCCACCGTGAGCCACAGCTGAAATGTTCAACCACCCTGCTCACAGCTCAGACATGGCTAGAGAGAAATCACATTTCTGCATGTATGACTTTATACGGTCATTGATATTACAGTCCTGCCTTCTTCAGTGGTTGGTGTGACAGTGGAGTGCTGCAGTACAGTGGAGGAGAGAGAAGACAAGGACAGCTGGCCTCCCCATCAGTCACATAGGATTATAGCTTTGTTTGCGCATGTTTCATCTGCAAGGCAGTATCATCCTTATTACAATGCAGAGAAGGATAAAATAGGCTTCAAACTACAGTTCATAACCCTTGGAAGCAGGGGGAGGACTACAGCCTACCATGTGTCTGCACCGCACGGCTGGACAGACAGAAAATCCACTAAGATCTCTTCAGGGCGCAAAAAACAGTGAGAAAGTGGAATCAGTGAGGCTCTGACTACCACAGAAGACAACATGGGAACTGAAACATTTTCTGGGAAAGAAATGGTGTAAGCTCCCAGCTTGATAGGGGTGAAGAAATCAGTCCATATGTTTAAAGGTTTTGCTTTGCTCAACACTGGAAGTGGCGAATAATTAAGACAACAGCATCCCATTTTTAGAGTGGCTCAAGTACCTAAATGCTGCACATGGGTCACATCCACACACCCCTCAATGCTTTTACTTGATATGCTGGAGCTGGCCACGAGCAATAGCAGCAAGCCTTTCGCATGCTGCACACAGAGGCATACTCTGTTTTTGCTGTCAGTCTCAGGACTCTGGGTGGTTGTGAGTAACAGCGGGTGCGCTGCTGCCCCAGGACAGGCAGAGCTAGGCCTCAGCCCACCTGCAGCGGGACACAACTTCTGCAGGCCGTCAGACCGGGATCTAGGCACAGCACAGTCCACAGGAAGTCCTTTCTTCCCAAGTGAACTGGGGGTGAACTTGTCTGACCTTCAGACCTCATAGAGAAACCTCAGTTGAGCGATATAACCTGCTCTCTCGCTACCTCAGCTAACTCAGCAGTGAAAACATAACACCATTCGGGTTCTACAGCTTAAGAAAAAGAGAAAAAAGTTCTTGTCTAAACATCTTTCAAACTCATATAGTGATGCTGTGATTAGCTGAAAGATTACATACCTGCCCCGTTAGTGAATCTAAACAATGCAGTATTAGGGAAGCTGTATGAAACTTCTGCATAGTTACCTACATTTTGCTTGCTTTGGGGGCAAACTTGCTCATAGACCACACTTTTCCTGGTCTGTCAGAAAGTCTCTAAGGCTCGCTGGTATTGGGAACCCACTTAAGCCTGGTTAGGTTTAAAGCTGAAACACAGAGGAACAAACTCAGTCCTAGGCTGAGTCAGTAAATGGAGACGCTGGCTGATCTGTGCCAGTGTGGGAAAGTGCAGAGAAGCTGAACTCAAAGACTAGGTGTATAGAGTCTAACGAAAGTAAGAAGTCAAGCAAAGGAGGCAGGAGAGCTGCATGGATGAGCAAGGAGCTCCTGGCAAAACTCAAACAGAAGAAGGAAGTATACAGAATGTGGAAAGGGGGACAGGCCACTTGAGAAGAATATAGGAATGCTGTCAGAGTATGCAGGTGTGGAAGGTCATGACAGGGTTAAGTTGGAGGAAAGTTGCACACCAGGGGAAAAGGGGAACTGGGGAAACTGTTGCTAGCTCAAACAAAGAAGAGTCTCAACAGGAGCAAGCATACCCAAGGACACTGGTGCAGCTGGGAATGATACATCCTGAGAAAGTACAGATAAACTAGAAAAAGCCAGTGGGAACCAAGGCTAAAAACAAGACGTTTTTGGAGCGTTTCTCCAACAAAGAAGCAAACAGCAAAGTATAAGGCATGATCGCTGCGTGCGTGATCAGTGCAATGATTGGCTACCTGTGACATAATCTGCATAATGATTGGCTTAGCAAAGTGTATCTGTGAAATCGCTGAAGTAGCTAACTTTTTAGTATAAACGTGTTAGAATAAACAATAAATGTCTCAGGACGCAAACCCTCCTGAGTCCGTGCCATTCATCTGCCATATGCAGGGATGCGATGAGGAAAGCTAAGGCCCATTTGGAGTTAAATCTGGCAAGGGATGTCAAGGACAGCAAGAAGGGCTTCTTCAAATACATCAGTAGCAAAAGGAAGACTAGAGAGAATGCGGGCCCTTTGCTGAATGGGGTGGGTGCCCTGGTGACAAAGGATACAGAGAAGGCAGAGATACTGACTGCCTTCTTTGCTTCAATCTTTACTGCTAAGACCAGCCCTCAGGAATCCCAGACCCTGGAGACAAGACAGAAAGTCTGGAGAAAGGAAGACTTTCCCTTGGTCGAGGAGGATCGGGTTAGAGATCATTTAGGCAAACTTGACACCCACAAATCCATGGGCCCTGATGGGATGCACCCACGAGTGCTGAGGCAGCTGGCGGATGTCATT
Organism: Apteryx mantelli; assembly: GCF_036417845.1. NCBI lineage: Eukaryota > Metazoa > Chordata > Aves > Apterygiformes > Apterygidae > Apteryx > Apteryx mantelli. Next base: position 3,998,267 of record NC_089982.1, read on the forward strand.
GCTAGGCCACTCTCCATCATCTTTGAAAGATCATGGAGAACAGGAGAGGTGCCTGATGATTGGAAGAAAGCCAATGTCATCCCAGTCTTCAAAAAGGGCAAGAAGGAGGACCCAGGAAACTACAGGCCAGTCAGCCTCACCTCCATCCCTGGAAAGGTGATGGAACAGCTCATCCTGGAGGCCATCTCTAAGCGTGTGGAGGAAAAGAAGGTGATCAGGAGTAGTCAGCATGCATTCACCAAGGGGAAATCATGCTTTACAAACCTGATAGCCTTCTATGCTGGAATGATTGGCTGGGTAGATGAGGGGAGAGCAGTGGATGTTGTCTACCTTGACTTCAGCAAGGCTTTCGACACTGTCTCCCATAACATCCTCATAGGGAAGCTCAGGAAGTGTGGGCTAGATGAGTGGACAGTGAGGTGGCTTGAGAACTGGCTGAATGGCAGAGCTCAGAGGGTTGTGATCGGCGGCACAGAGTCTAGCTGGAGGCCTGTAGCTAGCGGTGTCCCCTAGGGGTCAATACTGGGTCCGGTATTGTTCAACTGCTTCATCAATGACCTGGATGAAGGGACAGAGTGCACCCTCAGCAAGTTTGCTGGTGGTACAAAACTGGGAGGAGTGGCTGATACCCCAGAGGGCTGTGCTGCCATTCAGAGTGACCTGGACAGGCTGGAGAGCTGGGCGGAGAGGAACTTCATGAAGTTCAACAAAGGCAAGTGCAGGGTCCTGCACCTGGGGAGGAATAACCCCCTGCACCAGTACAGGTTGGGGGTTGAGCTGCTGGAAAGCAGCTCTGCGGAGAAGAACCTGGGAGTGCTGGTGGACACCAAGTTAACCATGAGGCAGCAATGTGCCCTTGTGGCCAAGAAGGCCAATGGCATCCTGGGGTGCATTAGGAAGAGTGTTGCCAGCAGGTGGAGGGAGGTGATCCACCCACTCTCCTCAGCCCTGGTGAGGCCACAGCTGGAGTACTGTCCAGTTCTGGGCTCCCCAATACAAGAGAGACATGGCACTACTGGAGCAAGTCCAGCGTAGGGCTACGAAGATGATTAGGGGACTGGAGCATCTCTCCTATAAAGAAAGGCTGAGAGAGCTGGGACTGTTTAGCCTGGAGAAGAGAAGAGGAGATCTTATCAATGTATGCAAATATCTGAAGGGAGGGTGTCAAGAGGATGAGGCCAGACTCTTTTCAGTGGTGCCCAACAACAAGACAAGAGGCAACGGACACAAACTGAAACACAGGAAGGTCCATCTGAATATGAGGAAAAACTTCTTCACTGTGAGGGTGACAGAGCACTGGAAGAGGTTGCCCAGAGAGGTTGTGGAATCTCCTTCTCTGGAGATATTCAAAAGCCGCCTGGTCGCGATCCTGTGCAACGTGTTCTAGATGACCCTGTTTGAGCAGGGGGGTTGGACTAGATGATCTCCAGAGGTCCCTTCCAACCTCCACCATTCTGTGGTTCTGTGAACCAACCCCAGACAACAGCAAAGGCTTTGAAGTCACTCAGAACTGTGCAGCATGCTCACGATTTGTGTTTGAATGACCCTGGTGTAGCTGTGTGAGGAACCATTAAGCTCAAATCCTTGTGTGAGCCCTTTGTCAAGTGATATGTATCCCACTCGGGGACAGCAGGTGGTCCCTGCTAAGAGCATGGCAAATCTGCATGGCTTCTGAGAGCTGGTGGGGCCATGGCACAAGTAATGTAAAGGTTAACACTGTCTTTCTCTCACCTTTTTTTTTTTTCTTCTTATCCTGCCAAGTTGCTTGTGGGGAAGAATGACTGCTCTGCCTCTGCAATGAAGTACAGCACAGTTCCGGTTCCTCGGTGGGCAAGTCTTCATAACCTTTTTGTCCAATTCAAAGCACTCCATTCATTGCTTCTTTCTTGTTTTCTGGATAACACCTGCAGCAAGAGAGGTCACATCAAATTCAAGTGCAGTCTTTATGGAGATCCCTCTCAAAATCAGGGGAGAGAGTGTGCCAGGAAGAAAAAACTATGGCATATTAGCATCCCAAAGCAATCCCTCTCTGGTGCACCTGCTCTCAAAAGAGAGCAAATTCTGAGCTGCGTGCAGTCTCCCTCTTCCTTTCTGCCCTGCATACTAGTGCACTTTCCCTTCTGCTAGTGCTACTGCTTGTGGGGCTGTGTTGTGAACCAGAGGGGTAAACCAGTTAGCAAACATGTGGCAAGGATTTACTTCAGATGGAGCAGTAAATGGAGGATGAAAGGTACGTTAATTTATGGATAGCCTGTTTGAGCTGGGTCTGTGTGCATGTCTGACTGTCAAAACAGCACGGAGCCAGCTCTAGCACTCTGTCTAGGGTTGTTCAGGACATTCCCCACACCCATGCCTTGTGTTCCTGCTGTTGCTACCAGCCATTACCTATCTCTTGCTACTGCTGCCCACCTTCACTTGTGCCAGAGCAAGCATTTCACAGAATGGTTGAGGTTGGAAGGGACCTCTGGAGATCATCTAGTCCAACCCCCCTGCTCAAGCAGGGTCACCTAGAGCAAGTTGCACAGGGTTGCATCCAGGCAGCTTTTGAATATCTCCAGAGAAGGAGACTCTACAACCTCTCTGGGCAACCTCTTCCAGTGCTCTGTCACCCTCACAGTGAAAAAGTTTTTCCTCATTTGTGTTTTGCTTGTGCTATGAACCAGTACAGGAAATAGATCTGGCCTTTTTTCAGTGTTTTTTGAGAGCATTTCCCTGGTTTGGCTCCTAGCACTGTGAAAATCAGACCACCCAGGGAACAACACACTGGAGTGGGTGGGTGACGGAGCAACCAGGGTGGAAACCAATCCTGTATGCCAATATTGTTGTACCACAGCACCAAGGCCTCGGAGCCATTTCTCTGCCACATTTCCATCCCTGATCCTAGTCAAAAGATCATTTCGTAATGAAGGAAGGTCCTGGCTTGTTTTCCTCTGGTTCTAAAGATTTATGCACGCTCTTCAGACAAATAAAAAAAAAATCAGGTTTCAGCTGTTTAGCAAGGGTGACATTACACAAGACAGCTGAGCCAATCTAACAGCGCATCACTGCTGAAAGGCAAAGGTCCTGTTTTCTTCTGTTGTCCCACATTTTGTAGTTACTCTGTGTCTGCACAGGAATAATCCAGGACAATCATCATCAGCTTTTATTTTTATTATAACAGCTTATCCAATAAGCTAATGCTGTTCTTAAGTGTAGCTTGACTGTTCCTGGAAGCCTCATTTTTCAAACAGCAGGCAAAGTGCTGGTCCAAGTACTGACACCCAAAATAGTCGGATAGAACAATGTAGTAACAGAAGCATATGCTGCTGCTTCAGTAAAGCAACTGGTGCTATTTGCCTGTCTTGACTGTTCCAGGCTGTGCTAGCACCCACACACAGACGAACTGGGTAAACTATCACATACTAGGAATAATCCTGCGCAAAGACACTGGCTCTGGCAGCACAGTAACCCCAGGACATGAGACAAAACTTCACGACCCTACAGCTATAATGGAGTTAACATGATCTGTAGGATCAGCCCCGCTAGCAGCACTACCAATTCATAGTGCTCTTCTCATGTGAAGAGCAGATAGAAGCCCTGTTAATTTGTCACTGGAAAGCTCCAAATAGCCAAGAGGAATCCAGATGTTCATGTGTTGCCTCTGGGACTCACTGCCACAGCTGTGCCGAGTTACAAGCTTGGGGGAGTCCTAAAAAGGGCCGTCACACAGTTACATGTGCAACATGACTAGCCAGAACTATACCTGTACCTACAGAAACAAATCCAAGGGATCTTTGAAGGGAACACACTCATGCTGAAATAGCATTTTCTCGAGGAAGAGTTGTTTCACTGAAATATTCACAACCAGCTTTAGTGTTACATAAATACAAGACCCTTTTAACTGCGGCTCCACAATTTGTGTGCTTTTCCAAGCACAGCTGTTTTCGCACCTCTTTTCCCTTATATTCTCTCACATTCATGTTTATCAGTTATGCACAGATATAAAATTGTTTTACAGTGAATACATTCATTAATGTGCTTTAAACACTGTTGACTTTAAAATGATCCACTCCAAAGCTCTAAAGGCATTTCGAGATTAAAAGTACTATTTCCCTTTTAGTGCAAACAATGTAGAGAAGCCAGGTAGAACGCTGAGATAGGAGAAAGCCATTTCCAAAGCTGAAAGGGATTCAGGAGATTTAGCTGCATCCGATCCAGCTTAAAATAAAGTTACAGCCCTGTCCTTTCCTATGGCTTATGTCTCTGACAGCAAATGTAATTAAAGCTATACAGAGAGGAATCGCTGCTTGTTCTGAATCACTGAAACTTGACAACCAAGAAAATAATGCCAGCCAGTGCATCCCCCCTAGTCCCAAGTCCTTTAAGCAGTTTTCTCTCCTTTCTTGGCAGAGAATACTGCTAAGGGGAAGACTTTTCCAGGCACTGTGTGCAAATTCATTCACACGCACCCTCAGATAGGGAGGATTCTGTCTCCCACGTGAAATGACATGAGTATGGCTGTGAGGATGTAGTGTTTGATGTCAACATCAAAATTTAGTGCTTGCCCCTTTCTCTGAGGATTCAGGTAACTTTCCAAATAAGCTAAATTACATTTAACCTCTCAGAGGCTTTAAACAGGCTACCAAGATGTACCAGAATGATCATCTACCTCGTTCAGGCTCTGTATTCCGGAATAAGCCTTAAACCCATTTGTGCACGTAGCCAGGGACAAAACTGCCTTTGCTTTCAAGTTCAGCTTTGCTCTTATTAAAAAAAATGGCAAATTATTCATTTAGACATCAGCCACACTAGACTACTTTTAATCTTGACCCAATGGTGCATCATAAAAGTCTCCCTCCTCTTTGGGTTTGTACAAGGAGGCCAGCTAGTGAAGGAAAAAGGTGGCCCTTTCTGTAAGATGGAGAGCACTCACTTTGTTCTCCCAGTAACTCACTACCACTTCTTTACAGTGCAATAATATTGTACTTTTTGATACTCCCTTCCTAATTGTTTCTGATTTTATCCCTGAGTACATGTGTGGGGGATGAGGAATAATCCTTGAGCACTGAATCAAATCTTTCCATTCCTGCTGGTGCGCCCTTCTCCTGGTCCACTGCATTCATCACGTGTCTTCAGAGCAATAAAGAAGTTGTCATCTGTGACCAGCCTTTGTAGATTACCAATATACATTTTGCTCCTGTAAAGCCTCTATTAAGGATGTGATTCCATGATACATATTTAAGTCAGTTTCTCAGCACTATGGTTGCCTGTGTGAAAGAAACCTAGAAACTATTACTGTGAAATTGCCTCCAGCTCTTGAGCACAGGAGGTAGCAACTGACTAATAGTTTCTTAGACAGCCCTGGCAGATGTGTCAGGTTTCTTCACAACTGTGCACCTCGTGAGAGAGCAATGCACGCAAAGCTCCCCTTCTAATAATGTCCCCAGCTGTAATTAATCCATAGTATCATTCTATAGTGTCAGCAGCACCATATGGACCAAGCAGTATTTGAAGGGCTAACCATAGAGAGTAAGTATTCTGAGAAGATTGCAATTATGCACCTGATTATCCTCCAGGGTAGCCACAAGGTGTTTTATCAAAGGCATGAGAATCTGAAAGGAGCGGTATTGTCATGGACTTGGCCAAGAGAACGTGAATGACCAGTGGAAGATAAAACAGCTGGCCTTTCATTGGAGCCTGCATAAACTTACCTCTCATCTTGTGTACAGCTACTGTCTTATGTTACACTGTTTCCAGTCTCAACTACAATTTTAATCCAAAAAAACAGCTCCAGAGAAAAACACATTGCATTTGGCATTAAACTCAACAGTTTGTGCACCACATGGTACACACCGAGCAAGCATTTAAGAAGCATGCACATACATATTACACTTGCACAGACCTAACATCCTCCTCTTCCCAAGGCTTGTAGAGGGGCTGCAAGAAGTTTCAAATCGGAGTTGAGTGCCCAGGTCCTCACAAGAATTTACGTCGGTTGCAGTTATGAGCCTCGGGTATAAAATTTCTTTAATTGTCTTTGAAAGCTCTACCATAGAAATGAAAGATACAAATATTTTTAAATGCAGAATTGCTTCTCTAACTGTTTATTAAAATCGTTTTGTTGGCAACGCTATTATTTACTATCTACTTAATTTATATGTCTATATTATATACATAATCAGATTACATATAAGCTGATTCACTCAAGGATATAACCGAGAAAGATTAAACATTTGTGTTTTGCTGGTGGTGTCAGTTTTCCTGTAGCAAAACCACTCCAGAACTGTAAAGGAGAGGACAGTTTATCTTCACTCCCACAGGCAGCTCCAAAACATCCAATCTGAGGGGAGGCATTATGTTATTCATGGTAGCAGCTCCTGTAGGAGCGGGAATGCGAGCAGGTGAGAAAAGGCTGTGTTGAAAGAAAACCCAACCAAGACAAACAAATGATGTTACTTTATTTACCAAAAAATTTGAAGTTTACCAGGAACTGTTTGCCATCCATTTAGTGCAGAAAAAGAGAGTTTATACTTAAAAAATAATAACAACTGGTTGTATTTGACTATGCCTTATAGAGACAGTTGAAATAAAGCAGTTACTATCTCTGTGACAGTTGCTACTGCTAATACCTATCATAAAAGCCAGTAAGGAGGCAGATATGTTGATTTATCACACATTGCTGTTCCCATATATCTACTTTCTAACAAAAATCTGTGGAATTATTACTTACTCTGAGCTTCATGTGCCCATATTTGTATTGCTAACCTCTCCTGTAAAATTTCAAAGCTTTATTTATGTGAGGCTTTTATCTACCCCTCGGAAAAAACACTAGCAATATGAGCTTGCCTGTCTCCAAAACTCAGATCCTTTACAATCCAGATTTATACAAACTGAATTCTCTAGTGGAGAAACACACCCTTTATCTAAGCTCTCAGTTAAAGCTCAGCTCCAGTTAGTACTTGCTAGTGTTTGGGATACTCACCTGCATGTTTGAGGAGCAGGTGCTGCTCATAGATCTTCCAGTGATCTGATGTGCGGTAACCAGTCACCTCTGAGCACAGACAAATGTTGGTGAGCCATTATTTCTTGTGACTTAGCAAGTTCCTCTTGATCAGCCGTGCTCTGCTGTCAGACACAGGCATGCTCCTAGCCTCCTGCAACTTCAGGATACATTGGCATAACTCACCCAGAAGGAAACAATTTGAATCCACAGCAAAAAGCAATCTCATTTTGTAGCTGGAATACAGTAGGAACACACACACACTCAGTTAACATGTCCGAGAGAAGGAGCTACTTCAGCCCTGAAAAACTGTTCACCGATGACTGCATTGTATGCCCGCATCTTTCAGAAAGTTTGCCCTTCTAAATATTCTCTGTCCTCTCTACACAGAGTAATTTCCTTGGCTCTGACACTGCCTCATCCTCCATATGTCAGTGCCTAGCACAAGCATTATCATCATGCCAATACCTGTCCATTCACCAGGATAACTTGTGTACAAACCTAGGCAAAGTTCTCCACCACAGTCTCTTTGGACATGACCACGTGTATGATGTGAAGATCAAGCCCTTCTTCTAAAACTTTATGATCTGTTTCACAGCTCTTTTTTTCCCCCAAGGCATTATTTTTAGCTATTTTTCAATTGTATTTTATAAGGATTTTTTAGATTTTAGAATTATTTTATTAGCTTTATTACCTAAACACAGCACATATTGAGAGGACTGATATGTTATTTTGAGCCAAACTGTCTTAACTAAACTCCTTAGAATGAAGTGTTTTCTTATCTTTTCTGCCATTCTTGCAGATTATGATGAATTTTGCCTGGTTTAAAAACTGAAGGGGCATATTGAGTGCCAGGCTTAACAGCTACAAGGCAGTGAGATGAAAAAGGCTAACACATTTGAGAAAACGCAGATATTTTCCATGCTAGGACTCCTTAAGGACAGGGGTGGATGTAGCGAGGAGCAAAGTTTCCAGCAGCAGTGTGGGGCGGTATCCACCCAAACGTGCCCCACTGAGTCCCTGAACGTGTGCTGAGGGCATATTACCTTGAACATATCAATCTTCAGCTGGTGTGTTGTCACAGCTTAGGAGATTTCAGTGGAGATAAGTTAATTACAGAGCTACCCTTTGTTCTTTTGGCTCTGGTCACAGTGAGGGGTCAGCATCCAGGGCTGAGCCTAAGTGGTTTCTTCTGGGACAATTAGTCTGAACCAGAGCTCTCTCTGCAGAAGAGAGGGGATCCTTTCTGGGGTCTGGGACACCTTGTCCTCTGCATGTTTTTACAAAATCTCAGCCATGCATCATAAATACATTATCTTGCGTGCACAGCGCTGAAGGGGACACATGAAGGACAACATGTCTGATACAAACCATAACTTTGGGGCCAGATTCATATAGAGCTGAGCACTCTTGTTTTAAATAGCATGAATTAATAAAAATAGCACAGATCCTATCAAACAAAACAGAACAAAAGCCCACACATTCACGGAGCCTGCTCTGGTCAGGTAGTTACAGGGAAGTGGCGTGCCAGTAGTGTCCCTGCCTGGAGTCACCCCTTTTCTCTCACCCCTCATCTGCTGAAGCTCTGTTTCTCCTTATCTTGTGGTCACCGTTCTGTGCTGAACTGCAAGGCACTACTGGGACTACGCCCAGCGAGATCACCACCAGCTCAGCATGCAGGGGTAGCTGTTCACTGCCAGTGTTTCTTGAAACAAACTGTCCACAGCAGTGCCATGCAAAGGGCAAGTTCAGTTATGCCCATGATGAGGTGCTACTTTTCACTGCTAATGTGTCCAGCCTGATAAGGCCCCTCTGTGCAGTGAAATCTGAAGTTCTACTAAAGTGGAATTATCTTCCAAAAACTAATGTTACTCCATTTCCTGCATCATAGCCAAACTGCAAAACCCTGATAAGTTTCATAGTCAAAAAGCAGAGATCACGGTTAGCTGGGGACAAAACAAAACTCTCTTTGACCTAAGAGTAATTAGAAACTACCAATTAATCAGACATTCTGCACAGGTGGATTTTCTAAACCGTTGACAACAACAACCCTTAAGAAAACAAGGCTAGTGCACACATGTTGAATTAAGTCATTTCTCTCTCACCAAAAGGGGAGGTAGAGTGGACTAGGGTCACCGCTCACCCAGCTGCTATCCAAATCAAGATATAACAGGATAGCAACTGAGTAATGCTAAAAAGGTTGTTTCTTTGAAGAGAGCAAAACACTTTCTCCTCCATCCCAGTAACACATCATGAGAAATGACTGCAGGCTGTTGAGTAGGCCAACGGATGGGGAGTCAGGAGCTGAATTTCTTTCTTACCTCTCTCACTGGTCCATGGGCACAGTCTCTCCATGGCCTGGCCAGGGTAATCCATATGCTGCTGTTTGCAGGATTTCATGATCAGGGCAGTTAGACCCAAGGCATCCTCAAAACTTCATGAGCTCCTCGCAGATTTTGTGGACCTCTACTCCAGGGAATTCTGTGCAGGCAGCAAGCACATGCTGGTGTGCCATGATGCTGTGAGGAAGACTGAGGTGAACCTGTCCCCAGTTACACAGAAGTGTAACGAGCAGGTTTCAAGAACATCTCTGGCAAGAGGATGGTAGCCACTGTTAAGAAAAGAGTCATATCGCCATTACGCTTAAAAGAATAAAAGTTCCCAAAGATGTTAACATATTCAGCACTTCACTTAAATTGCACCAGTGTCAAAATTTCAGTGCTGCTGAAATCAGAGCTCCAGTGTTAGGTGCTGTCAGAGCTCTTTCCAGGCACAGGTTGCCTAACTAATGAGACAAGGAGGGGTGGGGATTTGCCTGTGGTCACACAGATCAGATCTAAGACCAGAGCCCATGCATGGAATGAATTTATTTTCTTTTTATTGAGTTAAAGAATGCAACCCTGAATAATTTCATTTTTGGATTAGAACAAGCAGGCGATGTGCCAGCAAAGACCAAGACAGACAACAGCAGTCATCCCATTCCAAAGTGATCTGTGCCGGTGGCCTGACAGAAGGATTGAAGAGAGAAAGCACTGCCCAGTTATTAAAACAACAGGCATAAATCACAGAATCACAGAATGGTTGAGGTTGGAAGGGACCTCTGGAGATCATCTAGTCCAACCCCCCTGCTCAAGCAGGGTCATCTAGAACACGTTGCACAGGATCACATCCAGATGGGTTTTGAAAATCTCCAGAGAAGGAGACTCTACAACCTCTCTGGGCAACCTCTTCCAGTGCTCCGTCACCCTCACAGTGAAGAAGTTTTTCCTCATGTTGCAATGGAGCTTCATGTGTTTCAGTTTGTGCCCGTTGCCTCTTGTCCTGTCTCTGGGCACCACTGAAAAGAGTCTGGCCCCATCCTCTTGACACCCTCCCTTCAGATATTTGCATACATTGATAAGATCTCCTCTTCTCTTCTCCGGACTAAACACTCCCAGCTCTCTCAGCCTTTCCTCATAAGAGAGATGCTCCGGTCCCCTAATCATCTTCGTAGCCCTACGCTGGACTCTCTCCTGTAGTGCCGTGTCTCTCTTAAATCAGTGTGTGATGCCAAAGGCACAAAGACTGAATGTGCTCTTGTGAAAATCGTATAGTGTTGAAAAGCAAATATTCACTTTCTGAAGCCAGAAGCAGTACAAGTACACAAACAGTACACATGAGACAACTGAAGCTTGAATCACAGACTTCTATTTAGCTTGTGAACCTGAGGGGAGAAAAATGCATATTACATTTTTCACCAGTGAGCTCCAGAGAAACCTAAGCAGGGGTTGTAACTGGTCACTGTATCACATGGACAAGAGGAAGGGGGAGGCAGTAAGAGAACAAAGTTAGCTCACCTGATCAGTCATTTTAGTTTGCCTTAGAGTAGTAATGGTGTTGTAAAGAACCTGGGATGTCCCTATAGGAGTCAGCTATACCATACCAGAAAATCATCACTGCTTAAAAAAAAGCAACAGAAATATTTGCAGGTGCTCAGAATTAGAGCCAACCAGAGAAGTGTTTCTTGCACCTTCAACTTCTTCACCCATGAAAAATGTTCAAAAGAAATGTTTCTACATTTTCTTTTTTCTCTGAAATCATATAAACAAAATATTAGCCCACAGAAGAGGTATTGGTTCGAAACTTCATTTTTGCCCGTTTTTCCCTCAAAACATTTTGCTTTTTTTTTCTGGATCTATTCAGATTATAACTGTCCAAAATGAAAGTTAGCAAATCCATCTAGTTTATTTTTCTTCTTACAAAGAATGCAGCAGTTACATGGGTTCCAGGTATTGCAACAGTCTGTTGATGAACTGGAAGAACTGAAATTTACAGTCTCTCCTCCACCAGTCCCTCACAAAACACTGATGCAACCCTCTTAACTTGACCCAGTCTGAACTTGAACCCTGAAGTAAAGCACAATCCTGTGTATATGGTGGAAGAGATGCTAGTCAAGAGTCCACACTTCTGTTTATTAGCATGTTAGTAATCTAATAACTGGTACTTGAAAACTCTAGAGAGAACAAGCTCTTGGAGAAAGCATTAGTTTTGGAGATGGAAATGCCAATACCCAGAACGACACGACCTGTGTCTCCTGCGAGGCCTTATAAAAGTAATATGCAACACAGAAGTACTGCAGATCTTCCCAAGATAACCTGCTTTATCCTCCTGTGGCAGAGACAGGACCATTACCAAATCAATGTAAGTTACAACGATAGCCAAGGTGAACCCAAGAGACCGATCTAATGCCCTCCAATCTAATGGTTTGATGAGAAAGTCTAGGAAATTAATGGGGTGATGGTGCTCCGCTTTGCTATTTAAACAGTTGATCACAGAAGAAGCAGAACCTGTAATCATCCTCACACAAAATATGTGCTGAATAGAAATGTGAGGGCATCGTGAACAAGAAACACTTGATAACTTAGTAACCCAAGCAGCATGACATCCTGGTTTCACTGAACTCAACTAAAGAACATTTACTTTTGACTTCAATGAGACCATGAGTTTTCTCAGTCATTTTAACTGCACTTTGCTGATACCATCTTTGGAGAATGACTTAAAGACTAGAGTTAGGTAAAGAGTGAATCGCTCTCTTTCTCCCCATAAAAAGTTAACACGGAAAGTCCTAAAATGATGAATACCTTTTTCCACTTCAACTTACAAAATCAAAATGAAAAACAGTTTAAGTATGTTTTTTGTGTGTGTTTGTCAAAACATTTTACAGGGGAAAAAATAGAAAGAAAAAACAACATTTTCCCCCAGACACATTTTCATTTTTGATTAAATCTATTACTGATGTGCTCTGGGATGAAACATATCAAGTCTATGAAATAAGTGTGTGAGCAATTTCCAAGAATAAGCAGGATTTAAAATGATCTTTTATTCTAGGCAAGCAAAGGCAAGCAGTATGCTGTATACAGAAAAGAATTACTGAGAAACAAGGAAATTTGCATCCAGTATCACCGACAGCAAAGGGGGAACTAAAATGTGCTAGCTTTACACAGAGGGATACAGTGTCATGTTATTGCAGACAAATGAAGGGCTTGTATTAAAAATGCATAATTTAATCAAGAGAAAACTACTAATCAGATGGAAATATGCAGACCTGATATTGGTTTTTTAATATTAGTGTTATTAAATTCTGCTATAATTTTTTACAGAATCACCCAAATGTAAATTAATATAAGGAGAAACAGTTAACAAAATTAAGGGATCAGATCAAACATTCCTGACCATTTGTAGAGTCTTGCTGACTTGTAATATTAGGTATGGCATAAAAGGCTCAGTATAAAATACTACATGTACTAATCTAATAATTTTCCCCTGGTCAGAGCAGCCTGAAACAAGCCTTGATCACTGATGCAGCTGTTCGAGTCAGATGAACAGGAGCAAGGGGGACCGACTGCCTTGGCCAAACAAAGAGTTGCCACCTTTCCGCCATAACAACACACACTCCTCTGCCTCCAGAACCTGAGCACATCCAGAAGGCTGCCAACTTCACCCCAAATCCCTACTCTGCCCACACTAAGATGGCCAGGAGTTTATTCCCTCTAATAAATTTTATTTTACTCCCACAGGCAGCAGGAGCAAGTAGTTGCCTGCTTTGGGTTTGTGCAGGAAGGACATCAGGCAGACCAGTACCTGACCCAAAGCACTGTCTACATATAGCAGTACTGAAGATTAGTGATCTGTTCCTTCTTTTTCCTTCCAAACCTTTCTTTTTCTTTTTTGAGCCAGAGTTATTTAAAAGGTTATTAACGTTGTACATCCTCAGCATCTCCAAGCACCTGATCCACGACAGCCCCATGCCATAGGCATTATGCACATTTTTACAAGTAGACAGAAGGATGTGTGTAAGCATTAGAACAGATCTCATGGGAGTCCTGCCTCCTACCGCTCCTGTCTAAGCACTGGACAGAATTAGCCTACAGAGTATCTGCCCTGAGAAAACAATAGCACGTCCAGGCTGAATATTTTCCTAATTTAACATGTTAAAAAGCTTTAAAAATATCTTCCATTTGTGCAGACACAAACCATGCACAAATCATTGTGAGAATCGTTGTGGTATTTTATCTATGCAGCTGCCTCAGCATCTCTTGTGCTCTTGAAACTTGCAGCATCAGCACAAGCTCCAACTTACCCAGGGCTCTGCCACCTCCGGTGCTGAAGTGCAGGTTACTAACGTGCCCATTTTACAGGCAGGCAGAGCAGCTACGCAAAAAGGGAATCCCACTTGCCAAGTCAAATGGCACCTTGGAGTTAAAGGTAGGAAAAGAACCCAAGTCCAGTTTCTCATTTGAACACTTCTGACGTGGCAAACATTGGCAAAAAGAGGTATTCTTGTCCTGAAACTTTGCCAAGAAACGTAGGGCTCAGACTTCAGACCACAAGCCTATTTCAGACTATGAGTTGCAGTACGAAAATGACTCTGTAACACCGTTCTTCCAGAAAATGAAGAATTATTAATACTGACTTGGTTTGTAACAGCACCTATAGGCCCTGGCCCCAGGTTTCAAGTAGTGTAGAAACACCCCCCCCCCCAAAAAAAAAAATGCACACTTATATTTTCTTTTCCTTTGTCAATTAGACTATAAACACTCCAGAGCAGAGAATATTTCTTTTCATGTTTGTACAGCACCTTGTACCACTAGGTCCTAATCTTTCTGGCATATCTAGAACACACACTGAAATAGGATCAAAACAGGTACCAAGCATTTAATGTTAACACCAATTCCTAGTGACATTTTATTTGATATCCAGATAAGAGAGAAAGACTAGATGCACAGCAGAATAGCAAGGGAAATTAAATAGCATGTGTGACCAGTAATATACAAAATTGTTCATTTCTGCAAAAATAGATGTAGACTCTTTTAGACCAAAACCTGAATGTGTCAATTGCACTTCCTATTTCATTTTATGTTATTTGCTGTAAGTGCTTGTGACACACTCACACAAGTAGATAAATAAAGCCAAGCCAGATTTCTTCTTCTTCCTTTTTTCCCCCATGTTTTTACCAGCTGGTATCTCCCCTTGATCGTAGGTCCTGAATAAGCATGTAGCACTGCACTCAAGCAGCCACTGACAGCGCCAGATAATGGCCAGGAAGCTGTTGCTATTCAAGATTCCCTGCTATGTTACACCAGTGTCAATGAGAAGTAAATAATAATAATAATAATAATAATCAGCTTTCTTCAATTTACAGTAAGACATTCAATATTCACTGCGATTACCAGCAGCTCAAGACAGGTTTCCAGGGGCCATGTGTCCTGCCCCACCAGGTACATGTGCAATACTGCAAATTCCATCTTCTGGAAGAACAGTTCAATGCTGTAAACTTCAAACACCCCATCCTGCTGGGCATCAAGGTTAGGAATCTTTTGCAGATGGCAGATAAAGAATGAAGTTAGAGGGGACACTCACTCACATGGTTTATAGCCTGTCTAAAGCAGAGCATGCCTGTGCTTGATGTCACCTAGCTAACAAAAGTACTGCTGCAGCAAAGTCTTTCTGGCTCACAGGGTGGGACAGGACCTAGCGGATGCAAACAAGCCCCGAGGGGATTGCAAGCACTCTCACTGAAAGGGTTATATTAAGCCATACCACCACATCTGCTCTGCAGTTGTTACCCTGCATTAGCACTGGTTCAAGCAATGGCCCTCTTGAGTTGCAGTCACACCTCAGTTTTGCCGTGGGGCTTGGTCCAGTGGCAGCTTTTTCTCCAAGAGCTAAAAGAACTCTGACTTCCTCTAAAGGCACGTTCCCAGCTATGCTCAGAGAAGTCTCTCAAGTTTAGGAGAAGCAGCCAAAGCACAGTTCTATAACCAGACTCAGCAGTGAAGCAACGGGGGAGCTTACACATCTGCTCAGCTCACACAAGGCCCCTGCTAAGCAGCAAAGAAATTCTAAACAACCTTCCAGCTAATGCACCAAGTAGTGGCTTTGCCAGGCTATAAGCATTTCTGGCTTTAAGCAACATATTAGGCAGAAATCTTCCTCGCTGATGTGAGCCAGGAAATATGGAGTGAGTTCCCAGGCCAACAAACGTTGTCCCAGTTTGCTTCTCCTGTCTATGACAGGTAACTGGCCCCATCATCCCAGTATTTGAGGTCTTCTGCTGACATTACCCTCATTGTAACTGTCAAACAGAGCGGTGCTATTATCCCTGATAATACTAATAACTCCTCAGAACCTGAGGAACAGGGAGGTTAAAGACTTGCCCAAAGACAAGATGACAGAGAACAGGCAGACCTTGCCACTCAGCTGGACTTTGACATTAGTGGTTTGGCAGCTGATAGACAACGCTGTTTAGGATGATCCCCAGTAAAACGGAGTTAGATAAAGCCAAACATTAGCCCAAAGCAATGACGCTCCATTTGTTCACCATGAAAGTCATTTTCAGCTCTACAATAACCAGAAAGCTGTGCTGCGTAATGGCTTACAACTGACAATGCAAGGACAACACAAGGCAGAGGCTCATGCTCTGGGACATCCTGGGACTTGGCTGCAGTGTGCCCAGCCTAGGCCACCTTCATTACTGCCTCTCCCACAAGCTCCAAATTTCCTTACAGTTCTGAAGTTTAAAATCAGCCTCAAAGGGATAAATGTAAAGACTGTCTCAGCATTTTTAAAATATATATAAAAAAACACTCCACTCTCCTGCTTTCTTCATAATAACAGTTGATTAGGTATGAGGACCTACATTGGGCAATCAGAGAACATGCATTCTCCTTTACCATAATCAGTGAAAGTTATCACCAGTATTACCCACTTTGTTCCCATTGCCTTTTTGATATCTCCTGTAGCCCATGGAAATTGTCAGAGTGAAGAGTTAGGAATAGAAAATGTGGAAGGAACGTAGGTGAGCAAACCAAGATGACGATTCTTTAATTCCTTGAAGTTTTTGGGGAAAAAACTCTGAAAAGAAGAATTTGCAATTGAATTCCAATTTGTTAGAGGGTGAACCATTTCCAAAAGAAGAAATAGTCATCATGATGGAAATAGAGCAGCTGAGCAACAGGTCTGGGAGGGAAAAAAAGATGGGGCTTTCTTCCAAAAGCCGTGCTGCAGTCTTACCTTACACTTTACTGGCCTCTAGTGGAAAACAGAAGCTATTATCTTGTGATGCCAAAATTTCATTCACAGAGCATAAGAGAAAAATATACCATTACCCATACAGCATAAGTATACATACTTGATAAAGGAAGCAATGCATGCAACTAAAGGGGTCGACCATTCTGCATCAACCACGTAAACAACTTTAGTATTGCTCACACTCAGAGCAGACATTGAATAAAATGTTATTTCTTATCTATATATGTGATTGTTCCCATTTAGGTGCTCCTCTTAACTGTGTGCCATAAAAGAGAAAAATAAAGTATCACCTGCGGAGGCACAAAGTTTGATTGTATTCATACTGGAAACTCCGGGCCTTTGTATGTGTTCCACTGAATATTAACCCTTTTAGCACTCCGATCACAGCAGCTTAGCTATAAAGTAGACTCTAAGGAGTTGAGCCACTATCTTCTATAAACACAGAGACTCTAAAAATGGAAACATATGTCTACATGAGCAGACAGTGATTGTCATACCAGTCCTGCCGAAGTATAAATTCACTGATTCAGAAACATTCACTCCAGTTTCTATGGAAGACAACTCACATCAATTAATTAAAAATATAAATAACACCAAGTAGGATTACAGGAACAAACCTCTGAAAAGATAAGTCAATGGAGGGCAAGAGGTGTAGTGCACAGACATTAGATAACATAAAGAGCAAGTCATCTGTTGGATTCCCACAGCTCTCAAAAACAGAGCCAGCTATAAAGCAAACACTGTCTCCAGCAGAACAAGGCACAAAAAAAGGAATAATTAAAGGATGCCTCCTGAACAGGACCTGACACAGATCATTGGAGAGGGCTGTCTTCCTTCAGCTGTGCATAATTCTGTTTGTTCCAGAAGCTTGGCTTGGTTTCCCTCCCTTGAACCTTCCAGAGTCAAGGGCAGCAGGCAAGGTTTGCGACTCTGCTCCCTGGATAACAGAGGCTCCGTCACTGGCAGCCTTGAGATGGTGGGAGGCAGATGGCAGCACAGTACTCAACAGGGACCGCTTGGCTGGTCTTTGCAGAGGCACGGCCCTCCCAGGGCCTGAGGGCCAGGTGCAAGGACGTGCCTTATTTGCTCTCCAGAAACACTGCACTTGGTAGCCTCGATATTGAGGAAAGAGGAAAATAGCAACAGGCACCCTCAAACTCATGAAAAACTCACCCAAAGCATTACAGCACAAAGTGGGTATTTTCTGACCATATTTTCTGTATAGTTTGACTGTCTCTTCCACTCATTTTACCAGCTTACATATTAGCCTGTGCTACAGAAGCATGTCACTGGAAACTTCTTAGAAGGCTGAAGAAGATCACATGCTAAAACAACACAGCATTCATTCATTCAGAGTGGGACTACCTGAGTCACCTAATAAATCTGAAAAAACATTTTGGAAAGCAAAATGCACTCTTCTGACTTGTTTGTTCTGCTCCATCACCTTGGTCACTCCCCATTCACCATCGAGGAGAGGTGGGAAGAGACACCTACCTCCAAAAGTAATCATGTTAATATTTTTAACCAGTTCAAAAACCCCCAGCACCTCTTATTGTTTCCAAACATATGACCTGCTAGTCAGCGCAGTTTCAGACTAAAAGCATGGACACCTCAGAGCAGCAATACCACAGTCTGAACAGCATCAAGGAGAATAAACACCAGCCAAAAGAAAAAAAATCAACAGGATTGAGCTGCAACCATGCTAAGGAAAAAGCAGGTTCCTTTCAGCTCCCAAAAGTCTACACCAAAAGGGCTTCCTTGGGGACAGCTCTAGTTTGGGCTAAGGGTGCACACCACTCACCCCTTTGGGAAAGGCCCCACAGTGTCACTAAGTTGAAGGTTACAAACCATGGTGCTAGAACGGCTGTTGCAGGAACAGTAACAGCTTGACTAGCCAGAGAGCAAGGGCTCTCCCAGGTCTCTGCAACAGCTGAGCAGAAACAGAGGTAGCTGGGGTGGTAAGGCACTGACTGTTTTCTGGCATAGGTCTACAACTGGTAGCACCCTGCAGGCACCAGCCTGGAGACACTGCTCCTTCCCTGCACTCTGCTCTGCTCCTCATCAAATTCAGCCCCATGGTTTACACGGGCTGGGGCAACTCAGAACAGGAGCCCTGGGGGCTTTGCTTGAAACTTCACCATTTCCATGTTCTACCTGTTTGCTCTCTATTACCCCCCTTTTCTGTCTTTTGCCTTCTCCCTCCTCTCTCTTTTTCTCTTCCGTGTGTATGTGGAGGTGGGCTGGGGGAGGCGAGGGGTGTAAAATGCAAACAGCAGCAGTGAAGCTCTAAGGGGTAAGTACCAGGCTAAATCTTGCTTGAGTTCCCTTGGCTCACTACTAGTCCAAGTGTTTTTTCTACAACATTTAACAGAGTAACCAAAAAAAGCCTGATCTCCACGCCGTAAGTTTAAAATAATCAACCAAAGGACTTCAAGACCATGAGTCCTCAGGGCTAGCTGAACTCCCATCTGTAAATCCTATGAATTAGTTTCATTGTATTTATTTTCTCCACCAGACAAAGCAGAAGAAATGGAATGAATCTGAACTGGAGACAGACTTCTCTCAGCCTATTACACAGACTGGGATCTCAGAAAGAGCCTTAGAAAGTCTTTGGCTAGCTCTGTTAGGGCCTGAGTTGCAGAATGGTTGTCAGGGACCACAGGAGAGAAGACTGTCTCTTAGGTGAAATGGCAAGAGGGCCAGTGCACACTTCACCAGGCTGAGGCAGCACCAGAAGCAAAGCTTGGTTAGCATGGAAGAGGAAAGCTTTTGCCAGTATCAAGAGAGGCAGCTGGAGAGCTCTCTACACATTCTCCTTTTGCTTTACACAAAAAAAAAAAGAAAAAAAAAGAAAAACACACCCTCCATCCTACTGTCTTAATTTCTTAGACTGCAAAACATTTGGTCCTAGTCTGATATATGATATATGATTCTTTTACCTAATTTTGTGTATGCGGGTAATACCCAGTTCAAAACAGAAAAGGAAAAATCACGCAAGCCTTAACAGACGCATTAAAAATGCAGAGGAGTGCGAGTCCTATTTTAGTAACAGCTGAAGTACATGAGAAAGCAATCACAGTTGAACACCAGCAAACTACATACCACTGTAACCAATTTTGCTTCCAACAGGAGAGGAGGATCCTTTTAAATCCAGAGATATTTAAAATACACATGGTAAAACCAATCCTGAGCTGCCCAATGCATGCAATAAATGCAACTTTCAATAGTCTCTTCTATCATTACCAGATAACACGGAACTTCTGAGGCTGTTCTCCTGAAGTCCTGGGTGCAAGCAATTGCCTTTACCTCTGTCACATCTCAGGACACAAATGTGCACAAGAGCTCAGGGTTGGCTACATTATACTAGAGCAGTCATTTTGTAGCTAATGGCACATGTAGTGTGAGTACCTCCTGTGCCATGCCTGTAATTGGGCTACAGTATAGCCCAGCACCTATATAGCAACAACCTTGCTTGGTCCTGGGCCATGGGATAATCTGAATCCTCCCTCCCTCCCTCCAGTGGGGAAAGCCAGCCAGTCCAGGACAATTTCCAAGACCACCACATATCACCACTATGACCCAGAACTCTTCTGCACCTTCAGGTCACAACCATCCTGACATGAAATGAATAGAGGAGTTTTAAGTTTTGAACAATCCTGAAATAGTCCTACCTCAATTCAATTGTTTACTGTGTGCCTTACAGTCCTAAGCATAATAAGATTATGGTGTGATTAGTCAGGACAGTTGGTCTCTCCTGAGCCTCCTTTATTTTGTTTTGTAGGAACAAAGGAGGCTTAACAGCAAACAAACCATTATTTTAGTACCTGTTGCTCAGGAAGCTGCAATATTCTAGAAAGGGGAAGAATTTCACTCCATGTCCATAGAAGCATTTTATTTCCAGTGGTTTATAAATACTTCACTTTTTGTCCACTAAAAGATAAAAAAGTAATTAAGTTGAATTCTTTTAAATTCTAGAGAAATTCAGCCTCCCCTTCCTGTTGTGCCCTCTGAATTGTCCACCTTACCTGTTTGTCACTTTTTCCTACAGCCCCTGAAACTTTTTAGGCCTTCCAGTGACATGACAAACTCAAAACAATAGATGTATGATCACTGGAAGAACTCTAAAAAAAACAAAACAAAAAACCCAAAGAAAACAACTTCATCCCCCTTCCCCCCTGCAAAAAAACCCAACCCCCACAAAATACAAGAGAGGCTCCTTGCTTCCTAAAAATTAATTGTGTGCCATCATTTAGATTTTAGTGAAACTGCCCTCCTATTGTGAAGTTATGACTGATTCTAATTGGCATAAGAAGGGAATGTTCTGATTCTTCCAGGTTGTATCAGACAAAAAAAAAAAAAACAGAGATGTATTAATGATCTTCCCACTTGTTGAAATATAGTACATCATATGCTTTGCTTCTGTCCAATGCATTGATTTGATCCAATTAACATGAAATCATTATGGACTGTTCTGGTTGAATGCATCTCCACTCCTACTTAAAATGTTGCACTGTGAAGAAAAGCAGCAACAATTCCTTGAGCCAGACAGAAAGTACAAGAGAGCATGACCTCTAGTTAACATTGAAGAGGAGGAAAGAGAATCCCAAGATCTGTTGCCTGCTCAAGGGATTCAACAAAGCAACTTAAGAACGTGCTTATCAGAACAAAACAGCACTCGCATTGCATCAGGTTTGGCCTTTTATGATACTACTTTGTCATTCCAGCCCTCTCACTTTGTAATACAGACACTAGTATCATGTACTTGTGTGCACTTACCCAAGCATGCCTAATACACAGTATACAGCTGAGTTATACGAATGTTGGGAGTCTTTATGTAGAGATTCTCTGCTGCTTTAGTTAATTTTAATACTGGAATTGAGAGGGGGCTTCCAGAATCACTAGAACTGCAAGTCAAAAGCCTGCACTTAAACAAAGCTTTCACTGGCAAATTGCTAACAAGTGTTTCCTGGGCAGGGTGGACTGGAATTAATTTGTTATAAACTGAGTTTATAGAACATTCTTGGTGTAGAAGATTCCTTTTGCTCTCTTCTTTATAGCATTAAAAATCTTAAACCACTATCATCCATAGCACAGATCATTTTTGTTCAAGGAGAACAGTTTTTCTTAGCCTCTCACCTTTAGAAATTGTTTCATTTCCAAAATCTTTTTAATACTGATCCAGACTCCCAAGTTTTAAAGTCTGGATAACTCTACAACACTTAATTTATTAAAAAAAAAAAAAAAAAAAAAAAAAAAGTGGGTTCAGTTGAGGGAAAGATATTAAAAAAAAACAAACAAAAAACCAAAAAAACCATCAACAACAACCCAGCAGTATGAACTGCATAGTTGAGCCCAATTTGGATTGTAAATGGTTCCTAGAGAGACCTACTTTTACTATCCACAGTCAAGACTTGAGAAAATGAGCTCTTTGCTGTGGGATTAATAATAGATCTATGCAGATTGATATTCCCAGGAGACACAGGGAAAGGAAAAATATTAAAAACTGATGCTCCTGGCAAATGAAAAACTAATGGACCATATTTTCCCAAAGGGATGGGAGGTGCTTTCACTTTATTTCCCTCTGATGACTATGCAAGACCTGCCATAACGGGTAAAGCTCAGGGAGCACCATCTCCAGCTAAATGGAAACACCTTGAAAATTTCAGAGTACAGAGGGGAGTGTAAGTCAAACAATCAAATTCCAAGAGCACTGAATGCTCACAATTCTGCAACAGAATGTAGCTCCGTTTATAATTTACCTCAGAAAGTAGAAGAATTCTTCAACATTCACATTTCAGCCTGGAGTTTCTGTATACCCATGAGCAGGAACAGAAGGCCTTTTTTTTAGCAGGGATTCAAATCGGAACTAAAGCCACTTTATCATTTAAGAACACTGTTTTTCAAAAACAATCAATATTAGCTTATTCTACTTTCAAACTCATCTTAAGAGTTTTATTAACTCTGATAGAACAGTTAAGAGATGGGCATCTGTTGGTGACATCCTTGAAAACACTCAAGGTACCTCAGCTTATTTATAAATATTTACAAGTAGGAAACTGCTTGTTTTCATGCAATTACCTGCATTTTCAAAATCTCATCAACTACTAGAAAATTCATTCTTAAATGAGTTAGAAAGGTGAAGAAATCAAAACTGATTTTCATTATTTAATATTTATTGATACAAAACAAAAAATAACTTGTAACAAACTACTTATTTACAATTTACACTGGAGGAAGATCTTTTAAGATCAGTGAAACAGTGTACTCCCAGTACTGAGTATGTGTCCACTTGGATGACAGTTACAGTTTCTTTAGAACTCCCTCACATTAAATGATCTTCAGTTTGCAGGTGAAGTTATGGAGAAGAGGTCTCCAACATCTCCTCTCCTGCTTTTGGTCTAAAAAATAAAAAAGAAATGAAGTTAGTTCATTCACATTGACACAATCTGTATCAAAAATCATGGCCTATCTGGCCACACCATAGTATTATAAAGTTACTGGACAGTAAGGTGGAACAACTGCAAATTGTATTCACAGCAGCAAGGATGTTAGAACATACACACACTCCAGGGGCAAATCAATAAAAATATTAGTATCATTTCAATTATGACTTTCAAAAAAGTGGATTACCTTAATATAATTTAACTAAACATGGCCTCTAATCTATTCCTCTATGCAAAATTTGCAGTTGTCAATGTCACATCATCTTGTGGCATTCATACTTGGTCTGTAAATATTATACTGTCAATAATATGAAATGTGTATTTTGTGCAGGACAAAGAAAATTTAAAATAACAAATGCACTGAGACCTAAGGAGCAAATGTACATTTAAGTTTCATGCTATTTTTGTAAGAATCCTGTGCATATTTTAATTCACTTATATTCACTTCTAGACAAATGATCCACAATCCATGATTTACAGTTCTAAGCCCGTACAAAGCTGCTAACAGTCAAGAGAAGTCCAAGAATTAAAATGGTTGCCAACTGAGAGAATGAAGTCTGATATAACCCACCATCAAGTGACCGCTAGGGGCTATCACTCCAGATGTAGAGTTACATGGAAAAAACAGCCACATCATCATCTGGACTGCACAAGAAGCCAAATTTTCAAACTGATTTAAAGCCCACATAAAAAACCAAAAGACTGCCATTGAGACTTGCAAACACAGCAGCCCACTAACAAAATATCTCTATTAAAAATTTTGTTTGGTATAGATATAGATAATTTTGGGGAAATCCACAATACTGATCAGTGGACTTATCATCAGACCCAGGATATGCATATTCCTTAGAGGGACACTTCAAAACGAAGACCAAAAGGGGAAGGTTACAGCCGGCAGTTTTAACAAAAACTAATATTTCATATCTTTTAATACACTTTCACTGTAGGGAAACGATGGCTCTTCACCAGTGGTCAAGCACTCTTTGGCTCATCCCATATACTCTTTCAGCTGGTATGTTCATGGCCTGCTGTACAACAACAAAAGTTTTCTCCTTGCTTTATCTGCAGAGGGTATATCCATCTGCCTGTATATCCACCACCTCCTGTTTGAAGCATAAGATACAAGGTTCCTCAACACAACAGTGAACTAAATTTATAGAAGAGCAGCTTTCATAGCATGGGAGCCTCTGATTTTCCCAAAGAGCTCTGGGAACCATGTGGGAATTAGGCACAACTTCCCAATACTGGCAAAGGAAAAAAAAAAAAAAAATGAAAGACTGAATGAATCACAGAATAAAAGAACCACCTTTATTGTCAACACCTGTACTAGGGTATGTGAACACCAAGATCCACTGCAATGAAAACAGTTCCAAATCTATTGCCAAGATCTTGATGGCTACATAGGGAGCCACAGACAAGAAAAAAAAAGCACGAGAACTGATAATTAGCCTGACCAATCGTGAATCAAAGTGAGAAGGGTCTGAGAACAGTGGGAAAAGCCAGTATCCTGCAGACAGACCAGGAACTGCTCTCCTCCCTGAGCACCTGGCAAGATACATGGCAGCACCAGATTCCAAAATTCAGATTCACAGATGAGATAGGATGTCGAGATAGTAGATACCTCATGCCAGAGTGGAAACTGAAATCAACACATGGGCATAGAAACAGATTTGGGATCCCCAAACACACTTAGAGGACTGCTGATGCACAGGCTCAGAGCAGTGGGATGTGCACAGAGGTGACCTGTGACAGACAAATCACTGCTGTAAAGGAGACTGATCGAAGGATCACCCAGAAGAAAACTGTACAGCAGGGCCCCGTGGTGCAGACTGAACAAGATGACAGGAGGTACTGAACAACTGCTTCCCTCCATGCAGCAACTGGGAAGACTTCAGGAGAGTTCAGAGTTACCTGGGAATCTTTAACAGAAGAGAGGATCCCATCCATTCCTGGGCCCCCAAAAAGGGAGATTCTGAGGAAATGTATTCATCTCTAAAGAAAGCCCAGCACTCTACACCCAGGAATAACAGCACAGCAAGCCATCTGGAGCAACTGAACAAGATGCTGTGCTTACTGCCGTTTCCTGCTATATCTCAAGTGAGATGCAGGAGGTAAGTTTATGACACCATAAATACCATCCTCCACCAGGCAGGAGAGAGAAAAGCTTAAACTTGTGATTAGTGAAGGGAACTAAACATTTCACTGGGCAGAAGTGGAGGGATGCAAATGAACTCCTTTTCCCACAGCATCCGAGCTTTTCATCTCCTGATCTCTTCTGTACCCCTTGACCCCTCCAGAGCAACCACAGTGACAAGGATGAGGAAGCCAGGCATGTGCACAAATACTCTAATGTACTTTGCAAAAACATTCCCATCCATGGGCAACAAGTAGGGTAAAATAAAGCTGACAGCTTCCAAACTGTGTGGGTAAACCTACATCATATGGAAGAAAACCTCAGGTGGGCTTGGTCAGCCACTAAGATGTAGCAGGTCTCAGCTCTCCCTCTAAGAGAAACCATCCTCTGACGGTGCAGGCCATCCTCTGATGGTGATCCTGCAGGGCCTCCCAGACTCTCCAGCTTATTCAGTCCAGGCTCCTCCTTACACACCATAAAAATTCGCCAACCAGGAAGACACTTTTCTCCTGGCATTGAATCACATTA
Source organism: Apteryx mantelli (assembly GCF_036417845.1). Lineage (NCBI taxonomy): Eukaryota > Metazoa > Chordata > Aves > Apterygiformes > Apterygidae > Apteryx > Apteryx mantelli. The sequence goes on from NC_089982.1 coordinate 4,023,921, forward strand.
CCAGAAAACTCAGGCAGCAATGGGGTTGGGGGCGGAGGTGGTATATGTGCACGCATGCAAATCTGCAGCGATGGGCACATATTTCCATGCTAGGCCTCTGTGCCAAAACCAGCGGGTGCCAAGTGGCATTCCCACTGGCAACAGGAACAAAGGTATAAGAGCAGGTAAATGTCTAGACTAGCCTGCCAATACAAAATCAGGGTATGGTTTGATACCTAAGTGATGGCAAAGCCACAGCAAGATTGTGCCAAGGTGAAAGAAGTCACCTGCATGCTGAATTAGTGCTACCAGAGGAGCAGAACACACAATTTTCTGATGCTCTACATTAAGTTTGGCCGGGTGGAATGGTGCTGGAAAGGGGTTTTTCAACACTGCAGAGCCAGCCTCAACAGATGGATGAGACTCGAGAGCAGCCATGTGGGCCTGAAGTGGTCTCAGTTCTGCTTCTGCAATCTGGAAAAAAACAAAGATGATGATGATGATAATGAACATCTTTCCAGGGATGTCCTAAGCCGGCCTTCTTAGGATTAAAACTACACTAAAGTTCTTCAAAGAATGGAGGCCAAAGGAAGCTTTGAATTGCTTCTCTGAGCAAAAAATTGGGAGCTTTGCTAAGCCTTGTACAAAGCTTTATGGAGAGGCAACTGGTGAACTTTTAGGCCCAAGAACACCTCTGAAAGAGTTCAAATATCAGCAACTGAGTTGGAAAAAATTATACAATCCTCACCAGTGGCACAAAGACAAAAAAAGATACCTTTGGTGAGGGCACTGAAATCCAAAAACAACAAGAAATTAGTTTAAGCAGCAAGGCAAAAAATGTAGGATAAAAACATTCAAACTTGATAAGGCAGCTGAGAGGAACTGAAGCAGTGGCAGGTGAAAGCCTCTTCACACGGCCCACTCCCAGAGAAAAGGAGAGGCAAAGGTGCACCTTCGACAGATACTGCAAGGAGAAAATTGCCAGCTCAAATGGCAGGACGCAGAACATCTCACTGGCAGCATGTGCATATGGACTTTCATGAAGAAAAGGAAATTATGATAAACATTTTTGTAATAGATAAGGAGATCCTCTCTTCATAATTCCTGAAATAATTCAAGTTCCAGATGAGTGCAAATAAAGTTGGATATCTAAGCAAGTTATTAGCACATGCATGCCTCCAATTAATTAAAAATGTGTTTCATCAGTGTACTCAGCTCCAGGGAAATAGGTAAGGACAGGGGGAAGAGGACTGGCCTACACCTCATTTGCAACCCTTAGCGTCTCACCAGAGAGATGAGCCTTGTGACGAAACAAATGCAAGCTTAAAATACTCTTCAGAAGAGGAACTAAATTATTTTCAGGAAAATAGTGTTATTGCTGTCATTCTCCCCCCTTTTTCTTCCATCAAGAAACACAAGTGTGTTATGCAGAGTGGATGTAGAATGTAAGCAACAGAAGCCATTTTATGAACAAGGTAATGATTTCTGTGAACTTAACTGGGGTTAACAACCAAATAAAATGAAGCTATTCTAAATTCTGATGAGATAATCTACTCAACGTAATTTGTTTGAAGGGTTAAACAGGATGCAAAGATGGACTCTGTAAGCCACAAAAAGAAGAGGCAAATAAAGCAAACAATCAGCGTTACTTTGTCTTTAAAAGATAGTGGGGGTTTGCTCACTGGCTGAAATACTGTTCAAGTCTGGCAGCTGTGTTCTAATTTATTCCTGCAGCAACCTCTATGCTTTACCTATGAATTATCTTAAGGGTGCACAATAAAGCTCAAGTGTTCAAAAGGTCAATGTCCACTTTCACCAATATTAAGAAAAGCAGCCATAATAAAAGTCAGAGAGCATTTGCTGGATGCAAAAAGGCCTCTGCAATTATCACTTAATTGTCCTTCATGGGCAGCAAGTCTCATACTTTCCCTTTAAGGTTGATCCCTCCTTCAGCACTTTTTCCTAACTGGCTACTTAATTAGTCTTCTTTCCTGGGCTTAATTATAAATTTGTTTTCATTAATTAGCCTCCGAGCTGACTTGGCACTTACTGAGATATAAGAGAAGTGCTTAGTTTCCTCAGTGTATGGGCTACTGTATCCTAAGGGAGCCTCCTCCTTGTCAGCCAGAAAATTTCAAGTTCAAATTGTGTTTGGAAAAAAAAATCATAATTAACTTGCATATCTTGTAATTGCCCACTCTGTTCTACAACACAAAAATAATGTTAACATAAAAAAGGATAGAATTAATTAATTCGGCCCTCTTTTTCAATGGATCATGTCAGCAATTGAGTCTTGCAATTTTAGATAATATAAAATGACTCGATACTCTTAAATGAAAGTGATAATAGCATTACTTTAATCCCCAAAAAAGGGATTACCAGCAGACAGCTGTGTTCTGATGGCACTAATGCTGGAAAGGTATCCCTCACCATCCAAACGTCATGTTTAGTTCTTCGAGAAGTTATTGAACTTCATTGAAAGCCCACATGCAACCTAGACAACCCAGTCTGCTACATCTTTTGACACTGGGATACTACAAATACTATGGTTCTTCATTACATTAACACATCATATTGCTTGTTTCCTATTGCTTTTTACGGCATGTCAGTTCCAGAAGACACTCAAACAATTTTATCATATACCTGCAAACTTGATCAAATCTCATTTCAACTAGTGATACCGAAAGGACTGGAAAAAGCAACTTCAAACACCTGTAACTGTGAAACAGAATGAGCTAAACAGCATAAAAAAATTTGTGTTATCAGCTATCCTACCAACCAGCTATCCTACCAGTTGGTATCCTACCAACTTCTCAAGTAGTTATTATCAAGAACACTGCTTTTCTTCAATCTTAAGGTTTAAAAGTCCTTACCTATTGAGCTACAAAGGGAAGTTAAGTATCTTATTTGGAAGATTAATATGTTTTTCTCTGAAAGCTTTTAGATTTGGATCTCAATTAAGTATACAGATTGGAAAAGTAAACAGGTTGCTTCCTTCAACCTCATGTTTCATTCATTGCCCCTGTTGTGTACCAAACATGAGAAGACTGCTTAACAAGTGCAAAGCAAATGTGGTTTTACAACCTTTTGTGAGCCCTTACTCAGGCACAGCAGTTTAAATCCAGCAAAACAGGAACACAAATTTTGTGGGTGAACTCAAAAATATAGAACAGTTCTCCAGGCATTCCTTTAACATATTCTTTCCCCAACAAGCAGTTGGCTAGCCAATTATTTTCACTGATGATCAAATATTGTTCTACTCTTAGAACCGAATATTAAGAATCAATTTTGTTGTCAAATCCTAAAGTAAGTTTTCACATGCAGCCAGAGAAATGTTTGGCTATGACTAAATTCATGAACATCATGAAGTGACAGGATATTCTGAAGAGGAAATGTACCATTTTGGAAGGACTAAGATATTCAGTTAAAACAGCTGCCAATACCATTAAAGAGGCACATTCTTTATGAGGCATGTTCAGTTAGATGTATTATCTGCAATCAATCACCACTTAAAATAAATCCTGTATTACAATACACAGTAGACAACAGAGTCTACATCAGTAGAAATATAAATAAGAAATATTTCTTCATGCTGAAATGCCTTTTCAGCTGTTATGAAAATGAGGATATAGCTCTTTAGGTTTATTACATTTCCCCAATGTTAATTTAAAATCATCTGCAGATAACTAATTCAGTTATGTACTTGAAAAATAGAAGGAATTGTATATGTGCCCCAGATCGTTTTATTAGCACTCTTTATTTTTCTATAATTACTCAGCTCATATTCTATTTTCTGTTTACTAAGTTGTATAAATATGTATGTGCACACAGATCTGACCCTTCTGCAATCATTCTTCTGCTGCTTTAAAGTGCAAAAAGCGTTGTTTAGTAAAATAGAAACAGCTTTCTAGCCAAATGAAACTCTAGATAGTTACACTTTCAAAAGAACCTGCTAACCAGCAGAGTCTTTTTCTCAGAGGGACCCAAAGCCTTTAAAAATCTGACTTTTACATTTAGGTGAATCACTGTCAGTAAATCTCTTAAAATTTGCCTCTAGTTGTTATCACAATACATACTGTAAAACACAAGTACATACTAACACTGAGTGGATGAATATATGATTCAGCCTTTGTTTTCAAATCTCTCAGTTATTATTCACAGAAAGCAACAAATTAGCATCCTAAAACAGCAATATCCTCCAGGAACAGTATATTTACTGCATCAGCAACAGAATATGTACTGTCCTGGCACGTCTCTTTCATGATCATAATCCTGAAAGCATCATCTATAGTCATGACACAGTAAATCAGCCTACATTCAAATCCAATTCTTATTTGCTTCAATAAGCCTGCTAAAGATATGGCAAATAGAATATGGATGTGCCTAAGATGAAGTAAATCAATACCCTTCTTCAACTGGCAGCAGGTAACACCGGCTAACTCATTTTGGTCTAGCTTAGCATGAAGCTGGCTCACATTTATACTACATTTAGAGGTAACATTCTGTGTTCTAGAATACGCAAAAAGTTATGCCATCTGAGTTGAACATATAAGACATTATAGTCTTTGAAGTAACCTGAAAGCTGTTTTAAAAGCTTACAACATGCAAATAACATTATATAAACCCTAAGAATATATATTTAAGCTATGGGCCACAAAATGATGTGCATGGGCTATTATCTTAGCATTTTTCAAAGTCTAAATAATTTTGCCACATCTCTATGCAAAATTATCATAATGGGACGTGGAAGTTAGATTATTCAACACAGTAGAAAATATGCAAAGGAGAAGAATCACATCTTGGCAAGGAACAGAAAGGGATTTATGAAAGTTAATTTCTCAGATGTCAGAGAAATACCCATTAGACTTTTTTCTTCCTTTTCAATATCCCACTTGGTAAAGAAAAAAATGAGACCACCAAAGGTTACCCATGACTACTAATAGCCTGATATACACTAAAATATAGGAAGCAGGAGCCATAACAAGAACAGGCAAAAATGAAACATAGCGGCATCCTCTGACTAATGACCCATTCTTGTTTGCTGCATTTCATATTGTAGAACCCTTAGGAGTAGCGAAACTCAGACTCGCAAACAGAACTTCACAACAGAAGTTGTGAATTGTCCTGCACCTGCTCACCTTATATTCAGGCTAATGACAGGCAAATGAGTTTTGTACAAGCGTCAAGTTAAAAAAAATGCAACCCAGACAAAGTGTAAGCAATCTAGCTCAATTCAGCTTCTTATAAACTGTGTACTAGTATTTTAAAAAAGAGTTTCAAGTGAATGGCTGCAACTGGTACAACATACATAACAATGAAATTAGCAAGGTACAATGCCTAGTCCTAATGTTAATGGAAAATGATTTACATTTATTGGCAACAGGATTCAACTGAATTTTTATCTTTATGTGTAACATATGCTTCTTCCTCCCTTCTAAAAGTCAAGCCCTACTAAAGTACGGGTGCCTGCCTAAGCATATATAGATGTGCTTAGAGCCCCATCTAATGGTAAATACTGAAATTGTTTGTATAGATAAACTAGGCAAAAAAATCGATTTTTTTTTTTTAATTCTTCTCTATTCTGCCCCTCCTTCTTTCCAAAATGGAATATTTTTCCTAAACTACAAAATGTTGGAGCCATTGTGACTATTTTAAGAAACCAAGCTCCTTTTCCACAGCAAAGTGGAAGAAAAAGACACTTCTTGCTCGGCTGTCACAGCAAAATACATGGTATACAACTATTTCTTTTACCAGAAGTTCAAGGTGAAACACGAAGGGAAAAAAAATAAATAAGCAAGTATCCAGTTGGTTATCTCTGTATACTTCCTCATAATTTTACAAACTAAAAGCAACATCCTAGATACAATACCACGCATACTCAGCTTAAATGACTTTGCTACTAAAGAGACAAAAATCAAACACTGAGATGCAGTTCAACTCTGAAACGTTCTCTGCAAACTCAACTATATAGGATACCTCTTGTAAGAAATTCAGTACCCAGGAAGCAACAAAACCATCTAGCCTGCAAAATTCCTTTACAAAATCCACTGTATTCTGTTGACATTCCCAGCCACAGAATTAGGAAAGCCTGACCAAATGTTCATGGCATTCTGACCTCAGACCTGCACTTCAACATCTGGCACTTTCCAGCCTGTGTCAGGAACAGGCCTGTGCGCTTTTACTTTTGTTTACGACGACATTCTGAAGGACAGATTTTTAATCATCTACTGGTGACCTAAAGAAAATCCACGCAAAAGCTTGCTGCCAAGTTACAATATAGTGCAGTGGGAGAAGATAGATTGGTGCCTGATACAGCAAGGGCAGTATATGAGCTATCAGCTGAAACTACCAGCATGCAGCGTGTTGCTGGAAAGTGGCAGGCTGCCTGGACTTCCATAACAACATACATCCACGCTTTCCTTCAGAACCATAAACTCTGTAACCCGTATTGTTCACCAACTCCTTCACAAGGCATCCTGCTCTCCACCCTGGCAAAATGAACGGATAGCAAAGGGTACACTCCTTTGCAAGGCTGCAGTGAAGCTTCTCTCATAGTGGGATAAAGCACCAGCAGAGAGGCCATTTGTGGAATGCAAGCAATGCTTCAGGTAGCAGCAGTTTTGGCTAGTACATGGCATTGCCAACAAGCATATCTTAATACCCTCTAAAAGGCAAGACTCTAGTTAAAAATAAAAGGTCAAGCCAAATTTTCAGGAACCTGTTTTGACATAAGGAGCCCACAAACTTAATGGAGTTTAGCACCATCCCCACTCATCTCTGGACAGGAATGAGGAATTAGTTTAGCATGTTCATGCCCACATTGTGAAACACACTTGGTGCACGAGAATATTCTATGGTGCCAGCATATTAGACCAGCCTTTTTGTCACCAGTTTCAGCACTGTAGAAGGAATGGTTTTTGAAGATAGATCCTGTTATTTAAGCAGAGAGATTCTGGGGTGCTGAAAGTAGGGGTACCTGGATGCTATCTCAGAAGCAAGTCATCAGCATTTCAGTGCACATGAGCTTTATCAGAGACTAAAGGGAGCTACACAATCTCAGTAGAAAGGTAATACAGAAGAGAACCTGTAGCATATCTTCTTTCTGAACTCCCCTACCTTTAACACATCCGAAAAGTGGTTTTATTCTGACTTTTGGCTGAAGCCAATGAGCTGTTGGGCTCAGAGATCACATCCACGCCCTGACTGCTGGGAGACACGTGGGAGAAGAATAGATGATCTCTGGTCTAATGCTAGTCCTGTACTGTTTTCCAAGTGGCAAATTTCCAGACCTCTGCAGGCCTGAGGAGCGGAAAGACTTACAAACTGAGCATTTTACTGGGTGAGATTCCCTCAAGCAGCAGAGACAGCATGTGCGCCCATCTGGTAGCTAAGATGGCTCCAAAACAGAAGGGACAATATTTGAATCTAGATGACCTTGAAGAGACCATCCCAAGCCCAAAATTCAGAAAAGCTGCCAACACCAAATTATTATCAGCTGCAACTAAATGACTTTTTTTTAAATCTCATGTTAAACTGCCGACAAAATTAGAGGTTGGGGAAAAAACAAAGGTTTTTCCCTGCAGTCTGAGCCTTGACAGCAAATAGTTTGTATCAAGGCAGAGGAAGAACTGAATGGTGTCTGGCATATTCCTTTGTTTTGCCTTCTCAGAGTTCAGCATGACTTAGCCATAAATACACACAAGCCATATGACTTCTACTGACCAAATATTTCCAAGGTCAGCCTATACATGCACTGATTATAGGAATGACTGCTTGAAAGAGAGTGTTTAAAAAAAAAAAAAAAAAAGTATATTATCTCAACTTCCCCAATCTAATTGGTCTCTCACAGAGGAATGGTAATGTCAGTGTCTAGGTACTTTCACAGACAAATGAAGTTATTTGGCAGCCGACAGCTTCTTAAGGGAAGCACTAAAAGCCAATTCTTCTTTCTTACTTTAATGCATAACCTAGATTTGGCATAAAGATCTTGGTCAAGACTGTTTACAAGGTAAATACTCAGTCCTCAAGTACTCAGTCCTTAAACAACTTTCAATTCCAGTTCAGTTCCCCCCATGATCTCCTCCTTTTCTGGAATAGCAGTGACCATTCAGAGAAAGGATCCTATTGTAATAGCTGTAGTTTATCCTTATCTTCAGCCATAAGGAACCTTGAACAGCTTGGGAGACAAATGCTATATACGCCACCTGCTGTCCAGACTTGGTTTTTGGAATATACAGAATGAGAATGATTTTCCCAGAGGTCTCGATTATTACCCATGAAGACATCAAACAAAACGGAAGGAGATATTAAAGTAATACATTTGGCAATGACTTATTGCCCAGACAAAATAAAGCTATCTACAGCGTTCAGAGCTGATCACACAATCACACCATAGCTCATACAGAAGATACAACTGAAAAGCTCCTACACAAGAGCTCCCATTTTACAACATGAATTTTAGACACTAATTACCCAGCTGCTACACAAGGAAGAAACTTCTGTCATTAACATATTGGAAGAATGCTGGATACTAGCACACAAGCATTCCACTAGCCCATCTCCATGACCAGCAATTATTGAAGTGCAAGCAGCATGATCCTACATTTAAATAGAGATTATTCTGAGAGGTTCGTACTAGACAAACATTAAGTCTACCAGATGTTATCTGAAGACGTCAAAACTTATTCAAATGCTAAGCATCTTTTGGGTTATTAGGCATATAAATACAATTTGGAACAACAATGTATTTTACTTGAGAAATCTGTAAGTATATCTTTCTATCTTTGGATGACAAAACAACAGTATCAGACCCAAAACAAGCCCCCTCATTATGTGATTTCAGTAAATTTCTGAGTTGGTTTTTAACTCTTTTTATACCAATTTCACATGCTCTGTGTTAGTTTGTAATGTTAAGCTGGACAATCTCTTTTTATGTAAAAAGAAACCCAAAAAACTCTATTATATAAAAGCTTTAAAAGCATTTTAACAAACTTTTATACGCAAAGTTCTTTACCTATCTCTTTTCAGTTGTGTGAAGAGAAGAATGCTTTCTTCATTCAGAATATTACGTATGTTATAACCATTTCCTACAAAGATGAGCAGAAAAAGTTTTGTTTAGAAGCCATTAACAATTTTTGAAGTTTACGACTAAGTATTTTTCATTATTTCATATATTTTAACAGATAGGGAAGAAGAGCCCTTAACCTAGGATGCCACCCTTAGACCCAAGTCACTGCATTCTGCAGTGATAACAAGGAAGAAAACCTACATCTAGAGTCTCCCTCAGAACTACTTCGAACTCTCCTGATTTCAGTCCTACCCACTGAAGGACAGCTTCTCGTATGGAATTCATTCCACTTTCATTTCAAAAGGGCAAAATCAGAGGTATCTAACAATTCTCAACCAGTATGAAGTTACAGCCCTTCCAACACACAGTTTGCACCTTCTACAGATCAAACATGGAGTGTAATAGGTATTGAACTGATCCAATTGGATTTTCATAATTTTATGTACAAAATTAGCAAAAAGATGAAGACCAAAACAGTCATATTAATTACCACTATATTAAGCTGTCTGTGAAGCTTCACAAACATTACAGTTTGGGACAGAAACAGAATATCAAAGAGAATGTGACTCTTATAATTTGATTACGTAATCAAAAACTTTGAAGCCAACCCACCAGAACACACAGTGTTTGCATGACTGCCTTCAAAGGTTAGGTCATCAACCCATGTCCAGTGTTGGGTCACATTCCCGTCTTCGTAACCCTATACTTTCACATTCCCTACTTGAAATTCTTTTTAATCATCATTCAGCTCAGTTTTAATTCCTAGCATGCTAATTCAGTCTAGTCTGTTTCCAACAAAGTGGTTTTAAACACACGTGCTTACCTGCTGGAACATAGAAATAGTCCCCTGTAGTCAGATAATATGACGTCTTATGCAAGGTAAGAACAATTTTGCCTTGGATAACATGGAAAGCCTTAATATAAGCCAAAGGGTTCTAAGATTAGCAATGATCCTTTTGCAAACATTTAAGAAAACTACCCAAGAAAGTAAGCTCTTTCTTTTTCCCCCCAAAAAAACAGTTGTAAATGAAGGCCAAAAAACAAATAAACTAACATAATAAGCAGAATTGCAACTCCTTTTCCCCACCTGTGTTGAAAAATAAGTTGCAAAACTTAAAAAGGGGGGTGAAGGGTCTTTTCCTTTTTTTCTTCCTCCTTTTCTTTATATTTCTATTTTGCCTGAAAGTTCCAAACAGTAAGAACGTACAGGGATACAGGTTTAATGTCAAACAAAGCAAGGCAACGTGCATGCAAAATACCTGAGCTAATATTAGCAAGTTTGTTTTATTTCTGTTTGATTTCACAACTCAAATAATTCTTTAATGTTTCCTGTATTTATTTGCATTTTAAGACAGAAAAAATGAAAAAACAAACGTCAACTTCATATGCTACTTTTAACCATTCTAAGTATTCTTCAAAGTGCTAAAGATTTTCTGTATACATACAGTCTACTATATAAAAATAAATAGGAAGAAAGCATACTTACTATTGTATCCATGTGAACAAACTGGTGTCCCTTTTCTTTAAATGGTTTCAAGACCAATTTACCAGTTGCAAAATCAGAGGTATTCAGATTTTTATATATTTCTACTGATTCATCTTTAAAGAAGCAGGAATGTCTGTTTCCAGTGTTAATACACTCTACAAAAAAAAAAATCCAGGAGATTAACATTAAAGTCAACACATAATCAGTTTTGTTATCCACTCAATAACCACTTTTTAAATTATATACTCTATGCATGATACCAGTGCAATACCCCAAAGAGCTAGATTCAATATTAACTGAAAAATCAGGACATTTCACTCCCCTGTCCCCCTTTTTCTCTCCCTCAGGCTTTTTCTCCAGAAAAACAATTAATATTTCAGCAGCTCAGTTTTTTTAATGCTTAAGGAGGCATGAACAATCTTTTTTCTAGATCAGTCCAAAGGAAGACTCTGTTCTACATACTTCCTACATAATTCAGAAAGGTCCTTGTCAAACCCCCTCAACTTACCTAGAAGAACTTCCTTATTTGTTATTGGGTCCAGTACAACAGTTGGCTTAGAAGTATCAGCTAGAGTCTGATCCAAATTTGCAGCTATCTCTCTCCCTGAGGAGAAAAAAGACCAGCAAAATAAGCACTCTACATTTTAAAAACTTTTATTATGTCACCACAATTTTTCCAGAATTTTAGATTTCAAACATAAGTAGTTAAATTTATTAAGTGACTTAATAGACTGATGTACACTTTCTTCAAATAAAAGGAAATAATCCATAACTCTCTGAAAAAAGTAATTTTCGTTGGAATTACTTCTATATGTGACAGATATGGAGACCCTGAACCCTAAAGAATTTTCCTGAGCAATGCCAACTATTTCTACTATGCTACCAATAACAGTATCTACTCAAAAGCATGTGTGTTTTAAGAGAAGACATGTTCCTAAATAAAAGAGGAATATTAAATACATGATGAACAAAGATGAATTTCCTTCTACACACTGTTGATGTTAAAGAGATGAAATGTTCAGAAGAATAAACACATGTTCATTTTCCTTTTCTTGAGAGATACCATTAAAGGAATCTCATTTTAAGTTCTAAATCAGAAAACTATTTCTATAATGAAAAGGGTTTTTCCAGAGAAGGCAATAGCCAGTTGATGTCAAACTTACACTTTTCAAATAAAAAAGAGACACTAGAGAACTTTCAAGACAGAGCAAATATCCCCAAACTCTCTTACAGAAGTCTCTTAAGCGGACAAGTTTAGCACAGGAAATTTCTCTACAGGCAGTCAGAACAAGGATGTCAAACGCAAGCTGCAGCACTTTACAGAAGCCTGTAATTGCTTACCTACTCTTATACCAAGACAACCAGGGATGGGAAGAAAGTTACTGTGTTTGAAGCAGCTACGTTCCAACATAGCCACCTCTCTATGAGCAAAAACAGCAACAGTGGCAACTTTATGGATATAACCACAGAATTTTTGTAGCATCAATAAAATTCAGGAAATTCTACTCAGCTCTTTACTTGTGGGCCTTATACATATCACTTAAAATTCAAGGATGCTAACAAAACAGTATCTCTCAAGATGGATGTCTGTTAAATAGCAAATCCATCACTTTTGGAGGCAGTTTAAATGCATCTAAAGCAACAAATAATTCTTGTAAGATACAGTATGAACAGTCAATACCAGCTCAAGTTTACATAGGCTGCAAATGACTTGCATAAAAACTTAACAGTTGTGCTCAGAGCAAGGGTTCCAGCAACGGCCAAAAGCAGGCATCTCTCCAGCTCTCCAAAATAGTGTAATGAAGTAATGACGCTTCCCTGGAATACTCCTCGCCTCTAACAACATGCAGTTCTCACTGTCTATTTAAGAACTATCCACAGGTAAGTATTCCATGAATTTAGCCAGTTCTCCCTTTGAATCTAAGTAAACTTTTTTATCCACAACTTTCTGCGTGGCAAGCAGTCCACGAGCTTAACTGCACATGGTCAGAAGAACCACTTTATTGTGCTTGAAAAACCTGGCTCCCACTAAGCTTCATTTGACACCTTCTAGTTCTTGTATTTAAAAAAAAAAAAATTGTTTTATATTCCCCTTCTCCATGCCACTCATCATTTAAAAGGTCTCAGCTGCACCCCTGCAATCACCTCTTTTTAGGACTGAGAAGCTTTTGCCTACATAGTTGCTCCTTGTACAGGAGTTCTTCCATATTTGTGACAAGTCTTCTCTGAACCTTCTTTGGTCCTATTACTTTCTTTATGAGATAAGGAATCAAACTTGCATGCAATACTCTAGAGCATCACAAATTTCTAACTACATTCACTGTTTTCTTCCTTACTCTTTCTCTTATGATTTTTAACATTCAGTAGTTTTTTTAAAAAAGGTTATCAAGACTATCAAGCCTTGTGCTGACTTTCTTACAGAACTGTCCATTATTACCCTAAACTTCATACCTTAGTGGCAATGATCAATTCAGAGCCCATCCTTTTTAATGTGAATGCAGGACTGCTTTCCCCTGCCCCCACCTGCCTCCCTTGCATTACCTACACTGAAGCATACCTACCATTTCTAAATCTACACTCAATCTCTTAAAGTCCTTCTGAAATTCTTAACAGCCCTAGGTTTTACTACACTGAGTATGATCAATGAACACGGTTCAGCAGCATGGGTCTGCATATCCCTCTGCTGTACAAATTGACTGTTGACTATCTTCCATTTTCTATCTTTTAGCCAATCTTTTACCCATGAAGTTTTCCTCTTATCCCGTCACGCTTTAGCCTCCTAAAGAGGTTTTGATGCAAGAATCTATCAAATACCTCTTGCACATCTCAATTCGTTATATCAACTAGATCCCCCTCCTCACATCATTGCTGACTCCCTCACAGAACACCAATACTTCGCAAGGCACTACCTCTCTTCTCAAAACCATTTCTGACCCCAGGGTCCACTAATTCTATCCTTTAGTACAGTTTCTAATTCATTTGATACACACATCCACAGATCTCTCTTAGAGCCCTTTTTTTCCCAAGGATCTATGGCAAAATGTCATATGCCTACACACAGGAACCAGGATGATTTTAATCAAGAGGTTACACAACAGTTAAAAGTTAGTTATTTCATTTTGAGTTGTTTTAGAACTGTGTCAGGACCATATGATATTCTCCAATTTGTTAGCATCATTTTGTCTACTTGTTCTATAACTTTATATCCAAATGTTTCAGTCTCAAACAAAAGCGCTGGAGAGTCCTCAGAAAGAAAGGTTCTAACATCCAAATCTCTTCCATAGAGAGCACAGAAGAAAAAAAAATTGTCTGGACTATGAGCCTATCTTTCTTCTGAGTACCGTCTACATGCTGATCATCTACTGGCCTTGCAGATTCTCTAGCAAAGCTTCCTGTTCACCGGTGTTTAGAACGGTGTTTATTACTCATTTTTATCCTTTTTTGCCTTGTTCTTAAAGCTTCACTTGCCTTGTTATGTGTTTATATTTAACCTACAATAGTTTAAAAATCTATTGACAACATATGCTACCTTTTCAGATGTGATATTACAGGTATCAGTGAAATGCCAGGAAGTTTTTGTACCTTAACTGCACATTATGAAACTAAACACATTAACGTCGTTAACCAAAAAGCTGATCAAGGATAGAAGTACAGCCTACTTTCTTTAACCCCTGCTTTAAGGGCATCACCACACTTCTGGTTCTGTCCTTTACCTCTCCCTTTCCAGCCTTGAGAAGTTCAAGTTTTTATAAGAAGATAATACAGCATTGCTACAGCTACAGTAAAAGCAAAGTGTTTCTCACATCAGATCACATTAACAAATTTCATTATGTAAGGTTTTCACTTAGAGACAGAACCAAGCTGTCACAGGAAAAAATCTTAAAGCAATAGTGTGTTTGAGCATAGATTTTTTTTAAGCATTAAAAAAAAAAAAAAAAGAAAGAAAAACAGGAGTCTGTGTTTATACTTGTCTGATCTCCTTTCTGCTTATGACCACGCTTCTTCCGTTTAATCTTCCTGCAAGGTTCTGTTTCAGGACACACTATTCCACTGATCACAAGTCCTGAAAAAAAAGGAAGTTAAGCAAAGTTCACTAACACACAATGATTATTCTACAAGAATGCAGATTTGCACAATCTAAATCATTTCAGTTCAGAATATAATTCCTCAGTGCAGAAATCTTCAGACAGCTTTAAAAAAAGTCAGAACAAATCCAAAAAGCTTTTCAAAAGCAAATAAAAGTATTTTGGAATGCAATACAACTGGACACTTTTTGAAAAGAATCTGATCATATTTCAGATGAAGAATATTTCAGAAAGTCATGACATGAGAGTCAAGTTTTAAGAAAAAAAATCAACTTTAGGGACACAAAGAAACGCTATTTTCAAGCAGACTAATTACTTAAGAGAAGACCAAATTAGGCTGAATTGTCAGAAAAAAAATGATTGAGAACAAGATGTATTCTATCACTTGGGGCATTTAACACTATGACTGGATAAAATATTATGGTATCTTCTCTAGAAAGCAATTCATACACCAAGAGAAATGCTCCAATGAATGATCCAGTAAGTTGTCCCTTTTCCCTACATCGTACAGAATCTTTGACATAATAAACGCAGTAATACTGAGAAACTATTTTGTTCTTCCTGCTACAGTTAAAACAAGTGTACTTAACATTCTCTGCTGATACTGACTAAATAGATGACGAAATAGTACCTTGAGACTATAAACAATTTACTTTTTTAAATTAATGAGCAAATAGCAAGTGTCTCAAAACTTTTATAGCACAAAGTCAGCCCACACTAAGTAACCCTTACCATGCTATCAGGACAAACCAAATAGAACTAATACCTGAAGGCCTCATTGTATAGTTCACACGCTCCCCTCGCCAATATTCCAAAGGTCTCAGACGTATCCTTTTTGTTCGACGAACATTAGGTGTGTTGGAGGGCATTACTAAAAGCATTTACATTAAATAAGAAAGAAAAACTCAAAAATAGAAAACACAGAATAGTCTGTCCTGTTGTTCCATATCAGCTGAAATAACCCAGCTGATATTTATACCACATTGTTTTTATGACAGGGAAAGAAAATCAAGTATCACCAAGAGTCTTTTTACATACATCAGTATTTCACCCTACTTTTTTTTAAACATACATCACACTACCTTTCTATTAGATGCCATTCTATATATCTTAGTGAATCACTGAGATATGGACATTAGGGGCTTAAGCACAAAAAACAGCAAAGATACTACAGCCACGAAGACAAACTCCGATGACAAAGGCTAAGAGTCCTACTCAGATCTAAGGGATTTCACCAACAACAGTGAAAAAAGCATTGCCTTGGTTGTGGCAACAGGAGAGTAACAGAGAGACTGCATAAATAGCCATAGCCCCTCCTGTTCCAGGTTCCTAAGTCCCATCTCCAAAGTCCAGAAGAACAGCACTTTTGCCAACAGAACCCCACACGTTTCCAGAATTTCTCAGATATATATTTTCAGACTTACCTATAACACAGGCTGGATTTTCAATTTTTTTAAGCTACCATATATGAATACAGTAAGATTCTGTATTTTAGTCTATATAAGGACTAAAAGCTCCCTTTAGGAGAACAACTTAGTCAAGAATATTCAAATGCTAAAAATAAAAATGGTAAATAAAAAATTGCTTAGATTGTTTTTGAAAATAGGCAAACCTAGTGTTGTACATAAAGTAATAATGAAAGAATTAACAAAATAAAAATAAAACAAACTAGTATGGGATTACAATCCACTGCATGCCTGCTGTTCCACCCTATCCTCCCACATGACCAACTTGGACCACAACAGGAGACAAGGTCAAAAAATGCATCCTCAGTTAAATTGTATTAAACTACTTCAAATTCTCTTAGATTTGCCACAGATTAAGAGGACACCTATGAATCGATGAGAGAGAGCAGTTACCAAACAGTAAGTAGTGTCTGCCTCAATATTAAATGAAAAATGGAAAGGTGATAATTAAAAAGATAATTGTCAAACACAGTAAAAAAGGAAAAAGTCAAAGTCTTTTAAAGTAACTTAAAAATTACAGCAGGGTTACACAGTGCCCTAATGAGGGATGAACAAACCTTATCTTTAAATACTTTCTGCACTTTTCCTGACTGTTCTCCAAAAATTTTTCAACTTAAAATTAAGGTTTTGAGGACACAGCATTGCATAAAGTATTAATGATGCTTAACAAATTAATGCATGAATCCTTTTCTAGGGGTTTTCCTGCATCTCCTTTAGTGTAATCTACATCAACCTGGAAATGCATTTGTATTTATAGGCTTACATTAAGGTATTTTAAAAATCTTACCTATTTTATGTCTTGCTATCTTGTTTGACAACAGATCATTTATTTGACAATCCAAATCTTCAGAGTTATCTGAAAATACATTCAAAAAAATCCATCACAATACTGCTCCTGACTTCAATATTCAATTATTCAATATATCTGCTAGGAGCAACTAAAAGTAGTTACAAACAAAATTCCCAAGTCCCAATTTCTTTAAACAAATATGAAATCCTTGATGTAAATAAACAGCATATGTAATATGATTTTATGTAGAACAAGCTTGAAAATTATATGAAAATTAGGCATAGAAGTAAATATTCCTCAGATCCGTCCCTCTGAACAAAAAGTATTGGCAAATTATAACTACACACATAATTCTATTGATCGAAGTGCAAGATCATTCAGCTTTACGCCACTCAAGTATAACTTCAGAAGACAGTTATTTTCAAAACATGCACAAAACTAGGTCTCTGAAGAAAGCATTGCATAAAGTAACTAACACGACTGGCTCTAGAACATTAAAGAGAAGACTTTCTATCCTCAGAGTCCATACTTGCTATGACAGTATGTGCAACTTGTGTATGGAAATTTAACATAGAAAATGAAAATATTCTTAGGTAAATAGGCCCTGATTCCGTAAGGCTGTAAACTTTGATCTAGGGTGGCAGGAAGTGAACAAACATAGTACTGTCACATGACAACATACCAAATGGGTACAAACCAAGTATTAAGGTTTGTTCAAAATACTTTGGAAGGATAATTTTATCCTGGTAGGCTTTATGCCAAACCATGCAGTGCATGTTCTTCCACAGCTAACACAATATAAAGCTGGCATAAACACTGTATCATATACTCGGACAGAAACGCGATCACTCCCACTCCAATCAGCACTTGTTATACTGGACAAGCCAGTAGAGCAGAGATACAATAGAAATTACTCCAGAATCATAACCTAAGAAGCATATACAGAAAACAGAAGAAAATACCAACTTTAAACATTACCTGAAGATGAATTATCCTGTTTACAAGCAAAGGACTTCCTTCTGGAAGTAAATTTAACACCATGTTCTAGTAAAGGCCCACTTCAAAGAAAACAAAAAAAAACTGCTTGAAAAATGTTACATATCAAAGGAACATTATAGCAAACCCAGAACTGACAAATCAACTTTTTTTGCATCACACAGTTTTTCCTTCCAAATGCCTGTCTGTACCGATTAGATACGGAAGCAAATGACTGCTAGCTAGAAACCACAGGTCCCAAATCCATCAAACAGAGCACACTAAAAACTGTTCCTCTACTCAGTCAACACACAGCCAAACTAGTGTTCACATAATCTCTCTAACCAGACTTACTAAAATCTCTTTCTTTTTTCCCTCCTTTTCAGGAAAAAGAGACCTTCTCCTTTTCTCTGCACCATGATTATAAAAATCACCTTAAAAAAATGTTTTACATGCTGCAAGGGAAGGGCAGAAAAATAGTTTATAATTTAGTTTTAAGTATCCTGTCATAAAACCTTCCCCATAACCTGACAATAATTAACATGCATGCACTTCCACCAGAGAGAAATTCTCCAGCAATCAAGTTATTTATAAGTTATTTATCAAGTTATTTATTTTTATATATATTTATAACAGGACTTTAATAAACAGCCTTAGCGTTAGTAACCTTCCCTCCTTCCTCCCCCTCATCTTTGACTTCGCTTCACTGCCTTTACAGTGGCAACAGATCAAGTTCACAGCAGCTGAATGTAGCTAGGACCCATAAGAACTCCAAAAGGAGCACTTTAATTCTGTATCAGTGCACCAACACTTTGTAGCACCAGTTTGTCCAGTCGAAGTCTGCAGTAGGGTCATTTAAATTAAAATACTAAAGATTTCAGTAGAATTACAACATAAGAATTCAATAAATCCAGACTGTCACTTCCATTTGCTTTCTTATTAAGTTCCCTTCCCACGAAGGAGAAGGTACATGCTTATCTACCTGCACAGAGTTTGCATTCAAGATACTGCTACATACCCTACTTAATGGCAACGAAGTTAATGGATACTCATGCAGTCGTTACCAGATCCTGGAGTGCAGTATTTCTGTTTAAAAGTCACATGCTAAGGTGGAAGCAAGCTTCAAAGTAAAAAATCCCCAAAGGCAAAAAATCCTATTGTGACAGCTTATTCACCACAGGAAAAAGGATTTTATTATTTCATTAGCTGTATTAGTACAAACACCTAGATGTCTCAAGCATGAATCATGATCCCTTTCTACTAGATTCTATATTAACACAAAATAGAACATAGTAATTATAACAGGGGGATTAAATGTAAATTTTACAGACGACTGAAGAAATTACCTTCTACGATTCATAGCTTTCTCAGCTGCAGAGGAATCTCTAGAAAAGAGACAATTATTATTACTGTGTGTACTGGAAGTGAATAATTTTGCTTAGTAAAAGGAACCATATAAAAGAGGTTTTCAAAAAACCAGCAATACAAAGAACAAGAAGTACTCAACTATACTATCTAAAGAAACTTCCTGTTTTGATTACCAATCATAAGTAAAGTCACTTCCATTAAAAACATAATTAATTAAAGAATTAAATATTGTATGGTCTGAATTTATAAACAAAGTAACACACACAAAATTAATATTATAGTTTTCCACTACTATGAAATCTAATGTCTCATAAGCATTTTGGTTAGTTTTATTAATATTTACATTTACACTGAAGTAGTAGTTTCTAAATACATCCACATGCCCAGAGCTTACTGGAAGGTGCACCCACTTCTCCCATTGCACTCCACTTCATTTCTCTAGCCTCACTATTCCAGATTCTAGACATCTCTGCTAATATCCAAGGGCTCTGATTTCCTCCCAACTCTGGCTATCCTACTAATGGACTGCTTGCAATAGTAAATTTACAAAACAGTGTAGGAATTCTAAAACCAAGATTCTCATAACAGTATCAAAAAACTATTTCCATCAATCTCGGCGCTAAAAAAATTATAATATAAACAGATCAAATTATGCAGCATTCTTATCCCTCATAAAAAAATGTATCTTCCAGTTGGCAGGGTATTCCTGAAGTACACTATAAGAGTGCTTTGCACCTTCTTCTGAAACACTGGGCGCTGAGAGGTTACTAAACTCGATGAATTATTCATCTTAGTTACCTGGCATATGCTCAGTGTTCTGTAAAAGAATTTCCCATGACCTCTACCAAAAAATGACTCAAAATTCAACTGAACAGTACCACTTAATACATGACTAGCTGCATTTTAAACAGCCACAAACATAAATTAGTTGTAATATTTTCTCTTGAGAAGTCTCCTCTGCAACTTCATAAGACAGACTGGTATCTTAAAAAGTTATCCTACAGGGATTTTTTTTGCTTTTTAACACTGGATCTGTACTCAAATCTCAAAAGAACACTGCAAATTCCAGTGCAAGCTTCCTTATGTAGGAGTGATTACTAGATTTGGCAGCCTACCTTTGCTAATAGGATGTTAATTACACCACTGCATTTCTCTACTAGCTATTTAATCAGGCTGAAACTATCATATATTTCAACTATGCAAGTACTGCTTAAAAGGTAACAAAACAGGTTGCATTAACTATCAAGTTACACTGCATTTTTTAAAGGAATTAAACAAATCACTTACTGTGATTCATGTCGCATGTTACGTTTTCTTTTGTTACTTTTTATTTTAACATCCGATGGCCTGTTTTTTTTTCCCACCATGTCCTGCACAAAAGAGTTCTCAGAATCTGTTGTATTTGGAGGCTCAATGTCCTCAGATTTTGAGCACACACTTTTATGGGCTTTGCAATGAATCTCTTCAGGTATCTTCCTTGAAGACTTAGCTGATGATCTCTTCTCAGAATTCCACACAGTGTCTGTGAGATTCTGCAGTAGCTCTTTGGCTTTTACAGGAGTTTTGTTATTTGTACCACCAAGTGATTCTAATGAATGCAAAACATTTTTACGTTTTTCAGTGTTAGCCAAATTCTGAATCTTAGAAGTCTGTAATTTCAAATGCAATGGTGATGCAAACACTTCATTTAACTTCACGGACTCTCTTTCAAGCCCTTCTTCACCAGGTTCACTTTCAGAACTCTCCACTGTTGGTAATAGAGGCTTTCTATTGCTACCTTTCTTGCCAAATGCTTTCATTTTCTTTCTGGCACTTTCTGACAGCTTCTTAGCTATTGTATCTTTTGAAAGTTTCTGCTTAACATTTTGTTTCTTGTGAACTAAATGCTGAGAAGTTCTTAAAGTGGACTGCATGTAGTTTGAAGACTTAAGATTCTTTTTTGGCCAAACAGTCTGCTCCTGTTGATCTCCAGCTGGAGGCATAGATGAATCCTCATTTGGCATCACCTTTTTTTTACATCGTTCTGCATCAGATGCTTTTGTGTCTAATCCAGACAGTGATAATAACAGCTCTTCATCTTTTGGTTTCCAGGATGTGCCTTTTCTCTGTTTTGGAGAGTCTTGCCTAAGTGCTTCCTTTTTAGCCTTTTCTATCAATACACAAAACACATGGATATTAATTCCTTTTCAACATAAAAATTTGAAGAAATACTTTTACATGTGAACACATAAAATTTAACCAAAGGATCATACAAAAATAAAGTATCACAAAAGCAGGTTTTTCCCTGATGAATAATAAAGCTTTCTCAGCACTACAGTCCATGGAGAATTCAATATAGAATTTTTGGTGAACTTAGTGTATTTCCTAGCAAGAAAAAAAAGACAGAAATGTTCACATTCAATCTGCTTTCCAGTTTTCAGTTCTTCCTGCTAAGAAACCCTTCCCAACTAATCCTCAAAAACTAAATCCCAATTCACAACACACATCTTAATCTTCTTCCTAGAGAGACAGGAGTAAAAGCTTGAAAGTACCTTCCTGCTTCACTCCATTTGTAAGAAAATGAGGATTTTTCATCACTGCTAACTTAATTTTTAACCTCTTAACAGGAAGGGCTACAAAAAGAAATGAGCAGAGACATTCTCTCTCGTTGCCTTACATAAACCCAAACCTCCTAACTGTGCACCTGCAATATTAATTAAGACTCTGTTAACCTGTCTCATCTCCTTTATCCTCCTCATTTCCCAAAAAAACAAAAAGTCCAGTAATACAATGACCTGAAAGGAAAAGCCTGAAGACCTGTTAAATAACTCACCCATATGAGTGCTGCTTTGCCTTTGAGATTTAAGGACTTTTCCTTCCCTGTCAGAAGATACTATCTCTGATTCTGATGTACTCCTGAAGTCAGGTTGCACTCTGACATCCAAATGACGCATTTGCTGTTTATCAGGTGCATCAATCTGTACCTTTCTGTTCTTCGCTTTCTTACTTTCTGTCTTCTGCCTTTCCAAGGACTGGGATTTCAAAGCAGGAGTTGCAGAGCCATCTTTTTTTGATTTTTTGTTCTTCCGGGGTATTGAAAACCAAGAATTAAAAGACACACCATCTGATTCATCAATTAAAAATTCACATTCATTTTCTATTTCTAAATCTTGATCTTTTGCAAGAGGAGGTGATGGTGGTGATATCGAGGCTGAATACCTACAGAAAGGAGGGACAAAGTATTCATATGAACGGGAAAAAAATTTTTGACTTTCAATCTTGTAAATCCTGGCGATGACTGCAGAACACAGAAGCATGCTACAGGATACTATCCAGAACAATGATTACAAAGGCCATCATTCATCGCTTTTAATCTTCCAAAAGGAGGACAGCATCTGCTTTTTCTTTCTTTGTCCTGATACCCATAACTCATCGTTTCTCAGATGCTAGATAAACAACTTCCTACCTAACTGCTCAGATCCATACCTGCTCTAAAAAAGAGACTGCTTGATCACCACTAACTTAAGAATCACATATACTTTGCCTGAATCCTCCAACCTACATATCAAAATCTCTCAGGCTCAATCTGAAAAGCTTTTCAAAAGCTGTACACTATTTCGCTGGCAGACAAAAGAAATACCATTATTAAACTATAATTGCACAAAGAGTTCAAACAGCTACTTAAAACCTTCCTCAATTTGAGCTTTTCAGTAATGATGGACTATCCCAACACATCATCCTATACCATATTTATAGGTAAAATTATCTTATTCCAATACTTAGGACTGGATTATTTTACTAACAAATTATGTTCCATGCTAAGCCTCAAAATACACCTTTTTCCAAGCGTTCCTGTCGTTACAGCTGCTAAAAATGCTGAAGAGAAAGCAGACTTCTTTTTCTGTACAGAGGTTATAGCAACATGGTCTGTTCCTTGCACCAGAACAAGCTGCTCATTTTTCCCAGTTTGAGGTCCTCCCAAATCTTCAACTTCTGCATGGCTCTTAACCGCAGCTGGAGTATTTTGCTCATCAAAATGTAATCTAGATATGAGAAACAGTATTTAAATGCAATGCAATGCTATACAATCCTGAGTGCACAATAAAGTATCTTGTTGACGGACAGCGACTCTCACTTTCTCCTGCTGACACTGTCTCACTTTTTATGAATGAACTTTCATTTGGTAATTTGCTGGAACTCAGGTTAGTGTTCCTACTTCCAAGTGTAGTAGTTAGTGTCCTCATCAGTAAGGCAACAGGGTTAACCTGAGACCCTCGAGCAAAGCAAGGGCTGCTCGACAATCCAAACATCTAATTTTAAGAGAAAGCGCTTCAAAAATTGTCAGATCTCCTGGATCCTGGGTGCACTCTTGGATGAGACTCTTCCCAGTCTCATCGCACCATGGGTCAGTGGGACCACTGTCTCTCCCTCTCTGTGAGCACCCCCAGAGATCCGGTCCTCCAAGAAAGCAAAACCATGGCCACGGCAGCTGGCCATGAGAGCAA
Organism: Apteryx mantelli; assembly: GCF_036417845.1. Classification (NCBI taxonomy): domain Eukaryota; kingdom Metazoa; phylum Chordata; class Aves; order Apterygiformes; family Apterygidae; genus Apteryx; species Apteryx mantelli. The sequence goes on from NC_089982.1 coordinate 4,047,621, forward strand.
CTGGGCTTCCAGTTTTCCAAAGAGGAAATCCCTCAGTGACCACAACTGATGTTATTCTACTCTGTATAAAACATTCGCATATTTTCAGTGAGAGGAAGAATGACTGCTCATCTCTGCTTTAGCAAAATTTTTGTAGCTTTTAAGGTGAACCCTGTCAACAGGATTCACTGAAAAAAAATCTAGAATATCTGAGAAGCTGACAGTTTGGGGCACTTTTCTGGATAAAAAGAGTTCAAACCCATTCTGGCAGGTATTCTGCACTTGGATACTGCACTTCTGGAGGTTAACTCTAATCACCAGAATACTTAATAAAAACCACTACTACCCCCTGCAACAGCATTCTAAATCCAAATGTGAAAATTCTCTCCCTGGTTGGAATTTCTTTTTCTAATTCACAAATCAAACTCATAAATGAGTAAAATCACTGTGTTAGTTTACCCTAAAATGAAAGAAAGAAAAAAAAAAAAGTTCAGCTCTACTTACATATGGACAGGAGAACTTATAGCTTTCTCCACAAGAAGAGGTGATCCCACAACCTCATGATCATCCTCAAAGACTGAGAAGTTGGCAGGACTTCTGCATAACACTTCAACATCTTTTAATATGTTATTTGTTTTGCCAGGAGATCCAACAAGATCATTGATGTCTGCACTGACATTTTTATTTGAGCTTTCTCCTTTAGACACAGGACTCTCTAATTTGTTAGCATCAGATACATAATCACGTATCGCAGGCTTCAGATGTGATTCAAGTGACCATCCTGCCATATATATTAAATAGTTTCAGTTCCTCCCCTCAAAACTGTATAAAAATCCCAAGAAATAGTTACCCCAAACCCTGAATTGAATAATGGTGGTACCAACCTTTGCTAATGACTGTTTTTAGTGGTGATGCAGATAAGGAGTCTGCAGAATTACAGGCGCTTTTCACAGAGTTCGTTAAACCTGCATTTGGCTGCCATATTTGATAGAAAATAATGAGACAAAGGAAAATGCTTGATACAGTAATAGAAGAAGTATTTTGACAAAAATATAAATTTTTAAGGACACAATTTTCTTCCTCAATTCTTACTCAACTCATTTAAAGCACAGTTCTAATTCAATTGAACACTTCACTTTTCTATTATTTGAGACTTTCAAGAAAGTAACTGTAAATTTCAAACAACAGGTAACACAGTGTATACCCTAAAAATAAATTTGCAGCTTATAGAGAATTCCTGCTAGTTTAGAAATTATTTCTTCTCTTCAATGGAATGAATTAATTTAAACAATCTAATTCACCTTTATTAAATCAAGCTGTGGTTTTGCAAGAATTACTTTGAAGAAAATATAGTATTGTATCATCAGACTAAAATACACAAATTCCATTACAAAAGCTGTCTGTTTTAAACTCTCCTATTAACAGAATATCCTGCTTTAAAAAAACTCTATAATCAAAATATTAAAACCAAGTAGACCAGGCTGCAGACACAAACTCCATTATTTGTAACATTTGCTCAGACAAGATTCTAACAAGTCCTTTGACTTGTTTCTTCTGCTTCCCAACAAAGTTACAGATATACAAAGTCATTTTACAGAGAGACAACTGATTATCAGGAGCTGACAAGCACCTTTTATAGAAGGATCATCTTTCAATTTTACTGTCCATTTACTACATCCATTCATCCGGAAAAATGACCGAGGCCAAGTTCAATGGATTTCAAGATAGCCATACTCACCACCTGCTATAAAGCAGTGTGCTTGAACCTGAGAATGTTACTATCCCAGACAAAATGCTGAGAAAGCTTTCGTTAGCAAAAGTCTAAAAAAAGAGGCCACCAAAAAAGCTTTGTTAAAGAATATTTCCCTTTTATTATAGCACAACAACCTAATTATCTAAGTACCATAATTACCATTATACCAGAAGGTTAAATTATAGCCAATATACTAATATTTATGACATACAGAGCTTATTCACCCAATGCTCATATACATCATCGCAGTCCTACAGAACTATATACATACCAAAGTAAAACTGTACCCAACAGTATGCTATGACACTAACGAAACTAACTTACCTTTTCGCTTTGTATTGAAGTGCCCTTTTTGTTTCTGACAACAGGAGTTGAGCAACATGTTGTACTTGGAGAGTTTATTGTAACATCACTACCACAACCTATAAAGAAAAAACTGTAAGTACAGGATACTTGGAATTGTACAGGTTTTGAGTTTGTTTCAACAAGTCACTAAGACTTGTCAAGTTCAAATAAATCTAAATAAGAAAGAAATAATAAAGAAACCAGTTATTCAGGAAAAATATTACCTCCCAAGATGGCTAAAACACAGTTTTAAGGGGTTGGAGGTTGGGGGGGGGGGGGATGCTGTTAAAGATTGTGATACTTTTGATGTGATGAAAAATTGAACCTTTTTATTTTTATATATTTTAATTTCTATTTATTTACCACTGCATTTGATACAGGAAAGAAAATGGTTTTTTTGATTTTTAAATTTAACTGGCAAATTAAGCACAGCCTCAAATAATAGCTTACTTTCAAAGCAATCTTGTATGATTTTCAGGATGTTCTGACCTGGCTGTACATCAATCTGTTTCCTAGAAAGAAAAGAAAAAAATTATTTTCAATACACAATACTAATTAATCCCATCTAACCTGGCAATATAAGAGCATCTGCAGCAAACATTAAAGTTGTTATTACTTAATATTTTACACCATTATTTCCACCAGTCCCAAATTCAATAGCTTTCACCTACCATTTCCATAGATAGATACATGCATAGAAACTTGTCTAAATAAGCACTGCAGGAGAAAAAGTCCCTCTGTCACTGAATATGATGGGAATGAAGAAATACCTCTACATAACAGAAAATATACAACAACTGGAACAGCCCTCAGGTAACGCAACTTTGGGCTGAACAGAGTTTCTGGCTAAAAAAAAAAAAAAATCAGTCCTCAAGTAGTATTGTCTGCACAATGATCCAACCTCAGCAGATACAGAAATGAAATTTGTGCAGCACATATCTCCTCACAGAAACAACCACCCTTCTCTTCTCTTACTACCACTCAACCAGTTACTCTAAGCTTTTATGATACCTTTGACAGCAAGAGCTGGCTTGATGTTTCAAATCCGTAAGCAAGCATCAAACCAGCTCAAATGGTTAGGCTGCTATTTCTTGTCTTCTCTAAGGGAAATGAAAAATGGCAGAAGAGATCCATGAGCTATACCATTTTGATGAAAGCAACAATAAAAAAGCCACAGACCATTTCTTCCATATGATTATTTTATGTCTTCTAAAACAGATATTTTGGTAGATTTTTTCTCTCAGTAAACTCATGAAACGCATGTCTAAAAATGGATTCCAGTAACACAAAGCTCGCTGACTTCTGACATTCCTTTAGAAAAGACTACAGCACAACAAATACTCAAACTAATCTTCAACATTTACCAGAAAGGGCCAAACTACACAAGTAGGAACTCTGCCTGCGCTTCATTTCTCTACTTCCTGAAAGGAAAAATGTTTGCATGGACTACTGTTTCAGTACTCAACTAGTCTAGCTAGGGTAGCTTCAGTATCTCTACACCACAGTTTGCCACTTTAACAGAGGACTGCAAAGGAAAAGCAATCTAATGAAATGGAAGAGTCTAGGAAGGATACAAAGAAAAAAATATATATATATATACACACATGCACATATACATAAAAAAGTACATTTAATTTAAATATATACATATACACACATGTCTATTTTTTAAATGTAAGTGACTTAAATTATGCAAATAAAGGACTCTATCCTGTGGACAATCTGTCACTAGATGTCACGTTGATTATTGACTTGAACAGCGTTCTCTGTCATGGAATTGCTTTATCCATTCTCCACTCTGCTGCAAATGAAACAGCAGTAATACCTTTGCACCCAAGAGGTCTAAGAGGAATGTATGCACTGAGGTAAGAGAGCTTCAGAAGCATATTAAACACTACTTTTTCCAACCAAAGTGGAATACTCCAAGCTTCAGTAAGACACTGTATTCTCTCCCCCAGCACGATTTGCTCCTCTCACCACTAAGAAATACAAAAACTTTGGGAACCACTGTATAACCATTTTTAAAAGATACACTCCTGTAATTTTGACATTAAGTTCACAGAAATAAATCAATGCAACTTTTCCAAACAATACTGTCTAAAATTAGAATTTTAAATATAAACACAAATTACCCTCCTCCGTGGCAGAATCTTGCTCTGTAGTCTTTCTTAAAATGATTCTGTTAAGAAAAAAAAATCAGTTTTTACCAAGCATGTTGCCACTTGATGAAAAAGCAAACAAAAAACAACTTCCTTTTTCTCATATAAACAAATCTTGAGGATTCTTGATTCATCATAAAACCAGCAGGAGTTACTGCAGCCCTATTATTCTTAGAACCCTGCAGTTCTGATACACGTGCCCACTACCCCTCTAACAACTGCCAGGAATTCAGCTTTCCTTAAGAATCACCAAGCATGTGTTGTATTTAAATTAACTGTGAGACTTATATGAGAAAAATCTTACAGAATCTAAGGGATTAGTTAACTTTTCTAACTATTACCATTATAGAAATACTCATCTTAATAAAGAAAAGTGATCAACGACCACAAAGCAAACTAGAACATAACCTTACAACCCAACTACCGCTCTGTGGAAACTGCTCACATGGATATTCTTACCCTCTATTTATCACAAGCAAGACCATGCTGACAGGCAGTTACAACATAACAACTGTTCCATGGTAAAATTACCACCTTGCTTAACTCCCAGTACTTGGTCACCTACTCAAACCCCAAGTATAATCAAAGTCACTTGAATACCATGAGTTCAGTCATCTATTATCACAACCTGAGTAATTCAAATGACAGTTAGTATAAGCATAACTCTCTATATCAACAAATGAAATAAAGCCTACTGAGTTGGAAAGAGGCAAATGCTGTAGAGGAGAAAAACAGGAAGGAAGGGTAAGATAAAGAAAATTCAGTAGGCTAAGCAGAGCGTAGTTTTTCACCAATGTGACCATAAAATGTTTTTTGAAAATTCTAAATGTTTAACTGAAAGTTATGACCTCCTCCAATCTGCTGCTGCTGGAGTAAGTGTATGTGCAGTATGAAGATCGTGTAGTCCTAATGCCACAAAATTCAGCATGCTCTTCCTAATAATTTTGCCATACTGAAACCACTTCCTATCTTTCCTGACAAAAAGCGATGGCTTCAGCTAGGATTTCTTTCAGATACTTCTACGGATATTACTTCTGGTAATAAAAAATGACCGAAAAGATCAATTTATTCAAAAAAAGGATTTCATTCCACTGCAGATCTTCAACTTAACCTTAAAACTGCAGGATGAAATTCCACATCACTCAGTGAATCGACTGACTAATAACACAAAACATTGTCCCTTCACAAAAAGTACGGAAATGTACTCTGCAGTGAGCCAGTCACTCAGGCTCGAAGCTCTTCATCTCGCAAGTGCAGTATAGTCTAGCGGCAAGCAACCTTTCATGCAAAAAAAAAAAAAAAAGAAACCTTCCTTAAGAAACCTAGCAGAGCTTTTAACAGTTTATTGGTGATTAGGTTAATGCTCCACTGCACATAAAGAGCTTTTAAAATTTTATTCCCCTATCTCTGACAGTGGTCTGTAGGGGGAAGCTAGGTACCTCTCTAATACGTCTAGATGAGACTTATTGATTCCCTGTGGCCCCGCCCGCCCGCAAGCGCGCTGAGGAGACGGGGGGGGCAGGGTAGGGGGACGCGCCCCAACCGTTAGCGAGGGGAACGGCCGCCCGCGCGCCACGCGACAGCCGCTGCCCGCGCGACTGAGCTCGCGCCCTCTCACCAACGCCTCCGCCATCCCGGGCCGCCGCCGCTGCCACGACGAGAACGAGGACTGCCGGCCCTGCAGCCCGGGCACCGGCGACGCCGTCTCCTCCTCTCCCCCCCCTCCCTCCCCGTTTCTTCTCCCTCCCGCTCCTTTCAAACCTCGGGGGGCTTTCCCGCTGCGCGCGCGCGCAGGCAGCGGTACCGCCCCCACCCCCTTCCCCCCACCCCATTGGTCGGCGGCAGCCGCGCGCCGGTGAGGGCTGTTTCTCTGCGCGCGCGCCAGCGCCCCCCCCATCGCCGGCCGTTGCCGCGCGTGCGCAGGAGCCTCCCTCCCTCCCCACTTCCCCGCCTCAGGCGGGGCGGTGCTTTTGTCTCATGTCGCAGTTGCCTTTACTCCGCTCTTTTCCCAGGAAGCAGTTGCTAACCTGCGCTGTCCTTAAAGCGCAGAACGGGGCAAGATTATTCGGAGGATCTGCCGAGTCTGTCATGATACCCTTCCCCGAATATTCATCCCCTTCTCTCCCTCGGACAGGTATCCTGGCAGTCACTCCATCTTTTTTTTCCCCCCTTCCTGGATAGCACAAGGATCAATTTCAGAAAAGTTCAAATAATCAGGTTTCTAAATGCTCCAAAGTATCTGCAATCACCACAGGGTTTTGAATTTTGTTCTTTAAGCATTACAGAAGAACGCACAGAGAGCTATTGCTAAAAGAACTGGTTGAGAGCACATGCTGCTACAATAGCCAGCCCAAAATACATTTTAAAAAGACACTTTTTAGAGTGCACCACACACGACTGAGTTCACCTGTTCCAGTGTCATTTTCAACCTTGCCAAGCAGAGGTGCCGGTACCTATCTTCATAAGCTCCTCTGTAACAATTCAGTCAGATTTTGCCATTTAAATGAAATGAAAAGAAAATGCATATGAAATTCTGCAATCTGAAATGTATACAAAACCTGAGACCGTGGACCTGTCCGCAGCAGTACTGAGAGATGACATGGAGAATTCACTTTCACCTGCGCAATTGCACCTCTCTTTTCTGCTAGGACTAGCGAGCAGCTGTGTGATCCATCACAGATCACCTCACAGGCCAATTATGTACTCATCTTACAGGTACATGCTGCTGAGAAACAAAAAGAGATCATGAAGATGTTCAGCAACAAATGATCCACAGAAATTTGTCATGTTCGCTTTGTCTCTCATACCAACAAGCACCAAAATACCAACTCTCGTCATCGCTATTCTTTCTGAACGCTATAGGAAAGGCCAGAAATGGAATAAAGCATAATGGTTCTGTGAATTCAATGGAGATTTCACCCCTCATTTCAGAAGGACCAACATTTCACTCCTGAACTACAATTTCCCTTCGCAATTTTTTAGAAGGCTTTGGTATATTAGTTCTTTCACAATGGAAGTCTTTCTCTCCTGCACGCACATTAGAAATTTGGCTGTCAGTAATAAACAGTGGTAGGTAGGCTTATTTCTAATATTACTTTTGGGGTCCTGTAATCCTACTAGATGTCCCATTTCCTAAAGGTCAATTTCAACTAGTCTTAATGTTAAACACGTATTCACACAGAAAATTGTAAATAATACTATGGAAGCAGCTAAGAGTACAAACAGTTTCCCTAGCTGATAGGGTACTACAAGGGTAGCCTGCATAACCTTTGTGGGACCCAAGTCCAACACTTTAAGTTATAGTAAGCAAGCTTTTCTGCCATTACCTCCAAGCGAAACTGGCCATGGTAATGATGCAGTTTCGTATCAGAAGGCTCATAATTTGGCTGTTCCTCTTCGAGCAAACTGAGGAACGAACTCACAGACACTGCTGAAAAAAATCCTTTGAATCCATTCAGTCTGGTTCCTCCTGTGATTTTCTGTTGAGTAAAGAGTCTGCGGCATGTACTGACCTAAAAGTGAGTACGGAGACTTCCTCTTTAAGCTGTTGCTTTTTTTCCCCTCTCACAAGGGTGAGTTCTTCTCCGGCTGAGGCTGACACAAGGCAGACAAGAACAGGATAGGAGGAAAAAAAACGTATCTGATATCCAGAGGACACTGAGAAGCGTTATGGAAGAGCCTGAGAAAATTCCTAAACCAGCTCCCCGGCGGATCTTCCACGAGCGACAGAGGATCACCGGTCTGCCTTTGTACTTCGAAGGTTATCTGTCAATCCGGCATTCAAGCTGCCAGGTAAGGTGCACAGTCCCCATAAATATATGCTTTTAAACATTTTTGCAAAAATCTGTCACCGTGAGCTAAAGACTGGGGGAGAAACACTTCCCGGTGCTGCCCAATACACATAGCTGCACTGAAATAAAGATATCTAGTTTAATTTGCACTTTCAGTCATTTCTGTTCATGCTTCTTGAAAAAGAAGTAAACTAAAGTATGTAACGTAACGATCAATATCTCCAGGATCCCATTATAATTTACTATTACCAATTGAAATGCAGACTGAGTGTGACTGATTTCATAGTTAACACCATGGTGAAAGGTTAATGCAATATTTTTAATAATAAGAGCAAAGTTTGACATGGAAATATTTTCTGATGCATCCTGTATTTACTGGACAATAGTATCCCTCCTGAGATATCCAACAACACACCATTTGAAGTATATGTGAGGTGTTCTACATCTGTTTTTTCTTGTTGTTAAAGGCTGATCATTTAGCATATGCGGACTACCTAGGAAAGTAGTACTTTGATTTTTTGACAAAGAATAACCATTTAAGACCCAAATTAGTAAATACCTTCATACTCTTCTGTGTGCTACAGTAGCATATATTTTCAGAGCATATCCTTAATCAAGCTGATTGCCTTTGTTAGCACTTGACAACGGTGATCCCTGCACTTAGGATTATAAAATAGTCTTTGCCCTAACCCTACCTACACTCTCATCTCTGTAGATACAGAAGCACAGACAGTAGAGAAAATACGAGTTACAGAGGCTAAAGATGGACATAGTCAAAGGACGGATATAGCACAGTGGTTCACAAACACCAGAACAAACAGGTACCACAGAAAACAGGAACTCCAAGAAACAAAAAGCAGACTGTTAAATTGTCTGCAGCACTCAAAATTATTCTAAGCATTGCTTTGCTGTATCTAGCATGAGAATACCTGCATGTTTAGGAAAGCTCCCTCTCACATTGCTTTATTTATATACTTCTATGTAAAAACTTTTTTCCTGAAGAATACTCCTTTTGAAATGTAATAATTACCATAATGGAATAACAAACAATACCAGGTGAGAGCAATAACACACAACCACTCTAGAGAGGCTTATGTGGGGCTGAAGAGGTGTACTAACCACCTGGCCTGCAGACCAGACACCAGGAGAAAAGAACTCATTAATACATATTTCTTAACTGGATCTGACTAAAAAATACCATGTTACTATCAGCCACTTCCAATCTCTTTTTGAAAAAAGAAAGGACTCTATGTGTGCATTACTTTTACAAATCCTACTTTATTTTAAATATCCACAGATGTCTTTAAGTAGCAGCCAGCTTCAATTTTGCACAGTGCTAAGTTACAAGTACTACTTCCTCCTGTGGTAATTGTTCTGCTGCCTTCTCCCTGTGATGCAGGTAGACTGCACACAGGGGTGTAAGGAACAATTACGGCTGTGAAACACCAACAAATGTTCCTGGGCAAATACTACTGCATTTCCATAGAGCACAATGCCCAATTTATAAAGTGCAATTCAGAAATTTCGCATGACATCCAGGACCACACCTCTCTCAGCCAAGCGCTACTCCACAGCAAGCTTTCACAGGCTTCATTAACTTGCTAGGGACAGATGTTTTAAGGAGAACATTTACATTAATAGCACACTGCAGTGCTCAGAGGTTGGGGCCCAGAGGCTGAATGCTACAGAGAACATTTCGCTAGTAATTTGACAGAAACCACCAGAAAAACTAGTTAGGAGTTGACAGTGTAGGGAGCAAGGATCACCTGCAGGATACTCTAGGAAAAATATTTTGTTGACTCTAATTCATATGACCTTGCAGACCTGAAGACTTATTTCTTTTCTCTATTTCTGTGAAAATCTCCAACTTTGTGTCAAAAAAAAAAATCAAAAAACAAAACAGGTATGTAAACTGAAAACTAGAACAGAGCGTCTGTTTTACAGGTTTGCATTCCCAGTTCACAGTCCCATAACAGATACACTTCTCAGAGGAACAAGAAAAAGAGAAAAACGTTTCCCATCATTCAGGACATGATTGTATTAGGGAACATTTGTAACAGTCAGACAGTCATATTTACCATGGCATGCTGTTGATTTACAAACACTATCACATGTAATTTAAAGACGAAGTACATAAAATATCTCTTCAAGTGCAAGAAGTCCAATTAGTAGGTCAGACTACTGTCAAGCTTTACAAGAAAGGCATTAACATGGTCTTATCCCTAAAGCAAATAAACTAGCATGATCAAAATCAAATGCAAGTAAGCAGTTCAAGGAAACAGTGTTCAGAAGATTAGCATCTTTAAACATGTTCACCTCATGCTATTTTCCGCTTTCTAGAGAATGATGTGCTGAGAACAACGAGGAAACTGTTTGCTTTTTATTAGTTGTCTTAAGCAGCATCAGGATCTTACTTTTTCTGCTTTTCAACTTAAAAATTAAGTGAACGTACAACTCACTTTTGTATTTGTCCAAAGTATGGAGTGCCATTTTTATGCTTTTTAGGGACAGTGAGAGTTTTAAATGGTATTTAAAATATATTTTTCTTTCATTACTTACCACTTCTAAATTGACGAATGTTAAAAATCTTCAGTGTTGGTTAGCTGGTAACCAGAGGAGAATGTGTTTCTCAGTGCTACTCAAAAGGAGTTTTTATTAGCAGGCACTGAAGCCAAGTAAAGGGATATAGTTTACCCATTGTCTAGATCAACATTATAATGATCTAGATCAACAAACAACAGAAAAGTTTTCCCGTTCCATGGCAGATTAGGACACTAGAAAACAAAGGTAGGAGCCTGTATATCTTTCTAGCTATCAACAAATTATTTAATAAACTTTTTTTTCTTACATTGCTTGCAAAACAAATGTATCCTCACTCTTTAATGCTCTTTAAAACACTGATATAAAAGTAAATGATGGCAGAATTTTTATCAGTCCTTTCACTTTAAGCATTTGGTGGGAACTGAAAAGATTACCTTGACAAACTGACATTTCCTCCTTTCAGCAGGAATTTAAAGTGTATTGGACAGAACTCAGAGGAACTATGCTCTTCTTTTACAATGATAAGAAAGCCCCAACAGTGAGTAACATACTGTCTTTGTTACTATGCATTTGATGAATTGCATCTGTTATTTTCATCAAGTAATCCTTTGCTATTCCAGGCACTTCGCTACGTTCCTTTTCTCTCTCATCTCCATAGCAAAGCAAAGAGTATCTAACATAGTAACAGAAAGGCTGAGATTAAAATAAAAAAGAGTGAAACAAGCAGTAGCATATTAATTTGTCTCATTAAAACAAAAAGGAAGATTCTTTGGCACCTGAGCTATAAATGTATCCACAGTGCTCCACAATGTTACTGAGTGCTCTTTCCTTGACTTTGCAAAAGAATACAATACATCTTGATGTGTAATATGACATTTCTTTATGCAGCTAAGGAAAAAGTGTTTGGTATTATCACAGAGTACTGTGGCTGAGGCTCTAGTTAGAGTCACCCACTCAGGTGGGTCTTGCGGGTCACTCAGGAACAAGACCTTAGCATTGCAATAGACAGTTCTATAAAAAGGTCACTTCAGCACTCAACAGTGGTCCAAACCACAAAGCAAGTGTTAGGAATTATTGGCAAAGTAACAGAGAATAAGACAGAAAAAAGATCATTAGGCCACAGTAAAAGCCCATGTTCTACCTACACCTTGAATACGGCATGCAGTTCTAATCCCTTCATCTCAGAAATGGGGACAGTAGACCTGGAAGAGATTCAGAGCAGGGCAACAAGGTGGCAAGGAACAGCTCCTGCAAGGAATGACTGAGCAGGCCGGGACTGAAAAGAGAGGAGCTTATGGAGTACGGGAGAGAAAAGGGATATAATGGTAGTGTCCAATACCATTAACTGTTGGGAGAGGAGCGATAGAGATCTTCAGTGCCTCTTCCCGCTGCAAGAACTAGGGGCCATCAAATGAAGTAACCAGCTGAAGGAGGTGGCTCTTCACACATGCCTAGGCACTGCTTCCTACAGGATGAAGATGTCAGCAGTTCCCATGGATCCTAGGGGAGATCGGACAAGTCCTTGGGAGGGCGCTCCCACAAACACACCACAGCCACTTGAAGAAATCCCCTGAGCTGCAAGTAGCAGGGGACTGGAAGAGTACCAGGGCGCAGTTTTCATGTGCCTGTTTTGTTCCTATTCTTCTCAAGTGCCCACCCCTGACCGCTGTTACAGGCAGAGCACTGAGTGACATGGACCACTGGTCTGAACCAATACAGCCATTTTGTTCTCTCATGCCCCAGACAGGCTCATAAGTGCTCATGCTCTTGTATGAGAAGCAAGGAGTCACTGAGGCTCATAGGGAGAGACTGTAAAACAGTGCCATTGAAATGAGTCCAGCTTCTAGTCATAAGCAGCATGTCCCTCATGCCAGCTTTGGTGACAGGCACCAAAGAGATCATGCCTTTATTTTGTGCATGAGGTAAAAGCCTTCCTGCTGACAGGAGAGGAAATACTGCCTGCTCAAAGTGGAGATGGCTGGCCTGTCTACCCAGAAGGTACGTTGTTGCTGAAAAGAGCTTTTGTAAGCAGAAATAAGGGGCTGAGCTTTGGCATGCATGTTAGTGAAACTTAACCCAAACTCCAGAAAAGAAAAAGTCTCAACATGTTTTCTGCTAAACAAATTTCTTTGGAGAACAGCTAGATTTTTGGTGAATATTACAACTTGTGCTATTTCTCTTTTTTCTTCCTTAGTACTCACAGAAATTAGATATATCAGCTTTGATATCAGTAACTAGTATTCATCCAGATGAAAATGGCTTTGCGCAGTTCATCCTGATACTGTCGAATGAGGAACTAGAACTGAAGGTAAAAAAGGGAAAGCTACGATTTGAAAACCACCCAGTGCTTTACCATATCTCTCACAGAGCTCTGTTTCGATGTGGGGGTACTAGCTGTCTTTGTGGCCTCTTAAGTGTGCAGCTTGCAGACAGACAGCACCCAAAGGCAATCAAAGAGAGAGGCAGAGCAGAAGGAACTAACATCAAGGAAATTTCCCCTGTAGGCATTAGAAACTTTTCTTGGGAGTATTTGGGAATATAAAATGAGCAAAGAATTGAACAAGAAAATATATGAGAGAAACCAGGAAGTTCCACACTGACATGCCTATAGCCCAGGTCACTTGTAAAACAAAGAAGGGCAATAAAATACCTAACCATACCCCCGTTCAGAAGCCACAGAGGTTACAGGGCTCACGGACTACCTAGAAAGTTTTATCCTGAGCCCCGTCTGTCTCAGCTTTTCCTCCTGTTTGGATCCATATAACCTACTCCTTTTACTCCAACAGAGCCCACTCTTTCTTACCTTCCCACCTCTGAAATTGAAAATGGGGTATTGGGGAAGTGCCCGGTTTCAGGGTATGAAGTAGCTTGGCATGGTACTTCTAAAGGGATGAGGATTATGTGAGTCTCCAGGATGAAAATGCAGTACATTTTTTGCAGCAGTCATTCTTACTCTGTCATTTTCTGTTCTCTCAGGCAGAGGACTGTGAACTTGGGAAAGAATGGAAAGGTTTTATTCTCACTGTAACAAAGGTAGGGAAGAGCTTTATATCTCGCTCTATGTCAAAAGTGTCTATGAGGGGCTTTTGTCTTCATGCATGCCACAAGTTGGCTTTCCAAGCCATGAAGTCTTGCTGCTAAGGTGTTTGCACACACTAAACTGTTGGGTTGGTTATAACAACACCTAGTTTTTTTCTGAGGAGAAGAAAATTCAGGGTGATTTTACCCCACTCATCTGCCATGGTATCTAATAGGTATAGATCCCAATCCACTGTTTGCTGTCCAGAAAGAAAAGACTTTTGGGAAGTGTCTAGTCCCTACAGCTGTGGACAAATGAAGCATGCTGAGAGAGACAAATTCTCTTATTCCTTACCCCATAAACATAGAAATGGCCAAACTGCATCCCTGAGAGAACCCATCAGTCCTGTTATTTTACTGAGGGGAAAAAAAGTTTTTATTTCCCAGAAGTCTTCACGTGGCACTTTTGAAGCAACTAAACTTATCTGCTATTTCCCTGTTATTCTGAATTGCTAGCACTCTCCCTCAGGGCTCCTTTTATTGGTCCAACAGGCAAAACTCACAGCATTTTGCCAGCTGTAAGTGTTTTAAAATGAAAGGAACTAACTTAGATCATGCTAGCGCTGGATTTGCTTATTTGCCTCAGTCTCTTTAAATAGCTAAACATTTTTTCTCCCCTTTCCTAATGCATGGAGAGTCTAAAGTCTCGCCTACATGTTAAAAAAAATACAATCACTAATAATTACTGTGGAATAACCATTCCATAATAGTTTCATATAAACTCACTCTTACACAACACCTTTTTAGCTAAATGCACTTTGAAAACAGCAAGACTCTCATTGATAACTGCCCGTGGGAAACTAAATGAGGTTTGTTTACAGGTGACTTTACACTGGCCTGGCTGAATCACTTAAAAACTCAGGCTAGCTGAAATAGGTTAAATTATGTATACATGGCCTTTTGCAGTAGAGCAACCCCAAAGCATTATTGTGAACTCCCACTCCTGTCAATGCACATCTCTGCACCTTGGTAAGTCAGGCCACAGATATGCTTATCTCACTATTCTGATACAAACAGAGGTGCAGCATCTTACTCAAAGCAGAAGATGACCCAAACCTTCCAGATTATCACACCTGCTTAAACCAACCATGTAAGAAAGTCTTTTGCATGGCAGCTGCACTTAGAAATTAGTTGTGATAGCCACAGAAACAATTGCTCACAATGTTTGTCCATTCTTTCATTTCCTTTTTAACTTTGGCATTCATTTTCAGATGTCAGTTCCACTGCATGAGTCATTATCACCTGGTCAATTTATGAGAATGCATGAAGTGCTAGAGAAAGAAAAGAAAAGAAGGATAACACTTAATGACTGTTCAAGTGCATCCTTGAATGAAGAAAGCCCTCCCAGCAGAAATTACAGCAGTACATTGACCTCTATGCCAGCGTAAGCTCCGACTGAACTATACCAACCCCAGCCTGACTAGAAAGCCTTCCCTTCTTCTTTCAAAGTATTATTTTCCTACAGAGGTTTAACATTCAACTGTTGTACAAGGGTTGCTTGATAGTCAGTGAGCAAAATCTACCTTTAAATCTAGGGAGATTTCCTAAAGGGAAGATTATTGCTGCGGCTTTTCTACAAGGCATTTTTGTTTTGAAAACATTAAGTGTAGCATATTGCCCTTCTAGAAGAAAATACTGATTCTTTTTGAGAAATTCAACTTAAGTTCTGGTTACTCATCTCACATTCTTTGCAAGGCTCCAGAAACCATACCTGAACCAAGGTGTCATTTGCTCTTTAAGAAGGCCAGAGCACTGCTGTCCTGAATTATATTTCTATAATAGCATTGTTCAGTAAGTCTTTCAGATGTCCTGCCTACCCTGGACAAGCCTAGGATTGTTAGGATGCATTAGTCTGGTAGACAACATCACTCTTTGTACAGCTCAGAATGACAGGGCCTTGCTAGCATGTATTTGTGCTGTTTCTCTCCTCTCTTCCACATAGGTGTTTCTATGCGGTATCTCGGCAAGAAGCGATAGAGATGTTAGAAAAGAACCCTTCATGTGGGAATTTGATCCTGCGGCCTGGCAGCAACAGTAAGAACTACGCAATCACAGTTCGACAAGTGCTAGAGTAGGTTGATTCCACAGTATATTATCCCAGTCTTAACTAGCATGCACTGTATTACAAGCTGAATTGGTAATATCCAGAGATGATACATGAAGCATATCCCCTACCTTCTGGCTGTTTTGAGAAAGGCAATGTGAAGCAGCAGGGATGGGCCTGAGACTCATTTGTTAGTCCTTTCCCCCTCTAAAGCCAATTAAACTAAACAAAAAAGAAACCAAAAGAAAAAAAATCAAAAGCTGATTTCCTTGGGTGAATAGCCTTTCCCGATCTGCTGTCCAGCCATGAAAGCTTACTGAGTTTAAGAATTCATCTCAAAGAACAGGTGTAAGAATGGAACAAACCATATCCCTCGGTAAAAATGAACAAATAAAATGAAAGAAACAAATGTTTTCAAACAGTAACTTAATCAAAACACACCATGTTTCCACTGAATTAGCACATTTTAGCTTTTGAAGAGCTTCAAAACAAGAGGCATCTGAGAGCCAGGGAACGACATCTGCAATTCTCAACATTCCTAAAGTAGAGCAAGAACAGGAAAAAAGAAACCCTGCCCCACACCTTCAACAGGCCCTGGAGATATTACAAAGCACATCCACTGCTCCTGTGAAGGAGTTTATAACGACAGCAATCATGCATCAAAAGGTATTTAACTTCTGGCAGCATACCAACTTTCTTTTTATTTCCTTTCAGTGCCCCATTCATAAAGCACTATAGAGTAATGACCAAAGAAGCAAGTTTTGTCATCGAATTGGAAAGACAGGTAAGTGAGCAGTTAGTTCCCTTGTTGCAGATTCTTAAGCAAGTGTAAGGAAAATTATTTATGGAAAATTAGAAAAACTGTAGTAAATTTCTACCTATAAGTTGTGATAGTCAGAGTAAAGCATGTAGAGAGATTTTGCTTCTTGCTAGTCCAACTAATCTGATCATAAAGAATAAATATCCTTCTGAGAACAGAGAACATAGACAAGTAGAAAAAAACCACATCAACCTCTTCTATCTCCCTTTCTACCAAAAATAAAATCAACCACCACCACCACCACTCCCAAGACTGCTTGAAAAATGGCTTCAGTTCTTTCAACCCTAACTTCAGTAATAAGCCTGAAAACTGAGGTCCCATCCCGGATGGACAAAGTTCAAAGTGCATTTAATGTAATTTTGAGAAATAGAATTAGTTTGGTTGAAGCACTACGAAGGCTGTAAAGACCTTTTATTTTAGTTTAAAACAGTTTTCTTCCACTTTTCCTAAGGCTCATTGTTTAATTAATGGCCTGAGAAATGTCCTATTAGTTAGAAAAAGCATGTGCTTTCTTCTCTGCTGTTGCACCAGCTGCTGGAACAACAAGAGCAGGCTTCAAAGTAGTCATTGTAGAGCAGCCAGGTGAATACAGTTAAACCTCTCAGTTAGTTTACTGTTTTGAAGGAAGGGAAGAAGTTGTATATTTAAGGGTCAAAATGTTACCACAGGTAGCAAATGTTACCATCCTAGACCTCACTGTGTTTAAATGCTGGATGTAAATCCAGTATAGGTTGTTTGAGAAACATCATTAGGAATCCCAGCCTGCCAGCAGGTTTTTGAAAACTTATTCTCACCGTAACCCACATAGTATGTTTTGTTTTGAGTGCAGGGCGTTTTGTTTTTTGTTTTTTTCATGAAACAGGTGACACTGATGAGCCTTCACGATGTCATCAATTACTTTGTGACCCAGACCCGAGGGAACTTGAAACCGTTTGTCATGCCTACGCATGACAACAAGCTGCAGAGGGCACAGCGTTTTGAAGGTGAGCCAGCTGCTGGAGGCACGTACAGGAACCATCTCACTGCAACACAGAGACAGAAGCAGCATATGGGGACCCTGCACTAAAGCTAAACATGAGGGTTTTCCAAGGCTGTTCTTGCATGATTTCTAGAACAGCTCTGTTAACCTTAAACCAAAAAGGCAATGCTGCTTCTCCCAGAGATACTTCTGAGATTTGGAGAGGGCATCACACAAATAATTCTCAAAGCAGGGAAATACATATCCAAATAACCCCAATTCCTACAGAAGACTAATTCCTACAGAAGACTAAAAGAACTAAGGAAAAAAGGGGGGAGAGAGAGGATGCACTGCTCCTGTAAAATGTGATGGAAAATAGTGCACTGAAATGAGAAAGACAGCATTTGCAGGTCACAGTGCAATAAACTCTTCACGTGACATCCCCATACCTTGTCTACTTACTTGTAACAGGATCAGCACTGTCGATGATATCCCACAGGAACAGCAGGGATGCCTCACATTTGCTAGGGCTTAAAGCACTGCCAGAGAAGCAGAAAACTCAAGTCTGGACATCTTAAATAGGGGCCCCTAGTTCTCTGCCAGGTCGCACATCTGTTACGGTATCTGAAACACAGCGAGTGGGGCATCGGGGCATTTTCCAAGCTATGAAACTGAGGAAGGGTATAAATCCAAGCAAACTGAAAGTTCTCCTGCCACAGCTGTACATTCCCACCCCTTTTGCATGCCAGCAGGCATGTTCATCTGACCCTGCCAGGACTTAGTTCAGGGAACTAAACCAACATTTAACCCAGCAAAAATAAGTAAGTGTCCCTGTTGGTTTAGCTCTCTGAACCACCTTTGCGTGGGCTGAGGCAGGCCCCAGTCACCGCAGAGGGAGGGCAAGACTGCACAGCTCGTCATGAGATAAGGCAGCAGGAGTGCGACAGCCCTGCCCCAGATCATACTGGACAGTTGTGGAACCACACCAAGCCTCAGACACAGCATCCAACTTCTCAGAAATAGGGGATCAAGGCCTTAAAACAAGTGATTTAAGTGATCAGCAGTAGGATCCGACTTCAGTATTTTTAGCCTCTAAGTTCTGCGAGGCAGCTGGACTGAATATAGTACTTAAAGGATGGGGTACCCCTACTACTGAGCTATAGTCTTTTATACTTAATGGAGATGATTACTTCCAGAGCCTGGCTCTTTTTCGAACACCTCCTGTAGCACAAGATGACTTGTCCCTTCCTCTCCTCTGACAGCAGTGGGGCAGCAAGCATGTGGCTCAGCTGAAGACAGCTATGCTCTAGGTGCTAAAGTAGCTAGCAGCTCCACTGCACACACAGGATATGTTCTAGGTAGATGTACTCTTATTTGCAGACCAAGAGTGATCATGATGCACCTTTGATATCAGCTGTGAAATACAAATGAATTAATAGTTGTTTCAAGGATTGTGGAAGTCACTTGAGGCTTGGGAAAGTTAGTTTAGAAGAATGTCTATGTGCTTCTAAAGAATAAATAATGTGTGCCTTGAATAAAGTGTACCCACTGTATTTTTAAGAGTGCAATGTAACATGAGCTGTACATTACTGTTGCCAGTATAAAAGTATTTGCATTTAGAGTTTTTTATACTTTTAAAATTATTTTTTAAAGATTTAATCAAACTCCTATTGTCTTATCTCACCAATAAATTCACCAGAACAAAATCTTTACCCCTACCCAGCCCCCTAGACTCTTCGGGGAACAGTTTTATATAAAATGAAATATTAAGACTTGGTTCTTCTTCCTCCATGCAGGTGTGCCTACCTCAGAGCAGGTGCCAATAAAGACCGAACAGGAAACTATCCACAGTCCAGGAGAAAGACCACTCGTGGCCCCTGTTCCTAACCAAATAGTACCACTGAGTCAGGAATGTACTGCCCCTGCATCAAGAGCATCCAGAGCAACAAAGGGTGAGGAAAAAGCAGCTTTTGCTCCCTTTTTATACTGAAAGTTATTTTTAGGAGACAGTGAATTTATTGCAATTTTCAAAGGTTAAGGGCCACATGCACCAAGTCTCTCCACTCATTTTAGGCTCCTGTAGCTATCAACATCATAAATATCATCAGGTCCTGTTTCCAACAGCCTCCTTCATTGCAACCTGAAGGACTGGTGTAAAATTCAGGCTTCTATTTAAGATCAAGCCAACAAAGTGCTGTGAATATTCCCACTTTTTCCCCCTCCCTTGCTTTTCCTCTCTACTCCCAAATTAAGATAGTTCTACACTGTGTTGTTACACTGCAGCCACATTCTCTTGTAAACAAAGAGACAGAAATTGGAGAAGGGCAAGTTCTCCAGAGCAGGGTGCAACTTTCTGAGCAGGGCCTGACACTTTGTAGCCTTAATCCTAATTGGGGGCCTTCTGACGCTACTTAGCAGTAACAGACACTATTCCACAGCTGGATGCAAGCCAGACTGGGGCTTTTTCTTCTAAAAACCTAACATAAACATAATATTCTAAACAGCATAGGAAACATTTACAGTCCATGACCTGACACTGACCCCAACGTGTTAGCTAAAGCAGGCAACTGCAGACCTTCAGTACTGCTAGTGCAGCACAGGGCAGGACTCAGGGCTGCAGCTTACTGCTACCTAGCTGCACAGCCTAGCAGCTCAGATACTTTAACCCTCTTCTCCTGCTGATGTGAGTCAACAGGACATTAGGCAAGCCCAGAATAGAAATGAAAACACAGCAAAACAAGCATGGCAAACAAAAGAAACACATGGGTTTAGCATCCACTCAGTAGGGCCTTAGTGGGGGTGGTCTGTTGGTGCTATTACTGTGCAGACTGCAGTGGTAAACAGAAAATACAAGCTCTGGCTAGGAAGCTGGGGGTGGCCACAACACATCTTAGAGGGCATCTTCTCATTCTCTGGTTTTGAGATTTCCCCTCCTTTTTCTCCAGAGTTTCACAGAAGAGAAATGAAGAAAAGAATGAGAAAGAGGCAAGAGGGGCTGGAAAAGGCATGAATCAACCAGTAATACTGCAAGCAGGGACTCTCAGCAAACCCTTGAGAAACAGAAAGCTACTTGGGGAGGTGGAAAGGAAGAATTACTTGGCCTTGTTTTAGCCTTTGAAATCCCTTTGGTCTAATCCAAAAAAAGCCAAGACTTTTCAACTGGTGGAATGAACTGAAACCACTTTTATTCAAATCATTTTAGATCTGTACAACGAAACTCATAGCCAGGATTCCAGGGCTATTTTGAACCTTGGAAGCTTTTTTGAAAGCAGTAAGGGGGTGAAGGGTAGGAATAAAAGAAAGAAAAATTTCAGTTTCAGCTCCTACTGAAATCTGCGGAAGAGAATTTCCAGAACACCTCTCAAAATCTGTAAGCAGCTTGGGTGGTTGTAAACTGGGGAGATGTGACTAGGTACAGAAGCTTTCATGAAGCATTTCCACATCAGTATTGCCTCCATGCCACTTGCAAACAAAAGGGACCCCACTAGAGCAGTCTATTGAGAAATAGTGTGTCAAGGGGGAGAAAAGCAGCACCTCAGTAAGTCTGCAGGCTACTAATTGCTTAAAATCAAAATGCCACCTAGAAAACAGGCACCCAGTCTTCTTCATATAAGCTACTACATTATGATGAATGTTCATGCTTCCAACTGATTTAAGCAATCACAAGCCCCCAAGTCTTGGTAACAGTCATCTGGGGGCAAAGTCCACATTGGCAACATGTCATCCTACCCTGCTGGCTAGCTGCAACTGTGTAAAGTACCAATGATTTCTGTGGCTTTCCATTAAAGAGCAACTCTGTCATTTCCAGCTTGCAGCTTCATCTCATGTAAGAGTTTCCCTACAGTTACATCCATCTTCTTTAATGAAGAAATAAAGGATATCGCTTTATATTCAGAATTCTCATATATTTTTGTGTTGAGCAATGATTTTTTTCCACAGCATTAGAACTTTCTTTTCATGAAAATATTTAAATTACTTTGCAAGGATGGCGCTGCTCCGCATGTACTAGGTTAGAGTCACAGCTTTTTCTTAGTATGAAACTGAAACTTGTATGTTGCTGTGAGAAGTGGAAACTTAGTATTTCTTTACTATACCTTGCCTTCACCATGCAAAGCGATTCATTTGCTAATAGGATAGTTTTACCCCTGTGATCACCAATGCTGTAATTCATGATAACTTTAGCCCTCAGCCTTAATAAGTATTCTGCAGAATAGACAGATGCCCATGCTAGCTGTTTCATCAACCACACAGAAGACACCAAAAGACACTTTTACTAAAATAATCTCTCAAAAGCTATCTGGTCAGAATGTATAACCCTTTAGATAAAAGTTTAGATTGCTGCGCTATTCTGCAGCAGAGTCCCATTTCTGGCATTACTACATTAACGGTAGATAATTAACAGAGATAGATCAACCTTCCAGCATACAGAGGTGACATTAAGCCAGTTGCATTTGTCTGAAATCTGTTTCCTTTTACATCAACTGGCCTACAGCTGCACTGTTTCCAAAGATACAAGGAAATATTAAGAACACAAACTTATCTAAAGCCTCTAAAGCCTTGATTTATGTTTGCTATCAGTTAGACATACATATCAAACTCTCTGCCTAGCTCAAACCTGCTAAGAGAGCCCCAGCATTCCTTCAGGATGTGAGATGCCATGATGAGGTGACAGGGAGAGTTTCTGCATTCACAGATGCCCAGCTGGTTCCAGAAATTTTCTATGTATTCATTATTCTTGAATAACACTATTTTTTTCCAAATACATGCACAAACATTTGGAAAAGGGGTAAAAAGATAAAAACTTGTACTTTTTACTCACTAGATATGTAAAGTCTTAGATCCACCTGAACTACCAGGCTTTATCTGCCAAAAAGGTCTTGTTAACAGCAGCATAATCTTCACACAGAACCCCTGCTACTCTTAGCATTAAGGAGACATGGAGACTAACCCTGGAAAACAGTTGAGCTGGCAGCAAAACACCTGGTGTTTTATATGCATGAGCATTCCTATAACTATTAAGAGCAGTGGGAAATTAAGGAAAATGAAAAGCTAGTGTGAGCAGATGCTGTAAGAAAGCAGTGGAGTGAGAGAGAAAGATCTTGACTGCTGGTATTAAATTTGATCTCCGCAAATCAACTGCTCTTGCAAAGAATAACATTTTGAAGGAAAGCTGTTGGAAGCATTCTAGCAGAAGGCAGTTCTTCACTGCTGCAGGGAGATGGCTAGCTCTAGTCGAAGCCCAGGGAATACAGCACCAAACAATCCTTGACACACGCAAGCTTTTCTTACGAGGCTCAAGAGCAGTTCTTGCGTTCTGGGTAGTGCAAGAAGCTTCTGTGCTGCTAACACTGGTAGTGACAGCTGACAGATCAGCACTCCCTGCCCAAAGTTCACTTGCCCAGTTTGAGTGAGTCCTTTTACTGTGATCCTGCCAAACACCTGCTCGGACCTCTGGTAAGAAGCAGCACTAGACTGAGAAACCGTCTGTATCAAACACAAATTCACACTGAATCAGCTCACTCCACTCTGCACAACCTCTAACATGAATACATTCAACCTCTATATCAGCAATTCAGAAAATTTTGAAACATGAAAAACAATTTTAATCAGCCACTTGACATGCACAGTTCTTTCATATAAAGTCCTCTTTAGGTTACTTGTAAAATTTTACCTAGGTTAAACTACATTCAGAAAATTTTAAAGGTCTGCTAATGAATATTGAGAGCCATTGTGAATTTTCAGGTTGTCCATCATCGTTTGCTTAACTGAGCAGAGGCCATCCATAGAACAGACATCCATTCAACAGAGAGGCACAATAAGAGCAATATAGAGATGCAGCCATATTTGTTAATTCTGGCCCTGACACCTGCCAAGCTTCATCTGGAATTTTTGGCAAGGTCTCACAAAGCTGTATGTGTTAGCATTAATAACACCATTCCAATAATTAGATCTGAAAACTTACTTTAAACCCTGAGGGCCATCAGATGGCATTCCAGCAAAGTACTGAGGCTAATACTATTTTTATATGCTACTTACTTTGAAAGTATAAGCATGATGTTAACACCACACTAACGTACCAGAATGTCCTTGCTCAAAATGTCCTTGCTCAGCCTTTAATTTTGACAGAAGACAGTGCTTTTGATTTGCCCTAAATATTTAATAAGTGATCCTTATCACTAATTAGTGATCTCAGTTAGATTCTGGATTCTAATACTGCCACAGGGAAATATTCTTCAGTTGTTATTTAGAAGCAAAAACTTACTGTCTGCTTGTGCCCTCTCTAAAGGTAGCCTACTCTAAAGGTAGTCATCTTTTCTCCTGTTTCAAAAAGTTTTTCTAAAATAAGTTCTTAAAAAAAATTAAATAAGTTAGGTAGTTTACAAAGCAGTATTATTATTCTATAAAATTATATCTACAAACTAGACTGACTGTAAAACTATATACACCTTCCAGAAGATACACTGCACATAAGACTAATTCCCAAATATTGGAATAATTGTGTTGATTCCAGCTTTTCAATTCCATACATCTTCGTGTCCAAGTGCCCAGCCTAATGGCTGCTGTTCCTGACTACAGCTCACTGAGAAGAAAAAAAGGAAAGGGGGCAGAAATACTGACCAATAATGATAATTAAATGTAAAGACATTCCTAAATGTTAATAAATTATAATCAAGGATAAATGATTCTAAGTAGCCAACAGCTTTCGCAACAGCTGTATTGAAATACTGTGCATTTACTATTTCCAAAGCTTAAAAATTAAAAGCTTTTCTAGTTCAGCAGGTTTTTTATTCTAATCTCATTTCACTCTATCATCATCAGGAAAAAAAGAAAAGAACTATCAGCTCAACTATCCAGTGTTTAAAAGATAGAGAAAATCAGGTGTTGTCACAGATGCTTCTGTACTGCACCTCTTCCTCACCACAGCAGCAAAGCTAGTCCTTAATTTCCAATTAAATAGATTCTTCATACTTAGATAGCCAAGCAACCGATTGAAGATGACCAAAAAATAAAAATAAAAATAAAAATTCAGTGTTCAGTATAACTCAGACTTGCACTGTGGACAGGGGTACAGCAGAAGCACTCACTATAGGAAAGTGGTACCAAGAGGAGCAGCTGAGGAAAGTGTTTGCTGTGACGAACCTTCACGGCCATTTGCCCTTCCTCCTTTCAAAGTCATCACTTCCTACAGTGCTTTTCATTGGGTGAGGGCAGAAAGGCTCGACCACGCCAAACATTTTCTTGTTCTTGGAGACAAAAGTTTTATTGTGAAAGTGTTGGCTCAGCTCTCCGCTAGAGTTCCACTTTCCCCTATTGCAGTATTCCCCAAAGAACAGTCTTAGTGTCAGTAACGAACAACTCCAGCTCTCTTGGCTTCAGGGGAGCTATGCCAATTTACACCTGTTGGAGACTTGCCCCTTATGTTGCCATGTTAAGACTGACATGAGATAGCTGCTCTAAGATACAGCGTTACTAAGAGTGCAGAAGAAAGCGCCAACATAATGAAACAGTTCATCTGCTTCCATGTGGGATTTTAGACATTTGGATAGATTATTCCTCATGTGTAGATGGAAAGGCTGAAATTCTAGTTTTAGAAGGAAGTTACATAGGAAATGGATTTGAGATGTTCTCAGAACACCAGGAATATCATAAAACAGCAGTTTCCCCAATTTTTGCACTCTTCTCTAAGCAACACTTAATTTGCACATGGGGATAATTTGTTAGGTTCACTGTTCTTCTTACTTTCTTCAGCTCCCCATAAATTAATACAAATCGTGTCTTTATCATAAGGACCGTACTGGACATTCCATTTCATGGAGTGACCAAGCCTCCTTTTGAGAAAACAGGTATGAAGAAAACAGGAGCAGATGAAACATAAATCCAGTTTGTCTTCAGTGCAAGCCACTGACTTTCACGGTTTGTTTTAATTAAGGCTTCACCAAAAAGAAATATATAGTACCATCTTTAATAGCTGAAAATTAGCACACTCCCTTCAAAACAAATGGTCCTGGAGTGACTTTTGCACCTCTACCATCAATTGTCTTCCTGAACAAAGTAGTATCTCACTGGCGGCCCTGGCAAGTCTTCATCTCCATCAGTCTCTGGAGCAAACGATACTGTCAAATCCACATACTTTTTATCAGCAGATGGTTTCACAAGCTTTTGCATCCTATAAGGAAACGAAGAACAGTTTGTTAAGATACCAGAAGGAGTGGTGGTGGGAAATCCGTGCCAGACTAAGATGAATTTCATTCCTAGCAATGAAGTCCAACATTCTAGAAACCAGATAAAAAGAGGAGAATGAACCTATAATAGTTAATATAAACACACAAGTTGTTATCATACCTGAGGTACAACAAGTGGACTTCTACTTTTCTTGCCAGACTTCTCAGCCTGTTACTGAGCTATTACATTGCTGACTAACAAGTGCTCAATACAAAAGAGAAGATAAAATGTCCGCGTTAGGATGGGATTCCTCAAATGCATTATTTTTCTTTGGTTTCCTAATAAGGAGCAAAGCAAAATCAGCTTCTGCCACAGGATTTTGGTCAGCAGGTATGACCAAATTCCCAGTCTACCAACAACGGCTGTTTTTTAATACCTCTTCTCCAGAGTATGATTAGGAAGATCCACTCCAGTGCAGACATTAGATATGAAGTTCTCATGGAGAGTAATTCTGCTGAAGTTAAGACTTTCCATATCCTTGAATTTTGACAGTGAACAGCAGTGAGGTGGGGGGGGAAAACAGCCAAGATCTGGGACTTGTTCCTTGGTGACCACAACATGAGCTTAAACAAGGTAAAGCGTCATGTGTTAGTGCTGCTTCCCCCCTTCACTCTCTGCTGTCTCTTTATTGTAGCATAAGCCTCAAAAGCTACAGTATTTTATTGTGCAACCTCAAAGCAATAGCTGTAGTGGAAGGCCAATCCACATCACTTTCATTATAGCTTTGGATGTCTCAGAACTATTTCCCTGCTAATTTGATCTTGCAGTACCATTTCACGAGGCTAGTTCAAATGCTAGGATGTTTTGGGAACACAGTCATTCAATTCTAAACCTCAGAAGACATCTTAGAGAAGGATCGCCCTTCTAGGCATGCCTTGGTGCCCAGGACAAAAAGCTGCTTTCCCAGAAGTAACTTGCTCCCTTGCAAACACAAAGCGTTGTCCTCTTCTCAGAACAGCTACTGAGGAAGTAGCTCATCCATTTGCATGAGGAAGCCCTGACTTACAGAACATGGCAGAAAACTATGTATCTAAAACTTGCTCTTAAGAGTCTGCTACAAGTCAATCCTGTAATTCTGAAAGGAAGACAGAGTCCTGCAACACTTCTTGTCATACTACAGCAAGAGTAAAGATTTTAAACACTTTAATAAAAATAAATAAATAAAAACCCACACCACACAAGCAAGACTGGTTTCAGTACTACCTGTAACAGAACCCCCAAGTTGCTGCAGCTACATACAAAGCTTGTTGTGAACTAAGTCTCAGGATAACAGAAAATCCTAATAGTTACAAGAAGGCAGCTTCACACCATGCCTTCAACCTTATTACAGACAGCACTCACTCAAAATCATTTATACAGCTGTCCTTGACATCCCTTAGCTGAGGTAGGCTATAAATTTACATCTTAGCATTACTATCAAGCACTCTATAGGAAGCACCAACTTAAAGGCTCTTCTCCCAACAAAGCAGCTTGCCCATAAGGCATACTACTTTCCCTGATACTATCCACCAGCAGACTTTTGAAACAGGCTTCACCTGGGGACTGAGCAATGCTCTAGCAAAGACTCCCTGTGAGCAATGACCAACATACACTTCACAGAAGCTGTTATGAACAGAATTTGAGCTAAAGAAGTTCAATCACCATATAAGGAAAACTAAAACCAGGTCAGATGCGGCTGTTTATTTGCAAAGGCCTACCAATTAGAAAACACCCCCCTGCCCTCTCACCTACCAACCCTGCAGTTTGTTATACCCTGATTTCCTGTCAGTGAGCAGTACTGAAAAGCCTTGCAGGCTTCTTCATTTCTGCAAGGGCTCAAGTAAGCTAAAATCTCAAGGAATTACTATGTACTGGACAGACCACTGCAAATCTCAGTCTACAATCAGATACATTAACTCATTCCTGAGTAAGCGTTCTCATGCTTTCACAGTTAAGCCGCTAAATACTACCATTGGTTCTAGGTCTGTCTCAAAAAATTTCAAGCAGACTTCTGCTTGAACCAGGGGGCAAAACAAGTCATATTCTTTCCCCAAAGCATTCTGCCAAACTTTTCCGAGTTTCTCATGCTGGCATTCATCATTTTGCAAGTCTTCTGTCCTCACCACAAGACTTAATTCACTTTTTAAGAAGAAATTATTTTTTTATTCCCCTCTCCCACTTTCTTTTAAAAATAGAAACCACTTTGGGAGAAAACGGTGCTATCAGACTCATAGATTCATGATAGAGCCAGTCAACATAACTCGAAGGTGCAGTCACATCCCTGGATCCACTTTTCAGTTATACTTACGTCAGCTTTAATCTTTTAATGTGACCTGGCATCACAGGAACATACAGCATTTTGACTCCCTGTACAACCATAGTTGGTTCAATTCCATATTTCTCCTGGAATTCACGAATTAAAACTTATTAAAACAGTATGCCATGTGCACAAGCCAGCAGATCCAACTAGCACTCATACTACAGCTAGCTGCTCAAAAAGCACAGAATCCCAATCAGAAAATATGCTAATGCATGGAAGATGACAGTCTATTAAGATACATTTAAATAAATGGAATTACCAAAGAATTTCAAAATAGGCTTGGACATATTTACTGAGAGAATTATGCTACCATTCATATTAATTCTTTCTAGAATTATTCTGGTTTCAACAATAACTTTACAAAGGCCTAAACAAAAAAATCTTTCCCTTCACTTATTGTATTAAACCAGTACAATAGATGATATCTTACTCTGACAGCATTTATGAAGTCCAAGAGAGTAAAATCCTCTTTCCCATAAATCGTCCACCTGTCCCAGATTGTAAATGATATCCCATTTCTGTTTTAAAAAGAGAAAGATTGTTTGTTACTCTACAGAGTGAACTCAGGCATTTCCTTTAAACATATATTGAAGAATTGCTGTCTCTTCTGGTGACTTGCTGTTTTACCTCAGCAAAAAATCTCTTCCCTCTCTGCTGCCATTTCTCCTGCCCTTTGATCTGGCTATGCATAAAACACTTGAAGTTAAAACTCTCAGTAAACACGACATCAACTGGGAGCGAACTCACTGAGCTTTCAGACCTACTGAAAAATAGGCTTTACATTGAGCAAGATAAAGAAGTGTGTTCAGTCTGAGCATACAGGACGTTTATTAATAACAGTGTTGCGTGTCTACCTTGCCTAGATTTTTAGAGCCTAGTAACAAATAGCTTCCACTGAAAACAAAACCAAACCCTTAAAACCACCAGTTTTAAAATTAGGACAGAAGAATGTATGTATGTGCTGCATTTTCCAAACAGGAAGTTCTTGAGCTATGCAGTGCAGGACAACCTTGCTAGTACTCAGAATATCAGTTACAGCTTTAGTAGTATATAGTAAATGGATAATCGAGTTTGATAGTAAGCATTAAGTGATTCATGATCTTGCAGGTTAAAAAACAAACAAACAACCCCCCACACACACACACCCAAAACTTGAATATCTACATATCTGTAATGTTTAATTGCAACATGACCATGAACTTGTGGTTGCATCGTATTTCTTCTGTATCAGTAAATGAGGCCTAAATATGATTATCTGAAAGTCTTAATACGATTATCTGGATTTAATACTATACAAATCTTGCACTTGATATAATGTCACACTAAGGGTCAAACAGCGGGTTTCTAGAATACCACCAACTGTCCTTCCTACCTTATTTCAGTTCTTCTTACTTCAGCAGTTTCTGTGAAGACTATTATTGGAATGGCTAAGTTCAGAAAACAGTTCTTGTATGCATCAGCCGCATAGCCACCCACAACTTTGATGAGTTCCAGTGCAACCTGCAATAAACACAAATCAGATGCTTCCATGAGACCAAACACGTGACCTAAAACCTGTGTTATCAATACCTCTAATTTAATTAAGAAGCCAGACAACTGCAGAATAAGATGTACATGAGATTGGCCTTCGTCCAGTCAGAGTAAGACATGTCCACAGATGCTACCCAAATATGCTACAGAAACCAATAATGTTACTGCAAATCAAAATATTTCAATGTGCAAGAATGTTTCTAATGGAGGACTCTTCCAAATTCTTTCATCAGTGACAAATTCAAGATACTTCCACAAAGTATGCAGTTCCATTAAGGTATATGGATATGAACCACTGCAGAGTAGATCCTTTCCAAACTTGACACTGGCACTCATGAAAATTAATACGAATTGCAGAAAACAAACCAAAATGCCAATCTCCAACTCCTCTTTCTGGTCGGTGAGTCAGGAATAAAAGTACTGTGGGTTTACCACAGCTAGAACCAATAACAACCCTTCGAACAGGTATATGATGAAAAAAATTTTTTTTTGAAGTTTTAGTTTTCATATGGCATGACAACTACTCCTATCACTGAGATACCTCTCACCTACTACTGAGTCTTTGGGGGAAAAAAAAACCTTCCTGGCAAACACTACTACATGAATTAAAACTGTAAGACACAAGGGTATTTCAGATTGTCAAGTTCCACACATATATAATGCATATCTTCATGTTCGCCCCTTAACTGGTAAGGTATGTGCTGCCTTACACGAAGGGTGCATATATTTTTAAGTAGCAGAACAAAGAACAGTTCCAAGTCTTATGATACTGCTTTAATGTGGTTCTGCTATACTCATAATTCCAGGCTGCTCTCTCATCTTGCAAAGATGGAAACTGGTAGGAAGCATATGCAACACCCGCTAGCGAATAGCTAAGACTGATTAAATACAGCTCTTTTGCCTGTATTACCAAATGAAAGTCTGGGCACAGAATGAGCATAATAAAAATGCAGCTCCTTTTTTCAGGGAGAGCCCTACTCTCCCCTGTTAAAATTCAGAAGTCTTCCTAGATCAACACAAGATGCCCAGTTTGCAATTCCACTGACCAGAAAGAATTTCCCCGTTGTTCCCTGGCTAAAATTGAAAAGCCTCTTCAGAGGAGAAACAGTTGCATTAAAATACTCACTTGCAGGAAATTTTCAGTACACAGAGTTAGTTACAGCTACATACAGCTTTAAGTGCAGAAGCTACTTATCTCATGAATTCGGTTTCAGAACTCACAGACATTCTAGGCCACAAAAACACCTCTGTTCACCTTTGGCAGAATTCCATACGATTTATGTGAAAATATTTATGACAAGTTGCACTGATAATTATCATCGTGGAGTGAATATATCATTGTGATCTTCAATGATTTAAAAAAACATTTCTTTAATGGAGCTCTGTCAGGATAGCATTAATCAATACACAGACAATACTGCTTTTAATCATGGAAAAGTAACAGGAATAAACATTCATTTCAACGTTTTGCCAAAGTTCTTGTAAAGCAGCTTCTCAATACAAAACTGTACTCACCAGCCCTGACACTGTAGCAGTAGCTGTTGCAATTGCAGGAATGATCTTTCCAGCAATGCGCTTTGTTTTGAACCGATCTGCTGGTTCAATGTTGTACATCTTGGCTCGCAAGTTTGATGCAGCTGTTATGAAATCTATATGCCCATTACTATCGTCATCTTTTTCAAAAGAGATGGGCTTCATCTGCAAGTCACCTACTCATGGAAAAAAGCAAAAGTAGTCATCAGAAAACTGAAGGTGTCCTGAACATAAGGTTCTACTTCTCTACAGCTTAACAAACTAAAAATTTTAAGTATTGGAATGTGGTGTAGGACTTCTAACTTGCTTTTCCATGCTAGAAGGGGAAACACCCCTCCCAACGCCAATGACAACAGTTGTTAGACATGAGTAACAAAAGAGAAATAATGAGAATGTAAGAATTTATTTTCCTTGCAACACCAGGAATAGATTTTGGGCTATCCTGTGTATGTTTCTTACTCCCCCTACCTCCTTTAGTTCCCTCCTTTGAGAATTCCCTCTGTAAGCCTTGTTAGTCTGTAACAATTTCAGTATGGGCTCAGGCACATGAACGGATTATTCTCACTACTTGTTCTTCGGTGGTAATTTGACTCGTGGTAACTAAAAGCCCACGTGCTTTTAGTGTTGGAGAGATGGTTGAGGGTTGACCCTCTGTGGCTTAAAGTCAAACTAATCTTTCTCCCCTGTAGTCATGGGCTACGAATGCACACATGCAGTAGTTACTCAGTGACCTTTTCATGTGGCCAAGCATTGAAATTGGATTTAAAGATCTACATTTTAATATATCTAGAAGATGCTGAAAAAGACCATATTAGCTTTCACAATCAGGATAATTTCAGATTGATTCCTGTAAGAAATAACTCTTAACCTTCTCATACCAGAATTTCTTTCAGTCTATCTGGGATCTAGTTGGGAATCCCATGGGACAGGGCCCTAGAAGGAAGAGGGGTCCCAGAGAGCTGGTTAATATTCAAGGATCACCTCCTCCAAGCTCAAGAACAGTGCATCCCAATGAGCAAAAAGTCAAGCAAAGGGGGCAGGAGACCTGCATGGATGAACAAGGAGCTCCTGGCAAAACTCAAACAGAAGTAGGAAGTATACAGAAAGTGGAAAGGGGGACAGGCCACTTGGGAGGAATATAGGGATGCAACAGCCCATTTGGAGTTTAATCTGGCAAGGGATGTCAAGGACAGCAAGAAGGGCTTCTTCAAATACATCAGTAACAAAAGGAAGACTAGAGAGAATGTGGGCCCTTTGCTGAATGGGGTGGGTGCCCTGGTGACAAAGGATACAGAGAAGGCAGAGATACTGAATGCCTTCTTTGCTTCAGTCTTTACTGCTAAGACCAGCCCTCAGGAATCCCAGACCCTGGAGACAAGACAGAAAGTCTGGAGAAAGGAAGACTTTCCCTTGGTCGAGGAGGATTGGGTTAGAGATCATTTAGGCAAACTTGACACCCACAAATCCATGGGCCCCGATTCGATGCACCCAGGAGTGCTGAGGGAGCTGGTGGACATCATTGCTAGGCCACTCTCCAACATCTTTGAAAGATCATGGAGAACAGGAGAGGTGCCTGAAGACTGGAAGAAAACCAGCGTCACCCCAGTCTTCAAAAAGGGCAAGAAGGAGGACCCAGGGAACTACAGGCCAGTCAGCCTCACCTCAATCCCTGGACAGGTGATGGAACAGCTCATCCTGAGTGCCATCTCTAAGCATGTGGAGGAAAAGAAGGTGATCAGGAGTAGTCAGCATGCATTCACCAAGGAGAAATCATGCTTAACAAACCTGATAGCCTTCTATGCTGGAATGATTGGCTGGGTAGATGAGGGGAGAGCAGTGGATGTTGTCTACCTTGACTTCAGCAAAGCTTTTGACACTGTCTCCCATAACATCCTCATAGGGAAGCTCAGGAAGTGTGGGCTAGATGAGTGGACAGTGAGGTGGCTTGAGAACTGGCTGAATGGCAGAGCTCAGAGGGTTGTGATCAGTGGCGCAGAGTCTAGTTGGAGGCCTGTAGCTAGTGGTGTCCCCCAGGGGTCAGTACTGGGTCAAGTCTTGTTCAACTGCTTCATCAGTGACCTGGATGAAGGGACAGAGTGCACCCTCAGCAAGTTTGCTGATGATACCAAACTGGGAGGAGTGGCTGATACCCCAGAGGGCTGTGCTGCCATTCAGAGAGACCTAGACAGGCTGGAGAGCTGGGCAGAGAGGAACCTCATGAAGTTCAACAAAGGCAAGTGCAGGGTCCTGCACCTGGGGAGGAATAACCCCATGCACCAGTACAGGCTGGGGGTTGACCTGCTGGAAAGCAGCTCTGCAGAGAAGGACCTGGGAGTGCTGGTGGACAACAAGTTAACCATGAGCCGGCAATGTGCCCTTGTGGCCAAGAAGGCCAATGGTATCCTGGGCTGCATTAGGAAGAGCGTTGCCAGCAGGTTGAGGGAGGTGATCCTCCCCCTCTCCTCAGCCCTGGTGAGGCCACAGCTGGAGTACTGTGTCCAGTTCTGGGCCCCCCAGTACAAGAGAGACATGGCACTACTGGAGCAAGTCCAGCGTAGGGCTACAAAGATGATTAGGGGACTAGAGCATCTCTCCTATGAGGAAAGGCTGAGAGAGCTGGGCCTGTTCAGACTGCAGAAGAGAAGGCTGAGGGGGGACCTTATGAACGTGTAAGTTTCTTAAGGGAAGGTGCCAAGAGGATGGGGCCAGAGTTTTTTCAGTGGTGCCCAGTGATAGGATGAGAGGCAACGGGCACAAACTGAAACACAGGAAGTTCCATCTGAACATAAGAAAAAACTTCTTTACTGGGAGAGTAATAGAGCACTGGAACAGGTTACCCAGAGAGGTTGTGGAGTCTCCTTCTCTGGAGATATTCAAAACACGCCTGGATGCAATCCTGTGCAATGTGCTCTAGGTGACCCTGTTTGAGCAGGGGGTTGGACTAGATGATCTCCAGAGGTCCCTTCCAATCTCAACCATTCTGTGATTCTATGAGATCATTCCCCTCCTTAGAGTTCAGTGCCCTACTGTCTGACCACAGTCATCATGACTATACCTATGCATAACAGAGAATCCTAAAATTTGCAGGAATCTCAGAAATAAAGAAGCATAGGGTAATGTCAAACAATAAGGACCATTACCTGCATGGTACTCAAGATAGCTTTAGTAATCAGCTACCTGCTTTTTGCAGAATTACTGAACAGCTTTATTCAAAGACTTGAGTTTCATGCTACCCGCAGTGCACTTGCAAGCCATTACTAACCTATAAAGCTAGTTTTCACTACTCACTTTCCAGAGCTTCATTGGATAGTATAGACTTTTCCAGCTGGAAAATAGCATTTCTTTCATCTTCACTGCTGACTGGAATATGATCTGGTTTCCTTGCAGTTTCATCTGTCTGTACAACCTGCAAGTGTATGCACCACTCGAGTAATTAAATACATTATCCTTGTGCAGCACAAAGAGTGAAGCATACTAGACTTGCTGTCTTCCCCACATTACTATCAACCCCTCCCCTCTAAATGTATTCTACAGTGAAATGCAATAAAACTGACAACTGCACAGTTGCTTCAGGTGTAAGACTTTCTTTTCTGATTACAATGCCATTTAAAAACATCTTCTGGAAGCGTGCAATGCAACACAACTGCATGCAAGCAAATTCACAGTTCCCAGGAGTTAGCTAAAGAACTACAGGTTAATCTTTGCTGCCAAGTATTTTAACCAACTGCAGTTGGATGGGCCTATTGCAATGCCAGGTAAAGAGTCAGAATATCGGTTTTTGTTTCATGAGGCAAGCGCTCATGAGACAAGCATTAATATTGGGCAAGAAAATATGAAACTACCCTAGAACAACTTATTTGCTATTTTTAAGTGATGACAAATGCTAGCCACTGCACAATAACACTTCAGGTATTTTGAAGTGAATACTTCAAATACAAATGTAAAAGTAATAACACTTTCTTAATACTTCCTAGAAAGAAATAACAAATTGGCACTAATCAAGGATTATTTTAGGAGTTGCTTTTGAGTTATTTTACTACTTTCATTAACATCACAGCTGTTGTACAGGCCTAGAAAAGCTTTCAGATTTAAAATCACACTTGTCCATGGAAAAAGCTAATACAAGAAGTCATTTGCAAGAACCCTCCCAAAAATTCACTTTGTATTTAGCATCTGGTACATGGATACCTTAGCTATATAAAGTTAAAGCAATCCTGCATACCACACTCTTGTTTCCCTAAGTAACATTTTCATTCATATTTATTTCTGATCAGCATCAGTGCAAGAATTAGTGGGAAGTCTGGGACACTGCATGTGGACTTTTTTTCCTTTTCCCCCTTTAAATTACATAATTAACTTACTTTATTTGAAGGTCTGAACTCTGGTACCTTTACAGATGAAGTTATCTTCAAAATAACTTCTTCTGACAAATCCTGTTTTCAAAGAAAAAGAATTTAAATTCTCATCAACTCAGCCCTCCCCACAAAGAGATTCTATGCCCAGTAGTATTTCAAATACCCCAACCAAAAAGCCCCGCAAGTAGTCAAGGGAGGAAAACTAAGTGCAACCCTTGCATAAAGACTCCTATAACCATTTTGCTATGAAAAGTAAAAATAGGCAAAATGCAAACATCTTTGTACAGAATGTAAGATTTGTATGATTTTGATAGGAATGCATGTAGAAATGAATACTGGAATTAAAAATCAAACTTAAGAAAATAATATCATCTAACATTTAAATGTAGTTTAAAATGTCTGTATTGCCTTTTTTCCAAGCACCAATGCACTGGAATTTAAGGCAACTGGGAAGCTTGAGACAGCATAACTACTTGTTACCATACATCTGATTTCTGCAGATATGCCATGAGGGAAGAGGTCACGTTTCTTTTATCTGGTGTTTGCAGCACAGGTGGCAGGGCAGTTGTGCATTCATGGTAATTTTGCTCTACAACACACAGTAAGTCTGACCAGTCTAGAACCTGTCAGCCTCACTGCACTGCACTTGGATCCATCTCTGACTTGCAACTCCTAAGCACAAACAGGAGAGCATTCCTCATGACATAAGTGGTTCAAGGGATCAGGAGCAAAATGTAAACATGACTTGCAGGAAAATCCAATTAGAGAAAAAAAGATAACAAGAAAAACAAAGGATAAGCAACACAGAGGCTGTGTGAGTAGTAAAAAATGAAACAAAAATAATAAAAAGGCCTTAAGGATATTTTCTTTCAGTTCAGTTATATTACACAGCAAATAGATCCATCAAAATATGAATTTATGAGTTCAGTGCTTGCTGAAATTATTTAATGTGCTAGTCATTTTCCTCATTAAGAATTCAAATAAAGAAGACTAAGTGTAACAGTTGCAGAAGAGCCAGTGCTGAAAGACAGAATACTTTAAGAATCATTTTAATCAGTACTTGGAAAGGACTGGCAACAGGACACTGGACCAAAACTGAAAGTGAATATCCAAGTTATGAGATGGAAACGTTGTTACAATATGGATTACCTTTTCTGTGAAAGGAACACAATACACTGTTGCAAAGAGTTTTGCTGCACTCACAATGAAAGCAAAGTGCCTGAAGAAAAGAGAAGTTTGGGTTTTTTTTACTTCGGTTGCCCAAATGAAGGTTTGGGATCATATTCAAGCAGGTTTTGAGAAAACACACCAAGTAACAGAATTTCTGCCCTTCAGAGCACACAGTCCAAAACGGATGACAATTTTGGGGAGGAGTTCTGAATCCTTCCACAACTGAGCAACCTTTGATGAGTGAAGAGGGATTTAATCTAGAGTAAACCATATTTCCTTAATTTCTGCAGTCAAGAAAAGGACTGCAAACCCTCACAAGAGATTAGTGTGGTCAATATAAAGCTTCACCCCAGAAAGACTTTGATACTTCCAATAATCTCAGTTTTTATAGAAACTAAGAATGGGGATGAGGACAGTTTCTCAAGGCAGGCACAGGCATGCAACAGATCAGTGCTTTCAGATGTGTCAATCACATCAAGCTTTTAAATTATCTGTAACACCCAAACCATCTAGATCAACCCCAAATCATGATGGAGAAACGGCTTCCCACCACTAGGTCATTTTAGGTAGTCAATTTAATTTGGCACATCCTTTCTTTTATGATATAGTGGTGGGAGGAGGAGAGAGGGGTGCACAAGGACAACAGCTCAGTAGTCATGTAGTTACACTGTTAATGAACAAATTGGCCATTAGCCAATTTCATGTTAGCTACCGGCAGAACTTCCCATAGCACCTTCCAACCTAATGTTAGTGAAAGTTAAATTACTCGCAGTCAAAGCGAGGCAGTTTACCCAGTCTGCCACAGCGTAAGACACTATGCTAGTCCCTACCACCAAGCAGCCAGTTAGCTATCGGTCCAACTTTTAGCGCTACGAAGCCATAGTCTGGCACTCTCTACTGCTGTGGGATGACTTTTACAGGATGCTCTGAAATGCACCAGTGGCAGTACCATACTTACAAAGGATTGCTAAATTCAAACTTCACTGGAAAAGGCGGCCTCTTTGGTGACTGCCAGAACAAACCTGGTAAGAAGACAGACTTGAGATGAAATTCTAAGATATCAGAAACAGTAACACACTGCATACTCCATGAATTTGCAAGAGGCACAAGCAGATGTTTGTACTTACTTCCATCTTTTAGTCGTGTATCGAGGGGAAATGAATGAAGGAGCTGAAGAGCCTAGAGGAAAAGCAGAGCAGATTTATTAATTTGTCATACACAGATTGACATTAAACACTCTAAATTAAGCCTTCTTTTTGGTAATGGTGTGAAATCTTGTTATAGCTTTTAGGACATTCCAGTTGCAGAGTTGAAGTCACTTAGAGGGAGGAAAACACAAGACATCTGTGTCGAGGTGGAGAGCTCAAAAACACAAGTACCAATAGACAACAAAGAGTGACTTGTCCCTTCATTCACTGCATGAGGATGATAATGTCACCTCAACTTTCCCATGTTCAAAAAGATATTTGATCCAACAAGCAAAGTGCTCCCCCTACCTCAGCATCAGTTTAGGAGAGCTGCATACCAGTTCGCAACTAGGAACACAATGTTTTCTTAACATGAAAATTACCACCATTAGCAGGGCTTCTATATACATGGATATGGTACATTTATTAATACAAAATATCATGAACATGTCTTTCCTACACAATTCCTCCCCTCCCACATAGTTGGGCAACATCGTGGACCAGACTTTCAGAATGACTGACAAGTAGACATTTTTCAGCCATCCTTTCTGTGAAATCTTTGAGAAAATCAAGGATATCAATATGAGGAGTTAGGTAACAGGAAGTTTAGTGGAAAAAAAGCTATTGTCCTAGGCCAATAAACTCCTTCAGTAAAGACATCTGGAAAAACAGTCAGCCGGAAAAAAAGGCAAGACACCTGCACCGAGACTGCTGAATAGAGCCACTAGGCCTGAGTTAAAACACCAGGCTATAAAACTCGACAGTAGAAAGGGGAAGAGATGCAGTCCTTCTAAGACACTATAAAGTGCGTTATTTATGGAAGAGATGAAGAGTGTGCAAAAGACTTGACACCTAATTATCAGGTGTTATTACCAAGTTTTTTGAAAATCCTTATCAACCAAGCATCATCTCACTTTCAGGTCTTACCTACATACCTTATGGCTAAAATATTTCTCAAATTTTACTCTTGCTAGTTCCACACACTGAGTCCAGTTTCGGGGTCTCCTACCGAGTGTTTTAATAACATGAAAACAGCCTTCTAAACTCTCTCCTGATTTTATTCTCTAGATACAAAAGGAAATAAGAAAATATTAAAACAGACAAGATTCCACACAATCCAGTCACACAATAAAAAAAGATTTTGGTAAGTTACAGGCAAAATGAAACAGAAATTTATCTTGTAAAATATTAACCTTTATGTGATCCTTTCCACCAGGATTTTCCCCAAGTGTTGTGGTCTACTTGTTTCACACTTCCAGCCAGTCCTAGTGATGATGAGCCATTAGAGACCCCAAGGAAAATATAAAGCAATAAAGCCTAACATATCACTTGAAAGTGATTCTTCCCTTGAGTTTTTCCAGTTGGCTGCACATCAGTGTTCAGTGTGATATCCACTATTTGCACTATATATCCACTATATGCTAGCTGGCAGTGCCTCAGTATTTCTGGTATTTCTATAAGCATGTACAGAAGGCACATAAGCTAGAGAAGCAGTCCACACACACAGGACTTTGGCTCTTACTTACTAGACATGACAGAAATACTGTTACTATGACAGATCAGCTAACTACTTTACCAAATAAGCCTTCAGATTTACTAAGTCAGAAAATAACCCAAATCTCTCTGAACTTAAATTGAAACACATTCCATATAACTTTAGTTAAAACTCTGTATTTTATCACAGCAACTTACTCCTACCTGTAAAACTTCTTCTGCAGACAGATAGGTTTGCCAAAATTTGTTAAACAAGGAAGGCTTGTGAGAAAATGCACTTTCAAACTAAAAAATAAGAAAAAGAACAAATATGGCATTTTGCAAGAAGCACAACAGAATCCTCACCTTTCAAAATACACAGTAAGTTATGTTAATAGCCAGTATGCTTATTCTCATACCTTATCCCTTGCCCACTGTATTGTATGCTCAATGGCAGCTGGGAAAGACTTCAAGGTGCAAAAAGGTATTTCTTCTTCTGGTGGATCCCGCTATATTTAAGGAGAGTTGCGTGTAAATACAGGCATATTAAAGTTTATTGCTAATAACAGCACCAAGAATTTGTAGGTTATTTAGATCCGAAATTCCACTGATGTTAAATACAACATGGCATATTTATGAGGTTAATGGACTGCCTTAAAACAAAATTTGGTTTATAAATACTAACATGTCACTTTCTGTTTACAAAGAACAACCTAAACTCAACATCATTCACTAAAAACCTCAGGGACAGGTAATAGGACAAGTGAAAAGCAAAACTGAACCCTAAAACACACACAGCAGAAGTTAGCAGCTAGAGTTTTTCCGAGATGTGCAGTTCATGTTTACATACACTCACAAGGTGAAATACACCCTTTCATTCAAGGCCAGGTTCATGGAACCTAACAAGACCATATGGATGCTCAACACCCATGCTCTGTGTCCACACGACTCCATTTCATGGTGCCCTCAACCACTGCATTCCTACCTGGAAGAAGTCATCTCATTAAGGCTTAAATAGAGAGATTATACTGCAAGTGTTTGAGGGTTAATTACCCTCTTCTCCATTCTAACAGAACTGGTATGCAACCTTGGAGAAAAAGGCAGACTAACGCCTAACACAAAGGCTTCTGCTTCTCCTACTTCCCTGCAGAGGTGATAACATCCAAGAAAGGAATGAGCTGGCAGAAAGTGGGTCTAAGAAAGAAAACCATGAGCACAAAACCAGATTTCAATCCCCTAGTGGGGCTGGCTTCTTATTTAGAAGGGAGCTTTTAAGGAAAAAAAAAAGTCAATCCTTTGAAAACACATCAGAACTACGGTTTTTTCCACCCAAACTCTATTTAATAGCCATTTTCTAACTATGAGATAGGATAGGCTCCTCTGACTCACAACAACAACCCAAATTCATTACAATCAAGCACATTAATACTGTGAAAAGAGCACCATTCTTTAGCCTTAAGTGGTATTCAAGCAAGCAAGCAAATAAATAAATGGTGTCATTTCAAGAGTGAGAGTTTTATTACAAACTCATTCTCTCCTCAAAGCACACACATTCAAAAGAGAAGTTACCAAGGTTTGTGCTTCATAATTTATATTGTAGTTGCTTTTAATTACTGGCCTAGGTGTAGTCACCAGCTAGGTAGCAGGTATGTTATCTCAAGTCTGCTCATATTTTTCTTCCTCTGAAGTTCTCCTCATAAACCAAGGAAATAATTATTTCTAAATGAGGCTGCAACACAAATGGGCCACTTATTTCAAATAGATACATGAAAGATTAAAGAATCAGAGGGCACTGTGGGATTAGTTACAGAAGGTAAGTGATGGTCATAAGATACTTACATGACTGTTATAGGACTCCGTCAGATGAGGCACAATAACTTCCGTGTGTCCTTTAGTTCCCATAGTTCCAGAGTCTATAAGGGGACGCAGGTTTGCTACACAACGACTGACATGGATAGACATGGACAGACACGGACAATCAGGATACAGAGTAATCACTACATTCTTGACTTGTACATTGTACCAGAATGTAACCAAAAATTAATGTAGGTGCTTTCAGAGGAGTGAAGAGCTTATACCAGGCTCAGAAACAGAAGACGTGAAATAAGGAGAGTTATTTCTAGTTAGATCAGGACACCATTTGGGTCAATCCTATTTTGGATTAGGAGTGTTAACAATTCTCTTTAAACTTCCCTACTTGTAAAGTCTAAGTACATACTCCTCTGTATAAATAATTCAACCTTAAGACTATCACAACATTCACCACCCCACCCCCAAACAGACTTCGACAGCCCTTCATTTCTAGGAACTCACTCTGAGGCTCTCTGACAGGTGAACAGTAGCAGCAGTACAACAGCAGAGTTTGCCTCCACCATGAATATAAACCCACTCTTTCCCCCAGACTGCTGCCAGCATCCCTGTTAAGGAGCAAGATAAATCCAAGAAAACGGCTATGGGATCTCATAAGCACTTGCAATTCAGGGAAATTAAGAATAGGAAAGTGGAGTTCAAATAAGAAAGTCGAAAGCAACCCCCACTTCCTTTCCGCAACCTACCTATCAATGTATCTTCTTGCTTCAACATTGTCCAAAGCTGTCACAATCACATCTTGCTTGGTATAGAAATCATCGCTGTAAGTGTTCTCAGTGGCTGGACAGACTTTATTAATATATGAGTCAATCTTTAAGTAAGGATTGATGTTCAGAGTTGCTTCTGCTGCAGTATAGCTTTTAGGTTTCTAAAAATATAAACATATACAAATATACATGTATGTATATATGTACGTATAAAAACAACATTCAGGCAGTTAACGTCTGGGTCACAGAAGTAGTGCCTTCATTTGCTGATCAGGCAACAATTCATTATCATGGAAATGCTGGCATGCAAAACAAACAATAAAGGAAATTTTTTAAAGTATATAGCTCCCTCACAAATAATTCTCTTAT
This sequence comes from Apteryx mantelli, assembly GCF_036417845.1. Taxonomy (NCBI): domain Eukaryota; kingdom Metazoa; phylum Chordata; class Aves; order Apterygiformes; family Apterygidae; genus Apteryx; species Apteryx mantelli. Next base: position 4,089,804 of record NC_089982.1, read on the forward strand.
TAACCTAGTTTAATTTTAATTAAAAAATAGTGGGTCAGATACAACAAGGAGAAAGTGCTTAAATGGTGCAGCAGAAATGTATCAAGTAACTGAAACAGGTGCCATATGTTGCCTCTCATGCTTTCAAAATGCCATAGGAAGCAGTTCAGGACTGTCAAATGATAAATCCATTAGTTACTGTGACTGTGTCTATGCAGCATAAACATCACAAACCTATGAACAATTGCATTGCTGCAACGCATTCCACACAAAGCCAATTTCTAAAGCTAAATTGGAATAGTGTTCTTCACCTACCTGATATTTCTAGCCATTTTAAAAAACTATATTCAAGTATCTAGAGATCAGCACTTAGAACACTGGAACTCAAGACCTTGTGGCTTGTGAAAGCTTGCAGAGTTCCCTTTCCATTTATCTATCCATCCAAAACGTAATCTGTTCACAGATTTGCTAGATGTAAACAGCAGGCAGAGAATTCAGCTGATGGGTTTTGGGCTGGGGAACCCCATTTCCCATTGCTGTCCAGATGGGTGCTGTCCCAAGTACTGGGTAAGAACTTCTGCATCATCCATTTACTGAATGTACATATTTTTTTCCCATGCTATTTACCTGCTTAATGAAGACTGAATTGAGACACAAAATATTTCTTATCAAGAGCCCATACAAACATGGGATTTAAACTGCAGCTCACCATAACAGACATCTTGGGCCTGGAGGAATCAAAGCTGTAGAACAGTATTTCAGAAAATCCAGGCTTCAGCATCCAGCTAACACTTAAGTAAAGTGCCATTAGTAGTTCTTCTATTGAGGATATCACTGCCACTGCCCTCTTTCCCGCCCCTTGAATTTCAGTGGTCTAATAATGCATTTCTGGCATATTAATTCATGGCAGCTTCTTATGCAACACAGCATTTTTGATCTGATTCTTTATTTGCAAGTGGAAGAGATTTCACTAGTCAAAGACACCAGGACAAAAGTTAGACCAGCCAAGTTTATGCAACCAATATCAGTTGGAAGTGGGATGCCAACATAGCCTAGGTGTTGTTTAAAATGATACTGGATTAGAGCCGTAAAGCCTTCTCTGCACAGAGGTACATACAAGTCAAACTCTCAGCGGAAGCACAGGACAGGAAAACAGAACACCCCAGAAAAAGTATTGTACAAGAAAGCCTACCTGTATATGATGAGGTCGAAAAAGAAACTGCCTGTTGAGGTTGGATTTCTCTATCAAGTCTGGATCTGTAATTGTAACCTAAGTCAGAAAGGGCAAAAGCAACAGCTGAAGTTATAACTTAAGTGTAGTGCTGAGCAATACTCCTCATGAAATCTATACAGAAACTTGTCAAAACAAAACACTGCTGTTGCCATCCACTGCGGCTAAAACCTCTAACTATAGTAGTGCTGGCTGATTAAAACCCAAGGACAGCAAGGCTGCTACAAGCATATTCTGCTCCTAGTTACACACTTACTCTATTCAATGCTGAAGCCATCTTCCCTCTACCCAAAGCTCAATCTGAAATGAGGCTCTAGCTTTTAATAACGCTTTTTTGTAGTGTCTAAGCATTTAATTATTCTTTGTCACATTACTGTTTCTTGGGCAAAGTGAAGTCAACAGGTGCATGTGACTTACCAGTCCTTTGTCTTGCCCAGTACCAACACCAAGAAGTGCAAAGTTCTTTAACATTTCACAGCCTATTGCTCCACAGCCAACCTAAAGAGAGTAACGTTTTTAGAGTCGGAAATGTAAGTGAAAACCACTAAGTGAAAGCGACAAAAGCAATCCAGGAGTTTTTAGAGGATGTTAGGGATAGCTTAAAACAGGTCCGGGACGAACCAACCAGAGGTGATGCTTCCGGATCTGCTATTTACAAATAAAGGAGAGCTGGTTAGGAACTAAATGCAGGGTCAAGGAGGAGAGAATTACCAGTAGCTGAGAAGAATCAAATGAGGGACCCCTGGAGAAATCAACACACACAAAAGCATAGGCCCTGACAGGATGCATCCAAGGGTGCTGAGAGCTGGCCAATGTCATTGCAGGCTGCTCTCCATCATCTTTGAAAAGTTGTGGAGGTCAAGGACGCCCCCCAGTGACTGGAGAAAGGCAAATGTTACAGCCATCTTCAAGAAGGACAATTTGGGGAACTACTGCCTCGTCAGCCTTACTTTGGTCCCTCGGACAATCGTGGAGCAAGCCCTCTTGGTCGTTTCTGAACACATGACTGAGGAGACAGTGACTGGGAATAGCCAACATGGATTCACGAATGGTGAATCATACCTGTCAAGCTGATTGCCCTCTATGATAAAATTACTAGATGTTTGGACGAGGGGAAAGAGTGCTATGTTATGCACCTTGATTTTGGCAAGGCTTTCAACACAGACTCCCCCAGTATCCTTGTATCCAAGCTGGGATGTTATGGTTGAGATTGGTACACTAAAAGATGGGTGAAAAACTGGCTGACTCAAAGGGTAGTGGTTTATAATTCATACTCTGCCTGCAAGCTGGTTAGAAGTGAAGTTTCTCAGCAGTTTGTATTGAGACCTATCCTGTTAAATAATTTTAATCCATGTCCTGGAGGAGACTGAATGTGCCCTCATCAAGTTCAGCAATGAAAAAGTTCCTTACTCGGGGAGAGCAGCTGCTTGAGAGCAGGGCCGCCATTCGGAGGGACCCAAGCAGGCAAGGGGAACCCCCTGAAATTCAGTAAGGACAAACACAGATTCCTGCAGCAGGGATGGAATAACCCTTTGCTATGGCACAGCCTGGGCAGGCAGTGGTGCTGCTGAGATGGTTTCCTGGCGGACAGCAAACTAAACATCAGACAATGCCCTGGCAGCAACAAAGATGAAGGACACACTGGGCAGTATTAACAGAGACATAGACCGTAGATCAAGGGAAGTGATTATTCCCCTTTACTCAGCACTTGTTAGACCATATCTAGAATACAGCATCCAGTTTTGGGCCCTCCAAATACAAAAAAAGCTGTTGCTAAGTTTGGGCAAGCCCAGCGGAGGACCACTAAGATGGTCAGGGGACTGGAGCACTTGCCCTATGACAAGAGGCTGGGGGAGCTGGGCTTCTTTAACCTGGAAAAGAGAAGGTTTGTGGGAGGGGAGGGACCTAATAGCAGCTTCCCAAAACCCAAGAGAAGGTTATTGCAAAGACAAAGCCAGGTTCTTTGGAGGTGCACAACAGAAGGACAAGAGACAACAGTCAAAAATTGAAATAGGGAAGGTTCTGATTTGACATAAAGAAACATTTTTCTGCCGTGCAAGTAAACAGGCATTGGAACAGGTTGTCCAGAGATGTCATGAAAGCTCTGTCCTTGGATGTTTTCAAGACCCAACCGGATTCCCAGCTGTGAAGCTACCTCCAGAATCTAAGCACTGTGCAGGAGACTCTGCGCTCCACGCAGCTTAGACAAGTCCTATGACAATTTTGGACCATTAACTCTGCAATGACACACATAATCAGGGCTACTCTCACTAATTTGAGGACAGTTGGCATTAGCTGTGTTAGCAAAGAGTATTGGCAAAAGCCTAACAACGTCACTGATACTCACCAAGAAAACATTCAAATCATGCAGCTTCTGGCACAGAGAGTCTCCAATACAAGCCCTCAAGGCATCATACCTATCTCCCCTTTGCAAGCATAGGGGACAAAAAACAGAAGAGTAGCAAGTTGTCATTTATCATGTTAGTACCACTGATGCCAAACTGTACTTGGATGTGAACTGAGAGAATCAGACTGAGTCCCCTATAACTGCTACTCCTCCCATGCTCAAAAATAAGCTCAAAAAGCTCAAAAAAATAAGACACACATTCTCACCTCAAAAACCTGTCCCTCCAGCAGATTACACTGAACTAACGTTAAAAAAAAAAAAAAAAAAAGCAAGCCTGTCTGAGAATCAGATGCGAGCAGTACATAAAACAGCAGATTGTATTTATATTTACCGTGGGAGAAATTCTTCACAGCTTGTCTTTTCTAGCGGTGTAACAATGTCTAACATATCTACATATAGCTGTAAGAGGGGGAAAAAAAAAGAATCTCAGAAAAACATTCATGTTAATTAAGCTTAAAAAAAAAATCAAAACAAGTATTTTCTGTATAAAACCAAATCCAGAAATTTGAAGAACTCAGTCTGTACTGCCAATGGAAGATGATACAGCATTCAGTTATTTAGAGTTCATTAAACATTTTTAGAAGACAGGAAAAGGTGTCTGGACCACAGATGGAAAAGCTCACCGAGATCTGAAGCACAAGCTCAGAATATTGTGACCAGCATACTACTACTCCAACCTCAATAGGACTGCACAATTTTAAAATATAACTTTACTCTTGCCACTAGTTCTGGGATGCCGAAAGCACTGCTGTCGTGCTCAGTGGCTTCAGCTGGGATTTGGAACACATTACACCTTTGCAGCCATGCAGAGACAGGCCAATGCTTGCCTTAACTTATAGCAAACTGAATGCAATGCCTGAATCCCATATATGAACACTTTATCTAAACTGGATGCACTTTCACTGCATGCACAAAACCACAATGTTTTTCCCCACATTCAGTCTCAAATTTTCTTCTTTTTGTTAAAGAAGTTGCTTAGGCTGTTTTGCTCATACAGCACTCACACACAGCCTCTGCCATCCATTCATAACATCACCATCAAAATAAAGATACAGAAACAAAAACAGCTTTACCCATTGTTGCAATGGTGAAAATTTTCCTGTTACTGCTTTCAAGACTTCCTGGCTAGCAACACCACCCACTGCTGCAGCCAGAGGAGCTAGAAATCCCTGAGCAGTCCTAGAGAGCCATTTCACTACATCTCCATTCACCTGAGGCTGAAAAATAAGACACGATAACAACAGATTTATCCCTCCAACCAAGCAAGTCAGTGCTTGTATTATACCACCCTATATAGCATTTAGAAAACCAGCTAAACCATCTAAAGATGGATACAAAGGCCAGAGCAAGGGCCAGCAACTGAAGCATGGCCTTTAGACAGGTAAATGAGCACATCATAATGCTGCTTATTCACTACTCACCCTGTTTTCCAGTGTTTCACTTATAGACATGGCTATTTTCAGCATTTCCTCAGCATCCTGAAGGCATCTAGACACCAGAGTGGAAACAATAATGATCATTTAAACATTCCAAATTCCTTCCAGAAACATGATCAACCAAGAACAAAGCGCTTGGATATAAACAGCAGGGAGAGTTCAGAAATTTATATTGGCTTTAACATCAAGCATTAAAGATATACTTCTAAACATTAAGGTTAGGTCAAGAACAAGAGTCTCATTGTCTTTTTCTGTCTACCAAGGCTCAAAAGGTGTCACCACTATATTGGGAAAGCCCTGTTTCAAACCCAGACTGGCATCAGGTGACATCTTCCATCTAGATTTTAGGTTTTCAGTTCTATGTCATCTATTATTAGACAGACAAGGCACCATGTCACACATCTATTCAGTAACTACAATAAAAAGAGAGATCTGCCTGATTAAAGGCTATCACAGCTAGTAAACACAAGACTGCTGCATTACCCAATGTTTGGGATGCGACCAAAGCTCTCTTGGAAGTGGTTCAAGGCAAGCATGGCAATGTGGATCTGCAGAGGGGCCTGTTAAGACAATAGGGAACAAAAGCAATTGTTTATTTGAACTATTGCTACCATCTGGGGTCCTTGTTCCTTAACTGCACAGCTCCAATAAAGTTTGTATCTACGTAGCATTAAAAAGTGAATTTGAAATACCTTCCACTAGTGATTTTACAAACTGAGATTATAAAATGTTACACAGTAGCAATGTAACACCTTTTGCATACCCTCAGCACCCACTCTAAGTCCAGCTAAGGTGTCCCTAAAAGAAGTTTGTGCTGAAACTGGAAAACGCTGTAACCTTTTTTAATTAGATATTAGAATGCATTGCATTTTGACAAACCTCAATACCAAAGCACATTTACAGAGAGGTGACTGAGCTTAGCACCTGCGATATTCTCAGTGCAACTCATGGGTAACAAGCTTCCACTGGGATTGCAACTCAGATGCATGTTCTGTGTGACCACACAAACTAATACCCCACTCTTACTTTGTACTTTAAACTCACATGTAGCTATTACAGAATAAAGAGTTACAGATGCATATTTTTATACATACAAACAAAGCTGCAGATTACATTCTATGTAGTTATAACATTAAACACTCACACCCAAGTCCCCACACACTAATTACCTCAGGCTTGCTAAAATCTGCAACAAGGCATAATGGATTTGTTAGCTGCTTCTCTAACCGTTCCTGGGGGGGAAAAAAAAAAAAAAAAAAGAGTTCAGAATAATAGCACATTCACTTAAGAACACAGCAGTCACTGCTACGTGACAAAACAACACTCATCCTGAAGAGACTGAGAATCAAACATCCTTTCCTGCTAGCTTTTCATTTCTATTACTCTCTCCATTATTAATGTCATAAAAGATGCTTAAAATAGTAAGCTACTGCAAATTTTGTAGGTAAAATTTCCTACTAGAGTAACTAGTACAGCAGGAAAAAGTAGACCAACTTTCAGGCCTATCAGTCTAAGATATCCTGGTCTCAGGTCTAAGATAAGTGTAGTTCTCAATTTCAACTCAGAACAACGGCTCATGGTTTAATATATGCCAACTAGACCATCTCTGAAGGAGGCAGCCAGTACCTGAAAAGCAGAGGGAAAAGTAGTAATAGGCTGTTTACTGCCTGGTGAGAGAGTTGAAGGCACACCTTACTGCCCCCAAAACCATCTTCTCCAGACCGCAAGAGGAGGTTACTGAAGACAAAAGTTGCTGTGAGCATGCCTGCAATGGAGGAGGTTGGTAGTCTCACTGGTCTTGCTCTTAAATATGATAGCATTGCTACCCTGAATAACATACAGGCTAGTGACAGTAGCAGTGGATGTAACACCTTTCATTGGGAAATAGTTTACGTAGAGGATCTGTTGAGTTTCAAAGTGCAAATGCTCTTTGCTGAGGAGGGCTTTACTGTGAGACTTCTCTCATTTATGAGCACAGGGACTTCTTCCGTGCTCTCCAAAGTGAGGGGCTGTGTAGCTTCTTGGGGGGGAAGATGATTTCAGAAATATCTTGAAATTACAAGGAATCTAAAGTCTTTGAGTCTTGTTTACATAGGCAGCATCAGAGAGCTGCATCTTACTTCCTTCTTTGCCTCCTGGTTTAATTGTTTTAACTTCTCTCTTCAATAAGTAAAACTCTCCCTGGAACAAGTGTCACACACGTGTCATATCCTAGTGACAAGACCTATGTCTGTAACTGCTCTGAGGTCAGCTACCAGAGATTTTACATGCACTTGCTTGTGGGCTTGCAAAACTTCCCAACTGCACAAGAACAGGCAGACTCCGCTTTGCAGACACAAGATACAGCCCATGGGCTGGGCAGCGTGTTCTTATAGTAGAAGGGGCTGATCCTCGCTCCCAGGTCTTTAGCAGGACATCCTAGAGCAGCCAGGATCTACTTTATGTGGGCAAAAAAGGGCATGCTACACAATGTAGTTTGCAACTCCTCTCATACAAAATCATCCAACTGACTCTTCTTCACAGAGGCTGCCAAGAAATCACAAATTCTTGGGCCTTTATGGAACGCCCCCAGCGTACAGGCACAGGTTGCCCATAAAATATTGATCTCTACACTACTGGGTAACTTTGAAATTGAAGTATTCCATATTCTAAGCCATTTATTAATCAGCATCACTATTTTTTTCCTAAACAGTCAGTATAAACCCAAACCATGGATACATAAATCACAGCTGAACTCTGCTTCCATTCCTTAGCCAAGTTTCACTCCTGGTTTTGCCCAACAAACACTTACGAAGTAAAACATCTTGGGTGTCTTCACTTGGACAGCTATGCCTCCATGTAAGTAAGGCTCCATATCTGTAGTATCACCAATGCTGAAGGAATAAGGTGACACCACTAAAGAGAGAAGAGAATAAGCACTGTGACAGTGACAGATAATTAAAAGTTTCAGTGCATACTACAATTCCATTTCTGAAAAAGTGAGGTTTTTGTCAACGCTTTTTATATTGTAACTTTCTAGTGTGCAGCCTTTCTTTGAAATCACACGCACAGTTGATCCTCCTAACTTTAACAGGATTGTCTCTCCCTGCCAGGTTCTGGGCTACTGCATTAGTTTCACATGATCTGTTATGAAATAAGCTTTTTAAAGGGGCAGCAGATTTAACAAGAATTCTGATGACCACAGCTCTGTAATAAACATGCAATCACCACTGGTTTTCCTCAGACTGCACACAGCAGCACCCAGGGTATTGCCCAGAATAAGATTTTAGCCCAGTGACTAGAAATACAAAGGATAAAGCAGCTCTGTAGGGTAATTAGACCATTTAAGTCAAATTCTTCCTCCCATATCACCAGGAGCACCATTCAGTTAAAGGAACAGGACACAAAAACAAATGTTTTGTTTGTTAAATCCCAGGACCTGAAAACTGAGACCAAATGCTGGGCTTTGATTAAGAGAAAGGAACGGAACATGGCATCAGCACTAGTAAAACAAAACAAAATAGTTCAGAAAAAGCAGACTCAGCCACATATTTAAAGGGTCCTGTTTTTATCTTAGACTGCAAAGTAATTAAAACAAAAAACAAAAAAAGAGAGGGGGGTCTGAAAAGCAAATCCCAAACAACAAAATAGGGGCTTCCGAACAACAAAATAATTTGGTCAGCAAACTGAAGATAGTAACCATGAAGGTTGCCAGCTAGTTTCCAGCTCTTCATACTTGCTTGCTAAGCAGCAAATGAAGTTGAAAAAGCTTTACTAGATGGAAATGGAATTAAGATAACACTAGGATGACCTCCACACCAGAAGGAAATTTTCTGTGTGCAAATTCACTGTGGATTTACACAAAGCAATACTTTTCTGTTTGCAGTAACTATCACTGCAGTGAGTTAAAAAGGCTAAAAAATAAATACATATACAAAAAAGTTAGCAACAGTTTACCTGTTATTTGGTGGGTGGATCCATTTAAACATGACATTCCATTAACTTCCCGGAAGGTTAAAAACTGTCCTGTTTCAAGCCTGTGTGGATGATTTTCAAGGCAAGTGACAATACCAGGATTTGACTGAAAGCAAAAATGGGAAAGTTAGCAAGGAGAAAGAGAGTCTTGTGTGAAGGAGTTGGGCTTTATCCTAGACACACACCTTTACTTGCTGAAACTACAGCCGCTAACACTTTTACTACCAAGGTTCTGCCCTAGCTAGGGAGTTACCTACCATAACATTTTTTCACTTCAATTATTTTCAGTTGTACAGTGCTTTCCTAATACAAACTTACTCATTTTTACCTTTCACAGTTCTTAGCATGTTAGTAAACTGGATTGCTGTTGGTTCTAACTAGTCAGATTGTTTGTTCCTTAGTAGTAGTAGTAGCAAATTGGCCCTTTTCCAACCCCAAAATAGACTATACATATGAAGTAATTTTCATAGACATTAACAGAAGTCTCGTGAATGGTCCTTATTATTCCATGCCTCCTTCCAATCTGATCTTTAAAAAGAGGACACCACAAACTTATGAAGCTTATGAAGTTGGACATCCTTAAATATAGGAAAGCCACAACATCAAGGGATGTGGCAAACAAGCCTATGCTTGGAGGAGTCTCAGACAACATCACATCATGTTACAGGATGCCATGCCCAACCTTCCAAGCACACAGAGATCCCTCTGCAGTATGAGGAATGGCTTCCTTAGGAAGACCTTGTGGTGCAACTCGTGCCATAAGAAAGATAGTGGATTTGCAAGCAAGCCTGGCCTGTAGGGACACCTCTTCCTGGACTTCCAGTACTAGAAATATTTCTAGCAAGTAGTATAAAACTTAATTAAAGATTTAAAAGCAAATTTGAATTAGAAATACAGATCTTCCTATATATGATTGATAGTCCATTAAAACCAATATATCAGCAAGCTTATCTTTAAAGGCTGCAAGTGCTGTAAAGAATCAGAGAATTATCCATCTTTGGTATCAATACAAGCTTCAGCAAGACAACAGGGTCACATGTTTTTTGCTGCACAGTTATATACATCACTCTTAGTTGTTTGACAGCAATGACTGCCAGGTTTTTTTTTGCAGAGAATTTGATTTAATTATTTTTCATTTCAATTTAGCAGGTAGAACCTTCAGGATTAGAAAAAGTTACTTTGATTGATGTCACCCCTCTAAAGGCTATGTTATCATAAACCTAAGAGATGCTTAATTCAGAGGGCTCCCACAATATTCACTGCTCTCCAGAGAGAAATAAACTACAAGAGGAGAACAAGGAAGACAAGGACATTACCAGGATCCTAGATTCTCAAAAACTAATCCCAAATATCAGGTTATGAATCAGAAGGAAAAAAAAAATTTTTTTTCCTTGCCTTGGCAGGCAATCAGCACAAGCCATGAAACACAGCTATGTATGGTTTATGCAGTTAATGAGAACAATCGAGTCTTCCATTCTCTTTTGGAGAGACCAAAGAACAGGCCATGTAAATCATTATGTCACAAGCTTTAATTCAGACCAAATCCAACTTTTTATACAATCCCTTCTAGTTTGATTATTAATATGTCTAGACTGGAGATAAAATAAACAACTTGCTGTTAGTTGAGTAAGCCTCTAGTATGAACCTCCAGACAGAGTTGAGAGACGGAGCTAAAGTTGTTTCCATTTTATAAAACACTAATACAAGACTGAACAGATATCCTCTCTAACATTTTACAGCAGCAGTATTAGCAATAATATTCTTCTTGCAGTCTTTGCTTTTATAGGTTAAAACAATCAAGCTCTCAAATTTCTTCTCAAAATAGGTTCTCCAACCCCTTTATCATTCTAGTAGTTCTCCTCTATACCTGCAGTAGCCCGTGTTCATAACAAAGGCTATTTTCATGCCTACCTCAGGGTTTCCCTAGAAGCCTTAACCCAGTCCCATACCAAGGCTATGCCCTCTTCTCTCCAAATCTCCTTATTTCTTTCTCTCTCAAAAGAAGAGAGCCTCAACAATATGATGTTACATTTTAAGTAATGAGCAGGAGGCATCACTATGCTCTGTGATGTTAGCACTTACCATAGACTGCTTTTTGGCGGAGGCACTAAAGGGATTTTATTTCAGATGCATAGCAGGCTGTTGAAGTGAAACACTCAGTTATGTAGCCAATAATAAGTGATAACAATGCAAAGTTATAGCAGCTCAACAACTTCTATCCCTTACTTGTGTGATGTTTGAAATGAAGATTTCCTTTGGCTCCTCTCCTGTTGTATCCAGCACTTCAAATTCATCACCAAAGTCACAAAACAAACGTGAACATATTCCATAGACATCTGCACTGATGAACTGTAAGAGGAAGTAATAAGCATCAGTATTCTTGACACAGCAGAAGCCAAAGGAGTGACCTCTCACATTCAACTTTGTCCAGTGTTACAAAGTACAAGTTCCACTCTGGTGCTAACTTGCCACATGCACCCAGGCCACTGACTAAATGGCTGAGCATTAATGAGATACTTTGAACCTGCATTAGTGTTTCATTCAGGACCACTCAAAATATGAGTTGCAGCAATATGCAGTCCTGTGATTTTTACCACTGTTAAATTTGGTCTCAGCATGTTCTCTCAGAACAAAAGTAGTAGCCATGGGTTAATTGTGGGGGAAGGAAAAAAAAAAGGTACGTACCCAGATAGCATCAGACACATGCACAGAATTCAGAAACAGGGCAGAAAACAGTGTCACTGAAAGCAGTACGCTCCCAAAACCCACACTGCTCCATCAAAGGGATATCTGTATAAGACTATATACTCCACAAGCTGTTTTCTCCATTTCTGTATAGAACATGAGGGAGGTCCAAAAAGCTCACTTTATAGATTAATCATGTGTTTCATTTTTGTATTACCTTAATAGGTGGCTGCTGAGCATGACAAAAGTCATTAATCTTCTTCTGCAGCAACAGGCTTACTTCAGTCAAAATGACACACTGTCAACAAGAACACAGATAAGGTTAAGACACTGAAAGCAATCAACATCTTCAGGCCATGGAAAAAGTAGTAGCAACAGCCAGTTACTTGGATGCCCTGAATCCCTAAGTTTCCTTTCCTCACAGGTAACAGAAAAAGCAGTCTTGAGCCAGTTTTCCCATTACAGATTAGAACGCACAGGTTACTGCTCCACTAATTTTGTAAGCAAGATGATCAAGAGCAGGAACAGCAAATTCTCACTTATTTTTTTTTAACTGGAGCTATGAATTTCAAAACCTATATAGAATACTTAAAAAATCAGTTATGGGTAATCTCAGCAATCATAGCTCTTTAGCTTTAAGGATAATGTCAGCAAGATATGCCCACCTGATACTGATCTAGCATGTATCAAGAAGTCTGCACAAATTTCAAGCATTGCTGTTTGTTAAGTTGCAGACACACTACTATTTTTTGCAAGCATTCCTTCAAAGTTTGGGATAGTTTTTGGTTACAAAGCATAAGCGCTGTGTCTTATTTTGTTACACATGGCTTATTACAGCCAGGACATTCAGAAACTTGGTTAGCTTAGGTAAAATAACCAATGGCCACACAGTAAAAGTTCCCAGCTTGTGCTGAGCCATGCACACACACCAGAGATGGCTGACTGAACAATGGAATAGCTCCTCATTCCACCACAGAGTTGCTTACATTTCATTAGACTCATATACACAGACATACGTGACACTTAATTATATAGCCTGCATTCCTGCTCTCTAGAATACAAAGCACAAAATACACACTGAACATCCATGCAGTGGGACCGTAAAAAAAAGTTACTGTGTTATCTTGGAAATAAAACAACAACCACAAAAACTGCATGGCAACCTCCTTCAGTTATTTATTGCCATAACAAATGTCAGCGCCAGGAACATAAAATCATAGCTTTGGCCTTAAAAAACAAAAACCAAACAAGATAATTTCACTTGTTCAAGGACAAGAACTATCAGCTTTCTAGCCATCATCTCAAAATATTTACATCTGTTTTCATTTTCTTGACTTAAATTATTAAAATAAAGTTTTTTTTCATTCCAAGGAAAGTACTCTGCACAGCTCCTTTAAGTAGAGTTACATACCTGGTATTGCTTTAGGAAAGACAGATCTGTGGTTTCATCCAGTGGCATAGTTGATGCTGCGACATAGACATATGGATTGAGTTCTGCAATATGATGAAGAGTGGCCTCAGCCCTGAAAGAAAGGTAACTTTCAAACTTTTATCCATTTATAAATTATATTTTCAAGACAATTCCATGCCACACATGACCTACAAGAGTCCCTTAGGAAGTCTCTCGGTGATGACGACTTCAGCTCATTTAGTCACATTTTCATTCCTAGTGGGTCAGAGGAAAACGGCTCTGTCCAACACACAGCTGGATTCACCGATGGTCTGGTGTCACAGCTGTTACAAGTATGTGCAGCTGGCTGAGGAAGCCAAAGAAAGAAATACACCCCCTTCCCTCCTTACTACATTTACATGAGAGCATTTGCTGTTTATAATCTACTAACCACAAGACACGAGATGCATGACTTGGACAGGGCTCCTGTTCCAACCTAGACTTCCCATGATACCTACCTGGGCACCGTACTCAAAGCCAGTACCTCCAAAGGCAGGGTTTAACGAGCATCTGATGTGTGTTAACAGTTTGTGGACAGTGAACTGTTAGTTTTTGCCACTGATCAAACTGTTACTCCTAGTCAAGTTCAGCCCTCCTTCCCCCCAGAGATTTCACCAACCTGTTCTTTTGACTGGTAATATCATCTTCACGGATGAAGAAGTTGATCCCTAAATCCCATTTCGTACACTGCTTGGTGTCATGAACTGTAAGAGCCTAAGAAAGTTAGGCAAAAGCATTCACTGGAAGAAGCGTACACAGTCACAGTATCCAAAAGGATGTATTAAGCCCCACATAAAATGCTGGAGGACTAGAGTTGCAGCAGGTCTAGTTGTACCATGGGTAAGCACTAACTTCACCAATTTCTTTGCCAAGAAAGCTCTTAGTGTTTGAGAGATAAGGACATATCTGAAAGATGCATTTCATTAAGCATTTCCTCCCAGGTTGCAGTGATGTGAGCATTTAAAAACCTAGGATGACTTTTGTTACACTACAATCATAGGGCAACTTCAAGCTGTAACTGAAAGGACTCCCAAAAATTCAAACAAGCTTTTTAATCGAAAAAAAGGTTTAAAAGGCATATAACTAATAAAATTGATCCCAGAAGGACAAAAGCAGTTATTGGATTAAAATATCCAGCCATAAACAGAGTCTGCTGGGTGAAATAATAGGACATACATTTTGAATAGTTTGGCTTTTAAATTTATACCACTCAGTTTACCAGAATTTGAACAAAAACATTCAATGTCTGATCACCAGTTGGCTAAAATATTACGTGAGGTATCTCAGAATGCTTCTACTCAGCATCTCAAAAGATATGAAAAATCAGATTCACACTAGCATGAGAATCAAACTGTACCTCTAGATGATCTAGATTATTAACATTTTCATTATCAAGTCCTCAAATCTTTTGCAGTTCCTCTACAGGAAGACATTTACAGAACATTAAGAAGTTCAGCTAGCTAAAAATGGTCTAACTTTCTATCCCACCCTCCACCCCTCCCACCCTCCAACCCTCCCAAGAATTCCCACACAACAAAACTGTTTTACATACCTTTACCCCAGCTAGTATTATATTTTTGGCTGGAAGAAAGAAAAAAAAAAAGAGAGAGAGAGAGAGAGAGAGAAAGAGAGACTGTTGCAGAATTCCGGCAAAGCTATGTAACTTATCATTTATAGGTGGACAATAACAACATGCCATTCCTAAGAACTTCACAGCTGAAGGGTTTGTTTTCTTCTAAATGTGGTTCAAGCATTCTATAGCATCACTGAGAGCAGAAGAGTATGAGCAAGGTTCAAAAGGCTCCCTACAGTTGTCATTCATCAGCTGTTCATCCTATGAGCGTGATTACAGAAACACATCTGGCACCCAGTCCCGTTAAGCCAACAGAAGAGGTAATACCCCAGGTAAGAACTGGCCAAGACAAGTCTTGTTCTCAAAGAGCAGAGGCAACAGTTAAGGGGTCCCCAATACCAGAACAATTTTGCATCTTGGACCAAATTGCATCTATTCACCCTACCCGCCCCCATTTCCTATATGGCAATAATTCAGCCTATATGTGTCTCTATTAGGTTCATCGATACTGAAGCCTAAAGGAATCATTTGGATTATCCAGCCTCGACTTTCACCCAAGATTCAAGATTTTGAGTAAAGTGATTTGGTCTATGGCAGCACATTTGCAAGTAACATTTAAAACATTTTTCTATTAAAAAGCTTATTAGAGAAAGTTCAGGATCTTACTGTGTTTCCCTGCATCTGCTATGGTACATATAGGCAACATAAACATATATATTCATTCAGGTACTGAAGACATATTTATTATGTCTAAAGTAAGCTTTAGAAGTATGCTGGGGCAGTATGTTTATATACATTTGGGTCTGCTTAAGTAAATGTTACCTAAACTTACCAATCTCCACACCAAGACCACCCATACCACTCAGGAACACGTGGGACTGAGCCATCTTCTGCATTGCTGTGTCTCCAAGAACATATCTCTGGCGACTATATCCCACATAAAGTCAAATCAGAACAAGATACAAATAAAAGTCAAGAACATAAGAATGTAAGTCAAGAATTCCCAGTGATTTCAAGAAAGTTAACATATTCTCAGTTATAAGTTGCTATGCTTTCCTTCCCCCATCCCAGTCAGTTTCTAATCAGCAATACCAAGTTCTGATGATGAATTTGTGTCACTAGTGACACATGCACATTTATATTTAGCAGCCCTCCATTCAACAAGTAATTGAGGACATAACATGCATAGAGTTGCACTATATAGCACTTTAGGAAATACATTTACATCAAACAATATTTATTATTACCATCAAATATTAAGATAATAAATGGATTAAGCTATTGAAACTAACCGTTACATTTATTTGTCACAGGCTATATAAACATAAAGCGAGAGGATTAGCTTCTGTGGGTAAAGTGAGGTCTGCTCTCCTCTTACAACCTGCACATCTCAATTACTGTTACGGAGAAGTGACTGAAGAAATTCCCAGGAAAATGAAGACAAACAGCCAGGTTTCTGGGGACATTAGCATTCAAAGGGCAAAGAAAACTTATGAGGATCACACCCTTAAAAGGACCACATAGATCCACAGAATTTAAGCTTTCTGCCCATCCCAAAAGAGGCATTTACAACCCTACTGGAAGAATCAGGAAAAAATTCAAGGACTTGCACAGCTTGCGTGGATCTGGTCCCTTCAAGTTTATCTACCATCAACCAGCCCAGTGCAATTTCTTAGCAGAATCTCAAGAGAGCTCTCCACAATCTTGGCCAAAATAGATGCAACTCATCTGCAGGTTGTTCTCTTATCCAGATCTTTCACATTAGTCTGAAGCTACTACAATTGTTTATCTGATTATCAACTGTGTCAGAGGATAACAGAAATGATGATGAAGTTCATGAGAACAGAGAAGTATGGCAAAGATTGAGGAATAAATGAAAGACAATGGAGGAGATAAATTACACAATGTAGAAAGGAGGGGGAAGAAAGAAGAAGGTAGCGAGAGAACATTAGGAGCAAGCGAGGAGAAGAATATCTACTCTCTCTGCTTTGACAAAATTGTCAAAGCAGAAACAGGCTGAAGTCAGAAAGAAAGAAGCATCAGTCCTGCTTTTCAAAAAAGCATGCATTATTGATACTTTTCAAACTTTATTCAACTCTGTAGTATACAATTGGGCTTTTTACTGGCCAATGCTAATTGTCAAAAAACACCTGTCAAAATACCAATAAACAGTTTCACAGGAAGATTGCTTACATCTGCAACTCAACCAGTTCTCACAGTTAACTACAGTTTCAGAAACTTTGGGGGAAATGAATTCAGTTTCACATGCTGGACATTTTGTTTTTTTCCCTTTCAAAAGCGGTGGACGCAGCAGCACAAGTGCTTGCACCTTTACCTAACAGGCAGCAGATACTGTTTTCAAGTTTTGGCTTTAACGCTACTGCATGTAAATGTATACATCACTGAAAAGTCAAGAGCACACATAAATCCGGTATTCTTACCTATATAAAGCATCATCAATTTCCATAGAATCTGTCGCCATGATGCAATGTATTTGTTTGCACTAGAAGGATTACAAAAAGAAAGAATATGGTTATCCAGGAAGCAATTTCACAGATTGTACCTCCCCCCCATTCTTCAACAGAAGAATTGCAAAATGCAAAAAGCAATGTTACCTAATAGTCATTTTGAACATTCAGAAACCTACAGATCAACACAGCACTGCGACAATTCAAACGCACAGGAGCCAAAAGACAAGAACTCACAAACCTTCAACTGACAATTTCAGAATACGGAGAGGCATATTAATTACCCCACTGAGGAATCCCAAGATTTAATTCTTGTATTTGCCACACTTGGATTTAGTAAACCTAAAATTTCATTTTATATTAGCAACTGCAAGGTGTTTAACTTGCATCTGCTTGATTGCTGCTTATTTGGAAGAGAAGACAGGGGATCTCTGAACATTTATACATAGTTACTTAAGCTGCATTATTTCTATGTTAACTGAAAATACTTATGAAATCAGCTACCGTTATACCTAACTCAGGACTCAATACCCAGAAGCACATTTGAAAAAACTGTGATGTATAAGTTAGTGGAAACGACCCAGAAGGTAATACAATTTATTTATTTATTTTTAAAAGTCATACTGTAAGCTCTGAATTAATGCAACATTTAATCAAGACATCAAGTTGAAGAGTCAAATAGGATTTTAAGAGTATAGTATTTGCACTATTAAGGTCTTCAGTCAGCAAAGATCTTTTTATTGCTAAATTACCTTAGCGATAACTAAGCACGGGGATTAGGAAGAAACTCTGCCTCTGGGCAGGCTGTTTCTTAGTTAGGTAGCCTGGGAACTGGCCCTTCCCGGATCTGGTAGTGACCATCACCATGTATGGGGCAAGCACAACCAACTGATCGAGCACATCCTCTTACAACTCCCTACCAACAGGCTTGGAAACTAGGAGATTTGGAAACAAGGGTGACAACCTTTTCTCTTAAGAGCTTGAAAGTAAAGACCTGGAAATACTATGTAGTTTTTCCTGCTGAGATCATGGCTGCACAGACATATCCAGCAACAGCTTTCAAGGTAATGATGCATGAGGGTTAACTCTTTTTTTTTTTGGGGGGGGGGGGGCAGTTTTATTTTTGTCCGGATGGCTCTGGCACACATGGTAGCATTTCTACAGCACACCTCCTACTGCCCGTAACCACGTGGACCAAATTTCAGGCCCAAAAGCCCCCTCTGGGTTTTCCGGTGGCCAGTTGGATACTGCCGCAGCAGCGTGACAGGAGACAAGAGCAAGACGGGAAAGCAGGCCACAAACATTGCCAGCTGAGTTATTTCACAGGTTGGACACCACCTGCCGCAGGCCAGCGAGCACACAGCAGTCAACGCGTGCCCGAAAGCCCCCTCTGGGCCGGCATCGTGCCGTGACGGCCCAGCACAAGCACCCCCAGCCGGCTCGCCACAACCACATGGGCACTCTGGGGCTCCCCAGAGTGCAACAGCAAAACACATCTCACGAAGAGGGCTTCGTGGCACTGCCAGTCAAGCGGCCTGCCCGCCAGCAAGACTGCGCTACCCTACTCCTGCAAACCCGGTGCTACTTCTCACTGGAGTGCAGCCCCTGCTGAACCCGCTTCAGACAAAGGAGCGTGATGCAGGCAAAAAAAAAAAAAGGGGGGGGGAAAAAAAGAAATCATTCTGATGTTTTCTCCTTCTGGTTCTTCACCACGGGCTTATCCTTCCTTGCGATGAAGGATTTCAACCTGGGCAGCGCCGAGGCGGGCTCACGAAGCCGGGGCCTGGCGAGGAGGACCGGGCACCTTCTCCTCCGTGGGAGAGCGGGGCCGCGGTTGCCGCTGGAGCCCCCCCGCTGGCCGCCAACCGCCGCCGCCAACCTCCCTCCCTCCCGCGCAACGCAACGCAACGCCCCGCCCGGCCCGCCGCCACCCGCCCTCACCGCGCCGCGACGAGGCCTGGGCGCTGCCGGCGGCGCCGGGGAAGAGGCAGGAAGGAGCCGAGAAGCGGCAGCCGGTGCCGCAGCACCTCCCCGCCTGCACCGACTCGAGGGGCCGGGCTGAGCCCGCCATGACGCAACGTCACGCGACGCGCGCGTCACGCCTCCCTCTCCGCCCCCCTCCGCGACATGGCGGCGGCGCCGGGAGGAGGAGCCATCCCAGTGAAGCAATTCAGCTGGGAGAAGGGAGCTTAGTTTGGGGGCGACTCTCTGGGTGATTTTTGCTTGGTTTGGTCCAAAGCCTTGCCTCACGGGACCGCGGGCTTTTGCCGGGGTTGTGGTGCAAGCGCCATAGCTCGAAATAAAAATTGGGAACAATTGCTAATACCTGAGAAGAGGTTTTCTCAAAGGGCATTTGGGGGCCTTCGCAAAGGACTCCTGCCCCCCAACGGGCTTTTTTCTTATTATGTAGGCACCGTGGTTTAAAAAATCCCTCACTGTGCTCAAGGGTATCCGACTTACACAAGTAAATTTTTATTTCTGAGCCCTACTCATGATGTACAGTTCCTATCCTGCAGGACAGAGCCAGATTTAATGCTTCCTCTTGGCTTCTCAAAAAATAGCCAGAATCTTATCCAATGGGGCTAAAAAGGGAAATTTTGGCACCCCAAACATATGCTGGAGAGCAGCTAAGCCCATTCAGTAACGGAAATTTGGTCATTTCTCTATGCTACCTGGAAGCAAATATAGCCTAAGGAGATCATCGATTGCTCCTGAAAAACTGTGTCACGTTCAAGAATAATTTGATCTTTCCTTGCTTGAGAAGAGTTCAAGTCTTTCTTGATAGTGTTAACATAATTCACATAGAATATGAGAGATGCTTTCTACTGTGCAAACAACGAAGACTGAAAAATGTCATTGTGAAATAGTAACCTTTTATTTGAAAAAAATATATTTGTAACTGAAAAAAATCTCTATTGGTATCCTATAATACATGAGGGGAAAAAAAAGTAAGCCTTTTCTCTATCTTGATTGGGTTTTGGGGAACTTCTCAGGAAAACCACATTGAATTTTTGTCCTCTTTGTTGCATGCCTGTTACAGCATCCTGATATGTTTTTCCAGCATTTATTTCTTATGTGACTAAAACTAGGAATTCTAGGAGCCTTCCAAGTGTTCCTCAGGATTCACTCCTCAATCCAAAAACACACACAGATTTTGTACTGAATTAGTAACGAAGACCAAGAGTGGTTGGACTGCACTGTGTTCATCCAAGCATGGGATATGCTTTGGCAGGATCAGGGCAAATGTGCTGGTCTAGTCATTTTTTTCTCAGGTCAAATTAAAGACAAGATGGGAGAAAGTTTCACAGAACCACTAGAGGCCACCAGAAGTCTAAAATGCTGGGCTGGGTGATGCGATAAAATGAGAAAGCAATACAGTTCTTCAGGATGAAGAATGCAGTTCTTCCCTGATAATGATATTAAGCCCAATATGTGCTTGGTTTGTTGCTTTTTCACATAATACATAAAATCAGAATATACAAGAATAAAATTACTTCTGTAATTTCAATGACTCTTGGAGAGCAGTGCACCTGCCTGATGAAGAGAATTAAAGAGTCCCAGTTATAAAGGGATACAAAATGAAGGATACTTTAAAGGCAGCAAAAAAAAAAATTCATCTTCAGTTTTGCCACTTGGTTAATTATTAGTTCTCTTAGTGATTTTACCTTTAATTTTGTATTTTCTTTCCTCAAAAATGAGCCTGCCTTTAACCTTCTTGAGGCTGAACTAACAAATCTTATTTTTAAGAACTCACCAATCAAATGTGATATGTAAAATGCAATCTTATCTGCTACACACCATCTTTCCGTCCTGGTTATTGCATTTTTAAGATACCAGTCACTCTGATATGCAATCATCTTACAGGAAACAGATTTTGCATAATAACAGTGAATACTGAAAAACCCTTTGCTTAAATGGAGAAATAGCAACATCCAATTAGTTCATGCCTAGCAGGTTAGCCGTAATTATGCAAAGGTGGACCATCAGTGAAACTGTAAACACAGACATTCTAAGGCAGGTTGCCAAATCAAAACGGACAGATTTAGTTTACCCCAAAAGCCAAAGAAACTGGCTACCAAATGCATCAGGTAGTAGTAGGTATATTCAAGAGCCCTCTAGGATGATGGTACCAAATCGTGAAACATACAGGTTTCCCTCTTGTTATCCCAGGCAGCAAAATTTGAAATATCTGGAGCCATTTTGACTTCTTTCTTTTTCCCATTGCCTCCTCTTTTACACAAATATATATATAACTCTAAAATATTAGTAAATTTAGCATTAAAAAATCGCAAACCCATATTTGCACCATGCAAAAATGATCTGTAACTTTCAAGATCTGCAAAAGGTACCAAGCAAGGCTGTCAGTGTACTGACTTCCTGAAGCCAGTCAGTGGCATCAGGCATACACCTGTGTTCAGCAGTATTGCAACAGTTCTGCATTCAAGCCTGTTCATGCCCAAAGTCCCTTAGTGACTACAGCTTATGAACACTATTGTGGATTCATTCTGCAGGCAGGTTTTGAACACATCTTTGAAGCCAATATTTTCAAAAAGTTGTTAGCTGCAAATCTCCTTTAAAATGTCCTTGATTTAAAATCTCCTTGATAGATCTCCTTGAAAATCCCAGTCATTAACACTTTTTTAGTCTTTTTTTTTTCTTTCTTCTGATTTCAAGGCATGATTTCACATTCTTAATAGGGGGATTCAAAAGTGGGGATTGGGGGAGGGGATGCATTTGTTTCTTTGATTCATTTAGCTAATAAGTAAATAGCTGACAAACCTCCATGTAATTTTCTCCCTAAAAATGTCTTCTTTTAAAGTACTGTGACCACTGCAATTCAGTTTAGCTCACAGGCTGATTTAGAATCGACCATAAATCCACATCCACAGTAATCTTCTGGTGGGTTTCCAAACATCCCACCGTATGCTCTGGCTTGCCATGTCCTCCTGTAGCAGCAGGGTGCTGCCTGATCAGGCTTTTTCTCCCTTTTGGCAGGACGTGCAGTGTAGGAGTGCTTTGCTGGCATGCTTAAAAGACTCTAGCTTCCCAACAGGGTGGGCCAAAGGATCTTGGCACTTAGCACTTCACTAGCCGGTGACATCTTCCTAGAAACCATGTTAACAATGTTCTTAAAATCCTGATCCAGATAACCAAAGGCACCAATTACTTAAGCTGAATCCACTCTGACATGCACAAGTGCATTTCCAAGAGCAAGAGCCAGCTTTCCCATGCACGTGCATCTCTAACACAGGCTGCAAGTTTCCAGGTAAATATTCATTGGGTTAAATAATCACTTTTGGCTCTCAGCTCTTCTAATTTGTTAAGAGGAGCAGTAGATTTGGAACTGCAGTTTCCACTAGCTTTACTTACGTAAAGTCACTTACTTAAAGTGACTGCTTGATGTAATTCAACCAGAGCTCCTCATGCGAGTTGTGCAACTGGGCTCTTATTTCTTTCCTATTTATGCTCCAGGCTGAAAATTAGCATCGGGCAAGGCTCAAACAACTTTATCTGAATAACCAGAAGTTTGGAACTTCTCTCTTGAAGCTGTAAATCTGCCTGGGAAATCTCAGGAGAACTGCTGCGTCAGCTGTATCGAACTCCCAACAGCCGAGTGCCAGTAATGTCATGTTGTAAGGACAGGTTTTTGCAAGGTCAGAGGCAAGATAGTTGATTCTTGGATGAAGGTTCAGATTCATTCTCAAATTTATATAGCACTAGCTTTACTGAAATTCACCTTAGAGCATTTTAGATAAGTAGATGACTCACTTTGTAGAAACTTCTTTAAAGCTCAAGCCACTGTGAAAGACAAACAATTCTTAGGATGGGGATACACAGAAAGAGCTGCGGTTTTAGAACAGCTTTATAGCAAAAGAAGCAAGATTAGTCTATTTTTAATCAAATAAAAATCTTAGCTTGGTTATTATTAAGCAAAAAAGGACAAAAAAAGGAACAATTGTTTTTAAATACATTTAATGTTATGAAATATATTACCTTTATATCATTTAAATCCTTGCTAAATCTTAACATGAATAATAATAAAAGGTTTTTAAAAACTTTTCTTTAATCACACAATATTCCCTTTGCTTTATTCTAGCACAGAAAACAGTCTTCATAAATAAAACACTGACATGGAGTAAAGACAAAACCAGGCCAGACAGTTTGCTAAAAGTTTGTGAAGAAAAGTGCGTCTGGCTGGCTCAGGACTCCCTGAGTAAGGTAGACATTCTCCCACATGCCTTGTGGCTGTTTGGCCTCTCACAAGAAAATCTGAAATAAAGGCTGCCTTTCTCATTTTAAAAAGGGTATTATATATGCATGTCACTTTCAGGGTGAGGTAGGAACCAGTTTATAGGGATTATATTATCTGGGCCTGGCCCCCTTATTGCTTCCCCTCCATTTCGTAAGCAGAAGACAGGTTTTAAGTACAAAACAAAGCCTTTGCTATTTGTGAAAGTGAACTTTCAGTTACAATTCACTTTTGATTGATTATAAGTGCATTTGTCATGATATTCACCTTTAAAGCATTAGAGGCACATAAAACCTACATGTAACTTTTTTCAAAGGATGCCTTCAAATAATGTGGGGCCTGAACACTGGAAGAAAACAGTGTTTCCAGGTGACTCATATATAACTGAACCTGGCCCACAGTAAATTCTTAGCTGAAAAATAGCAGCAACGCAAAAGTGCATAAATCAAAAACTTCATCAATAAATTAAGGAAACAAATTTGCTGCATCTGCCCATTCTCCTAATTGTCCCGAGATCCTTTCCTTTTTTTAAATGGACGTGGAAAAATCAGAATAAAGATACAACTATTTTGAAAGCAAAACTAAACTCAACCTTCAATAATTTCTTTCTGAGACAAGGCATCTTATTTTTCTGAAATTCAAAAGATAAGAAACGCTTTTCACTATGAAAAAGACTGGAAAGGCCTGAAAATAAGACACCCTCCCCCAGAGGCTTAAACTTAGGCTTTTCCATCTGTAGGTAGACTTGTAATTCAGGGTTTGAGGTTACAAAAAATGCTGAGCATCTCATTCCTGTGGATTCTGATTCCTGCAGAGCTTGCGCTGGCGAAAGGATGAGGAGGGACCCAATTCTGAGTAGAAGGGGAGGCAGGGTGCTTTGGAGAAGACTTTCAGCTCTAGTAGATTCAATAGTGGGGGGCTTGCAGCTTTGCTCATTTCTCATGTGGATTCCTGTGAGCCCTGTGTTCACAGCCTAGGCAGTCTGGTGGCCAAAGACAGCAGAAGAAGCTGCTCCTGGGATTGACATTTTAGTTCCTCATACTGAAGGCCTATTACCTATTACTGTGAATATTACTGTCCTCAAGAACCCCCTCCCACCAGCAGCCTATGAGATGTCATGCACAGAGGTAGGAAGAAAAGTGCTTAATCCACGTATAAGGACAGCATTTACTCTGAAGTTCTCATCTGGATTATTCTTTAACATGAAATTACTCTTCAGCCTCATAAGACAGAATCATATTCGTTCATGGCAATAATGAGTCCCTCAGTGAAGCATGAATGTTTATCACTATTTACTTTCTTTGCAGTGAAATGGCTTCTGCTGGCTGGCATGCCCTCAGAAATGCACATTATTTCTTGACTTGAAGAAAAAGGTAGTTCCCAGTTTATTTGTTGTGAATATTTATTTTTCCTTTAGCACAAATTTAAATGCTGGCTTGAGGATTTTCTTTTGTTATGGTTTCCTTCCAGTGAAGTTATTTGCGGGGACACACTCTTATTACAACCAACCTTGGGTAAAGCTTGTGTTTCTGCATCTTAAGCACATTGTAAGCTGGACAAAATCAGTCTAGAAGGGCATTGGTACAGATGTAGCAGTATAGTGTTGCACTTCTACAGTAGGATTTCCAAGTAATTTGAACTTCATAAAATCCACCAAGTTCTGTTAAAAGTGTGCTTCATAACTGGAGTATCAAGCTTTCCTCTCTTCCCTTCCAACTTATGGCAAGCATGGCAATCATCCTTTTCCTTAGCCAGGATCTACCCTCAGTCCTGGCTGACTGGCTCTTAGCCATCAAGACATCTGAGCAGGGTAGGTGACAAGGCTCCCAGTGGCTGGTGGAATGTGCCCAGGGTCTTGGCTGCAGTTTGTGTGGATGATGGCCTCTAACAAGAATGATAATCAAGGGTTCACTTGGCTAGAAACAAAATCGTGACAACAGTTGCTTCACTGGAGGAAGAAGGTTTGGCTTCCACTAGGCCTAAGGAGTCTGGACATCTTCAGACCTCAGCCATGGCTGAAGAGATTTTTTTTTTTCCTGGATAGTGGTTGTACTTATAAAGCAGGTAGATTACTAGCTTTTAAATATTTGATGTCTGATGCCACCCGTTCATCATTTCCGATAACTGAGAATATTTCAAAGCTCAGAGATGAGGCAGGTAATCCGATGTTTCGTATAAATTCACAAGGGATTGGGATGTCTGACAGCGAAGTTAGCACTTGCTGTGGACAAAGGCTACTTTGACCAAAACTACATAGGAACTTATATATATATTAAAAAAATAGCCTATGTAGTTAAATCCATTTTTGACTTTGGAATCAGATGCCAGTTTTTGAGGTAATCCAGTTACGGAAGAAAGTCACTCGCGTGTAAACTCCAGGTTTATTTGGTTTGGCACATTCATCTCCCCAGCTCACTATTCCCACGAGGTACCACATCAGTCTAGAATCTGGAGTAACCAGTGGTCCCCCAGAGTCCCCCTACAGAATGAGGAGGAAAAAAAGGTTTTCATTAATCAGAAGGTAAAATATAATTCTCTCCACAGGCAAGAGGCTGTGTCCCATAAGAGACAAAAGCAAGCAGTATTTCAAGAGCTGCCATTCGTGTAGAATCCAGGCTGTTTCTGAAATCTGAGTCAGAAGTCAGTGGCCATTTCCTATTTGCCGTGGAGTCTCCTGACCTGTCCCTGTGGTTTTACAATAGCATTTCTCAATTAAAAAAAAAACATACCTTCCCTTCTGTTTTGTGAAACATTGCTCCACACCTGCCTCTTCCTCCTCCTCATACAAATTAAAGAAGAAAAACACAAATATATACAGCAATCTAAGCCAGTGGGAAACCTTTTTTTTTAGGGGGTGGAAGGGAAATGGCAGGAGTGAATCTCCTGGACAGGTTCTGCAAAGAGTTTTGCTTTGGACATGAATCTGTGGGACTGAGATTCTGAAAAGGATCTGTTTCAGTGAGCATTTATGAATACATTCTTTACAACTGAATATTAACAGAAATTACCTTTTTAAAATTATTGTTAGGAAATAATTTTTGTTTGAAAATATGCATTTCCTTGTAACATTTGCAAATCTGCATCACACAAATATCCCTACCATTCAATTTACACCTAGCTGTCCTATAATTATCTTTATTCATTGTTCCAGGCAGTTTTGCTTGTGCTGAAGTGGGTTTGTTTCCAAAGATCATCTCGTAGCAGAGATCTCTATTATGAGATGATCAATCCAGAATTTTATTTCAATGCATGGTTGTACATTTTTGCTAGCATCTCAATTGCTACATTCTTAAACTTCTTCCCTCCCAGCTGGATACTGTCTGGTCTTGGCTACTTGAAACATTTAACTTTTTTCTCACATTTAATATTTCAGCATTTAGTATCTCTGATGATGTCATGCTACTTTGAAGAAGGGAGGTCAGGGACTGGTCAGGTTCAAACCTGACAAAGGTATGATGCAAAGTAATTAATTTCATCTGGGCCAGCTCACAACTTCAGTAATCACCTCTATACACATTTTGTTTTTAAGTAGTTGTCATGATCAGCCCCTGCAGAATAATTTGCTGAGATGAAGGCACATACACGCTGGCAGAGCAGCCTCCAGTTAAAAAAGGAAAAGCTGCTAGGGGAAAACTGTGCAGTATACAAGGGGCTGGTGTGGCATGGAAGCAGGGAATGAAGAGTGAAGCATCAATACGGAGTATCTGGTTATACTTGTGGAAACAAATTGTTAGTTGGATTTCCCACAAGGTATTATGAGAAGTAAATGGGCTTGTATCAGCTATTTGGAGTTGCAAAATGAGAATTTCATTTCATGCCGTGAAAATTTTAAATTCTGATTATTATACTTAGTAATTTAACTCTCTTTCTATGGGTTTTATGTGCTTACTGATGTGTAATAAATGTTATTTCATTTCAGGTTGTAATTCCTGTTTGAACAGAGTCTACGCAAAGGATGAATACTATGTCAGTTAAGATTTGATGGACCAAATACCGAACCAGCATTAAAAGGATTTTCCTTTCCAATTTTCAGCTACAGTTACCTGACAAGCATCTACTCCTCCTTCCAAGTATCCAGCACACAGCATCCTGGGTGTTATGTCACCGTCATACACTTCTTTTCGGTTGCAAGTGTTTGAGTCTATAAGTTTCACCGTTGCTTCCTGAAGAACATTAGGAGTTGGACCTGAGGAGAAAGAATGGTTTGGGTATTTATCAATATAATTATTTTGCAATAATTAAGATACACAAAGAGTGTTTAACATTCTCTTACGGATGATTAGCTTGACTCAGCTTAACACAGAGGTTTTGCTTGTTGCTGTGTGTAGGTTAGCCTCTCACTGAAAAGGTACATGCTCATCTTCTCACTTAGGAATTGTACCACTAAGATGGCACCAACAATCACATGGATGCACACAGTGCCTGAAGTGTAACACCACATATTTTGTAGAGGTTTATATAGTATCATGGGACACAAATTACCTAGTGATTTGGACAGATGACTCGAGATCTTGGTTCCATAGCTAAATCTACTCCCGGCTTGGCCTGGTAAGAGTAGGAGCTTTGGCAAGCTGCCATCTGCATCTCACTGTGCATGTTTTCTTGAAACCCCAGAGAATTATCTGTAGCTCCTGGCTAGGACTGGGAGGACGTTTTCTTAGGCACTACATAAACACGTGCATGGCTAGACTACCCATCTCAAGAATTTACATTATGAAGTGGAAAAGCTGGAAAAAGTCGACAGTCTTCTTCCTATTTCCTGCTTTATTGTTGTAGCTCTGTCTTTTTCCAGTCTTATTTTAGAGGAAGAAACTGCTGCTCATGATTAAACAAACTATTACTTATACACCAAGAATTAGCCTCATTGCCTCATTGCCATGGCTACACATGTGGTATCAAATCAGCAGTAGATTAGAGCCATTGTTCATGTAATGTCTTGGTTGCCTGCTAGACTTGGGACTCACCGTCATTGGTAAGTGCTCCCCAGCCTGTGATGACAGCATAAATATTATATGGAAAAGTCTGAGATGGCTCGGGCAGACAAACACGGTGTACGTTACTTGTAAACTCAACTTGTTTAGAGAGCTTCACAAGTGCAATGTCATAATCATGTTCTGGGTAGCGGTACTTTTCATGAATAATAATAGTCTTGACTGATCGCTTCATGCTTGGTGGCTTCAAAAGAGCTCCAAAAGTAGCAGTCCACTTGTGAGGGTGACTCATTCTGAAATAGTTAAAAAGTGCTGTAAATATTTAGCTGTAAAATAACATGTAAATATAAATATTCAGGTCTTTAAATTTGATCAAGTTCCTTCATCTTAAAACTCCTTTGACCCTGCTCCTTACTCTATTCTTAAGGCGTATGCCACTTTCCATAACATGGTGCTGCCTTCCCTCCTCAACCACAGTCTTATATTCCCTCCCTTCCCTGGCCTCTGATCTAGCCAACATGCAGCTACATGGTGTATCAGACCAAGCGCTCTTCTGCTAGAAGACTCATCTCCTTTATTCTTTTTGCATGTTAATATATCTGTCCAACCAGCTGTTTGATCTTAAGTGCCCTGCAGCTTCATGGCTGTCAGATTTGGAAGAAGAAATTGCTGGGAATACCTGGCTGAATGGAGGGGTGGAAGTGTGGGGCTATCGCTTCAGATAGCAGCTTGCAGCTGCAGCATCCTCATCGTAACACGAAGATATGCCTTTGGAATCTCTTTGCATAATGGGAAACGAGCCCTATGCCATTTCAGCCACATTACCTTTTAAGCTTTTTTTTGCCAAATATGCCAAATGACTATTTATTTCCACCTGTATCGTTGTCAGTTCTGCTCAGAAGGAGTCAGTCTTTAATACCTCATTGAAACATGAAAGTGATAGGCCCACCCAACCCTGACTTCTCCAAGGCAGAAGATTCTTCTGCTGGGAAGAGTCAGGGGGGTGGTGCAGATTTGGAAAGCAATACAACCTGATGCGTGTGGAGCATGTTGTGCTGCAGTCTCTCTAAGCTGGAAACTTACTCTCTGAAGCAGTGAGCTGCAGATACAAGCCATGTGTTACTGATGAGTGTTGCGCCACAGCGGTGGATGTTGTTGTACTGTAAACTAGCCTGCCATGGCCAGTCCCCCGTCTCTGCAGAAGACAATCCGCCGACTATTCGCAATGACGACAATTTTGCTGTTGACTTGACTGATCTATTCTGCCGTAAGCCACAGACTGTTGGAAAGGAGAAAGAGTACATTAGTTATTCCTCCACTTAGTAAACATGCCTACCAAGGGCTGCAGGTACTGTAGAAAATATATGTAAAATCACATGCCACCCAGGTTCTCTAATGGTATAACATCAATGAGAAAACATACCCTCCACCAGCCCCCCCAAGTCAGAGATCCTCATGCACAACTCATTTGGATAAAAGCCTGAATGAGGGAGCAACTATTACGGTAAGCCATGACGGTCAACCAATTTAGGCTTAGCTACACGAGCAGCCCAATTCAGGAATCAAAACCCTTCATCATACATCCAGGACAATCCCCAAATATAGGGATTGCCCACCTGAATGTCCTGGGTGATTCATCATTAGGATAAAACATGAGCAAAGGCAATCTCTGAGATGGGAATGCTCCAAGCCACGTGTTTTTACAGAGCATGCTTGCAGATCCCCTCAGCCAGGTGTCACTTGGAAGTAGGCAACTGTGTATTGCACAAACGGGAGATTTCAAGCCGTCCCTGAGAGCCACTTCAGGCAAAGAGCCTGTCACACTAAGCCAGTGGCAAATAAAGGCATGGATACCTCCAGCAAGGTGTGCATCCATGAGGAAAAGCGTTACCCTCCAAACCCCCAGAGGAATAAAAATATCTGTGGTTTCAGCCACTGAACAGACATGCAAGAGCAGCTGAAGCTCACAAGTAGGGGCAAAGTTGAGAAACTTCCGCCATCGATGGGACTGCTTCTGCTGTCTTCTCCCATCCAGCCAGCATCAGATCCATCTTACCTGGACCAAGACCCACTAGCCTTCATCCAGGCCCTGCTTTCAGCTAGACAGTAGGAAAGTTGACAGACAGCACTGTCCCAATCCATTGAAGAAGAGACAGAACTAAAAATCATTCGCATAGGGATAACACAGTCCAAACCATTGCGCTGTCCGTCTCCTGTGGCCAGCGACCCAGGGTGGGGCAGAGTAGAAATCTGTAATACCTCACTGGAGAGCTGCCAGTCCTGAGCCCCTTGAAGTCCTCAGCAGGGAAAGACTGGAGCCCTGCAGAGCGTAACCTCTGCCCTTTCCTGCTAGGATCTGCACAAGGTGATGTTAACAGCACCTCATAGCAAAAAGCAGCAGCAAGAGCTGAGCAGATTGAGAGCTGTTCATAAATTTGAAGAAAAAAAAATCATACAGCACTGAGAAGTTCCTGTGCAGCCTCTGCCCAGTACTGAGATTTAAAACTATGCTGAAGGAAAGCAGTGGAATCTAAGGATACAGTTGCTTGTCCAAAACTTGCTATGTAAAAGGAAAATGGGAGAATATGCCATAATTCACAAGACTGCCTGCATGAGCATGTTTCCTTCCTGCAAACTATGGGTGATTGTCAATAACTGGTCCTAGGGCTGCATAATCCTTTTGACCACTGGAGTGGTCAATGTTCGAAACTGAGGGAAAGACTCCTGGGTCCCTCAGTGCCCCAAAAAGCCAGCACCCAAAACCGGCCCCCAAAGCGACTTCCTTTAATCTGCCATGACTTGACAGCTTGCAGTTAAGGAAGTCCAGAGCTGCAAGCAACCCACCTGTAAGTAAAGTTGGCTTTTTAGGACTATTAGATCTGCACACAAGCTGACCTCCTTCCCTAAAGGCTCAAAAACATCTTTACAAGCTACCTCAACTGCACTCCTTCAGTAATGCCTTGAGAAGACTGGCAGTTCATATCACCTTATATTTCCATAATAATTACTCATACACACTACGCACAAAAGAAAATGACAAGTTCCCAGTTTTTAGTAGCACACTGAAAGCCATTCTTCCAAACTGCTCTGCATATGCCCAATCCTACCAACTTTCAGGGCATTTAGCCTCTGCAGGCTGCATTTGAGGACAACTGGGCTGCCAGTCTTAACGTACAGAGATTAAATGTTACGCTACAGTGTCCAAGAGACGCACGGATGAACCAGCCTGCACCACTGCTGCACAGTTTCAATACTTCACACCAGGGAGATGGATTAGGCATCAGCCCTGTGAAGGCAGGATTAGACTTGACTAAGTGCTCTATTTAAGTCCATGCTTTAAGCTATTTTTAAAAGTGATTGCTTCTAACTATAACTTGCTGAAATAGAAAATGCACTTAAATTCCTGATAGGGGCCTGCCTACCGTGAGCATGCTATTTATAGTGCAGCCTAGTGTTAAAGCAGTCAACCAGCCCAAGCAAAGTCCCTTTTATTTATTAGAAATCCTCAGCACTCACTCAGTTTTCCTACATACGCTTAGGAGGTGTTTGAAATGCCTTTGTTTTCTTGTGGAAACATGGTCAAGGCTCTGCGCATGCAAAGGCAGACACCACTAGGTGGACAACCTCCAAGGGAGCTCTGGGATGGGCGCAGACCGTCTGAGAAGGGATCTTCACCCCTAGCAATGCTATTTCCGAGCTGGAGCTGGATGCCTCCATAAGGAGCCCAGGAGGCACCGACACCAGGCTTCGGCATGCCCAAGCAGGGCTTGCAAGTGTACCACGCATCTGCATGAAGTGCGAGGTCACATTCATTAGCCAGGAGGAAGAGAAAAGGGCCAGGAAAAAAGCTCAGAGACTCTTAATGCTAATTAAAGCAACGGGAGAACTGCCAGGCTTAAACAACTGCCACTTACTGTCGTTGAAGAGGGCTTCTGCTCTTTTCTTCTCCATATCTGAAACAAAGAAAGAGGCGGGTGAGGCCAGGACACACGGACAAGGCTTCTCAGTGCCTGGTCATCCCCCCTTTCAGCTTTTGAGCAGGGGCGCAGCAGGAGGCAGGGCAGAGGCTGATACAGATGCTCCTGCAGCTCCTACGCACTCACGCTCTTGCATTTGCTATCATGCACCTCTCTGTGGTGCGATCTGCTGTTTTCCAACTGGCCAGCATCCTCCAACAACCGGCACCCAGGGAACATGGCCAGAACAAGCCCTCTACTCCTTAAGATCTGCAATTTTGCCAGGGAAAAATTTTTGTGGTGGAAAATTTTGAAGCTCCTTATTGCACACAAGCAACCAGCCATGTTTTACACCAGGCTCAGAGGACACTTGGTGCCCACTGGTGCAGCCTTCCAGGTCAGAAGTCACCGACTTTGCTGGAGTGAATGCCCATTTACAACAGCAGCGGCTGTCTCTCCTTCTCCTACCTTACTGAGGAGCAGGGTGCCTGACTCACTATGAATCCTAAAAGAGATAGCTAAGAGCAATTTATTGCATGCCATAGCAATAATTCCCCCCTTTAACATGCACACGTGTGTTCATGGACAATAACATACGCTTCCACTGACAATAAGGAGCACCAGCTCAAGATACTGGTCTGTCCCTTTCTTGCATAATGTTATTTTTACTAGAGCCACCCTTCTAGATGCCAGCAGTCAAGAAGAGATATCACACGATCAGTGTAATTTTTAAATTGTCCAGTAATTCCTGTACAGTGCCTCTGGCTTCCTGTTTCGTGGCTGGATAAGCCTTTCTTAGCAGATCCCTGGGCTTACCCACTTTCTTCATTTCTACTTTCTTGTTGCAGCTACCCAGAATAATCCTGGTTTTGATCCCAAACCACCCCAAATTAGTAGGAGCCATTTTTTTGAATGCAAAGGGCTCCGAATCATGCTTGCTGTGGCTGTATTACTCGTGTTTTGCTTGGGGGCTTGACACTCCTTTTGGTATGCAGGGTGAATGGCAGGTTTGCAATCCGCCATTGCTAGACATGTACTCATTCATTTCCTAATATCACTTTAAGCAGATTACGATAAAAAAAGGAGGCAAACAGAAGTCCAGGGCATGTACAGGTTGCAGGGAATGTTACAGAGGCAAGGCAGCACGAGGGCAGCATGGGCATGCTGCTTGCTACTTCATTTTGGAAGAACGGGAGATGGGTTGTTAATTGAAAATATATATAGTGATTCAAGCTTATTCACTAGAAACAGGAACTGTTGACATAATAAAGACAGATGAGGTTTACAGGCAGCCAAGCAAAAACTCGTGAGCTTCGCCTCCAGTAAAAGTGCTCGCTTGTACTTTCTCAACACCTGTGAAACAGGAAGGAGAAAACCCTACCGCAGGCTTCAGGAATGTGGGTAATATTCCGTGAATTTCCACAGATAATGTGGGTGCTTGTTGCCAAGATGCCCTAGGTCGACATGCAATAATATCGGATAGTAAAAGCTAGGCCAGCAGAAGGATTCAGCACCGCTGTAAACATTAGTGCTTGGTAAGCCACAAAGTGCAAAAAAACGGGTGCTGAGCTCTGCTAAGTTTTGGCAGCTTCACCTATATGTTTATATTAGCAAGAAGAGCTTTGAAAAATCTGGCCCTGGCTGTTTATTTCAGATATAATAAGCATCCAGGATCTGCTAGAAATTCAAACTACATTGAGAACTAACTCAGTATTTGGGTTGTTCTAATATTGCGTAGCTGGAAACCGGTAAGAAACCAATCAATGCAATCAACAACGAGCGCGCACCTTTGGCCTTCAAGTGCAATATCGATAACAATATTTTTTCAGCTCCTCTCTGGGTGGAGAGACCTTTACCTCATAATGCCTAATTATAAAGCCTGCAGTCAATTATTAACACTTATATGGCATTGCAAAACTAATCAAGAAGACAAAAGAAGCGAGCAGCCTGTTCAAGCGCAGTGCCAGAAGCAATTCAATCGGCATGTTCTCACCGCGCTGCCTCTTGCCGTGAGTCACCCAGCTGGGCTGCGAGGCATCTCTCTGCAGCTCTATTTGCCATCTTGCCAGCCACCTCGAAAAATGTACAAACCCCACGTGGGCCAAATTCTGCCGCTCTGAGATATATCCACCGTCTCCAGGTGGACTGTCTTACACATCTTCAGAGAAAGAGCTTTTCCAGACACACACATGGCAGATCTTAAAAAGAATGCCTGTACAACTCTGGTTTATTTTATATTTCTATTTCTATTATTTTCATATGTTTTATTTTCATGTTGCAAGCCTTGCCTTGAAGCAATCACTTCTAAGGCATGAGAGGCAATTTCGCTGCCCTGCTCGTTTGCTAGTTGTCCTAGTTGTTTGCACTACCAAGAAAAAGCATCAATTAGTCACAATTAAAATGTCATATCTTGTCCCAGCCACACAGAGCTGCAAATACAGTTGTTTGTGCTGCATTTAGGAAAAGAGTGTTCGGGCTTCTACCGTAAACAAGAACGAGTTTAACCTGAATGTGCGTTGCCTATCTGTAAAAGGGAACTGGCTATTAAGTTAAAGCTTGCCTAAGTTAGGAGAGAACAACTATTTAAATTAAAAACCACAAAAGTCTGTTGAACTGTGGCTTAGGTATTCCATCTTTCAGAAGAGGGATTCATTCTCCAGCAGCACAATCAATTTTGTTAATACAGTTACTTTGCACATTTAATAAACTAAATGACCTTAAGACACACTTCTTAAATCATTGTTCTCCACTGCCTATGAATGAGAAGAGTGACTCGTACAGTTACTATTTAAGATACAGTTGATATCTTCTTTTTTTACTCCTGAATACGTAGGCTTGAGCAAACATGGAAAGAAAAGGGGAGTACGCAAGAGCAGGAAAGCATCTTTATCTCGCTAATTGTTTATATGCAATACCCAGGAAAGGCCAGGATTTCTAAGGGATTCAGTGCCCAAATCCCATGGATCTATTCAGGGACTGTCTGTTTGAAAGTAGCCACCAACTGCAGCGGGAATGCAACCACTCCTCTCTAAAGGATTCACAGATACCTACAGAAAAATGTGCTCACGTTGTAGTGTCTCCAGATAACATCTAGATCACAGCACTGGAAGAGTTAATCTTGTGTCCATTGCCACATTTCATTTTAGTCACAGACACCACTGCTTATATAAAAAGGAAAAGAATCGGCAGAACTCAAATTGCCAGAAATGGAGCAGGCATTATATTCAAATAATTCAAGTGAGAGAAGCAAATGCATTTTTAGGGGACATTATGCATTTCAGTGCAGAAAGGGCCAGTGATGGCTGCGAAATTAAAGACGAGAAAGCTGTTTGAAAAATCTGACATGGCTTTGCCCAGACAATTGCATCATTTTTCACATAAGCTAATTCCCACAAAAAAGCTTTATTTTCTTTAAAGGATCCCACCTGTTGTTTTCTATATGCCATAATGGCACTGCTAGTTTCAAAGGCAAACGGAGTGGTCCATGCTTAATTATATCAAATTCCCACATCTTGTGCAAGTTGTTTTCTCCCACAGAAGCAAGGTAGAGATTATCTTAAATAGGGTGCGGAAGGAAGAGTGGATTGTAAATGTAAAAACTTAAAAAGAAAAATATGTGCTTTAGTAACACCACTAATACCGAAACCACCTTTTTTCTTCTGGATGTGCATTTGAAGCAAAGTTATTACAGAATCACAGAATGGTTGAGGTTGGAAGGGACCTCTGGAGATCATCTAGTCCAACCCCCCTGCTCAAGCAGGGTCACCTAGAGCATGTTGCACAGGATCGCATCCAGGCGGGTTTTGAATATCTCCAGAGAAGGAGACTCCACAACCTCTCTCAGCAACCTGTTCCAGTGTTCCGTCACCCTCACAGTGAAGAAGTTTTTCCTCATGTTCAGATGGAACTTCCTGTGTTTCAGTTTGTGCCCGTTGCCTCTTGTCCTGTTTCTGGGCACCACTGAAAAGAGTCTGGCTCCATCCTCTTGACACTCTCCCTTAAGATACTTGTACACATTAATAAGATCTCCTCTCAGCCTTCTAACTGCATCCTTCTTCTTAGAACTGCATCCTTATTTCTTTCTTTCAAATAAGAGTTTTGTCACATGCGACAGGCAGTAGCGTGAAACACCTCCCCACCAACTTCCTGCTACTCTCCCCACTCTTGGAAGAGGAATTGCCTCCCTGGAGTGAAACGCCCTTGTGGAAGCAGCAAAATGAGGTTTAGGCGTGGGTGATGCAATTGTCATTCCTTGAGCGGGGGAGAGTGACTTGGTGGAGACAAGACAAAGGCTTTGCACCTCTAATTGTCCCTGTCACCCTGCCCTTCCCTCACTACTCGTGTCCACAGGAGCTGTCCTCATATCACCGGCTTTTTCCCCCGCCAACTATGTCTTAATTTCCTGTTCAGGAGAGCAGTCCTTGTCTTTAGCTCAAGTTTGTCAGTCCAGACAGAAGAGCGAATGAATTGTCAGTATATTTACAGGTGTCTCACTTGAGAAAACGAATATGTTGTCAGACACCCACTGAAGAAGTTAGTATGGCATCAAAGAGTGGGAATGTCAGATCTCCGCTGTATTTCCCAAGGTGCAGGTGCATGTCCTGCTTCACTGTGATGGTGTTTGAACACTGGAGCAGGTTGCCCAGAGAGGTTGTGAAGTTTCCATCCTTGGAGATATTCAAAATCCAACTGGACGCAGTCTTGGGCAACCTGTTCTAGATGACCCTGCTTGAGCAGGGGGTTGGACCAAGCGATCTCCAGAGGTGCCTTCCAACCACCAACTTTTCTGTGATTCACTGCCCAAGGTTACTGTTACAGCTTGCACAGCACAAAAAGCACAGCCCTGCCACATACACTGTTTGACCTACAACCTGATGAAATGTTCCTCACTAATCCAGGTCGGACACTCGTCTGCATGCCTCCCAGGGAAGACTTGATATAGGGAAGTGAGAACCTGTCCCCTAGATTCTTTACTTTGTATTTGTCTTTGAAAGTCCTGGATGCCAGATAAACAGAAATAATAACAGTTGACTTGTTGATCAACACCAATTCATGACTCATTGTTCATGGTCAAAACCCTTGGCGGTGCGACAGACAGGAATACTTCCTACTCACTTCAAACAGTGCCAGTGACCTTGCAGCCAGTTTCTTTCTGACATCAAGAGCATGCTCCCAGATGCACGTTTTGAGAGACTTTCAACCTACACAAGAAGGGGAAATAGGCTGGCAGCTGCTCCATGCTCTGCCAAATAGGGCTCCAGGCTGTGAGCTGGCTCCATCTCTAACCAGAAAACCCTGGGGAAGAAACTTAGCTTTGCAGGAGATCTCTTTGGTGCCAGAACTACGCAGAGGACAAACTGGGACACATTCTTCTTTCCGTGCCAGTGGAAGAGCAGGCCTTAACTTGGGTGTTACTAAGTCACCTCTGACTTTGACATCTCACTCTGCTGGTACCTGCTTTGTTGTTTGGAGAAGAGAGGATTTAAATTTGCTTGATTTTCCACTAAAGATATTTGGGCTTCCGGTGGGATTTGTATGCAAATGCAAAGACCTCTCTCACCTCCTTTATTTACTTATTTATTTTTAAGCCAAAGCTATATTGGATGCCTAGAGATGTCTCTGTCTTTTGCTGTGGGACTGTGAAGTATAGGTAGATAGGAAAGCAGGGACTTCAGTTACAACAACAACACGTCTGAAGATACCAAGATACCGATGTATTTTGCAGCCCTGTGTAAATAACATCTACTGACTAGTGATGATATCAAAAGTAGTATTTCTTTTTTGTTGTTTTTTTTTCTTTTAGCTTTTCACATTTCCGATTTTTTCACACCTGTGCCATCCATTTCTCTCTCTTTTTGAACACAAAAGAGCTAATTGTCAGTTTAGAGTTTATGCCCTCAAAGCTCTTCATTTCCAATCCCCAGGAATGAAGAGGCAAAGCAAGTTTTATCCCTGGGCCAGCAAATTTCTTAGTTTTGCACAGCTGCCCTGGACAGCAGCTGAAGATCCTGAGCATTGCACCTGACTTTCAGGCAGCTGGTTGCGGCTGCTCCCCAAAGCAAACAGTCTTGAGTGCCATGCAAGTTGAGACACGGTGTTGACCAAGACGATTAGATGCTGGGAGGAAGACTTACTTGTTCTCCTTATCAGACCCTCCTAGCACACCATGTAAATCAGCGTCTGACCTGGATTTGCTCAGCTGGTTAGCTGCACTTGCCTATATCACGGTCCCCAAATTAGAATATTTTGATCAGACGATTACAATGAACAGGTTAATGATTTTTTTAAGAAGCCATTATGAAAACATTCTGGGATTGCCTCTAGATAAAAAAGGACTCCAGCTGGCAAAACTATCCAAGCTACTATGAAGCAAAAGGCACAAAGGTGCAGCAGAGCATGGAAAGAATCTTGGGCTTCTCAGATTTCCTTGGCTTTAATATTAGAGTTGGACAGGACACTTTATGCTGTGGACTATTCTGGAAGAGAGAGAAGTTGGAAATACAAAACCTAGATCCCTCTCTGGACTTCCAGGATCTGCTCCCAGGCAGGGGGAGGAAGGACTAACTTTGCAAGTCAAGAGCTGCATCTCCTCAGAAAGCCCAGGAGTGCTCTCCTCCATGCAGTTCACTTGAGTCAACCTGCTATTCTTAAATGGCACCACAAATCAGAGCTTGCCTAAGCCTCATAGCACTGTTGAAATCCTATTACCAAAGAAAGACCCAAATAGAGCCATTTATCATTGTCTCCTAGAAATAACAAAGTCTTGTTTATGTTTGTATCATGCCTAACAATTGCACAACATCAGTCTTATAGTGAGTAGCAGACCTATGCAGTCATCCATGTTTTACAGCAAGGCTGGGAGAGCCAAGAAAAGCAACACTAAGTTTATCACACAACTTAATCGAAGTGACACGGAGATGCCATCTTTTATTGAAACTGCGTATTTAATGAAAACATTGTGATTCAATTAAATCAGCTAATTTTCTAAATAGCAACTAATGATTTACAGTAATATCCCTGAGTGCAGTTCAAGGTCAACTAAAAGAAGAGTTTTGAATCACTTCCCTCATTTACCAGACTGAATATAAGCAGCTAATTAGATAACTCTATGAGAAGATCACAGTCATTTTCTCATAAGCATTTTTGTACTCCATCCAACTTTATCCTTTATACAAGGCACCAGATGAAACTAAAGCTTCAAAATTCACTGAATCATGACCCGGGCTTCTTTTAAATTCTTTCGATCTCTCTCTCTTTTGATGGGAACACACTATTTCCATATGGAAGGAACTAGATGTGCACTTCGAGCCAACAACTGCTGAACAAGAACCACTGGACTATGCACGACACTGCAGGGAAGAGGCGCTTCTTCACCCAGAGGGATGTCACCTATCACCCTGAGCCATCCCAGGGATGGGGACAAGTTGGCCCATCAAGAAACAATGGGCACGTGACAGCTCGCACTCGAGTTTCGCTGCATTGCCGCAATGCAACTTCTCCATTTCAAGTGCCAAGGGCCAGGACAAGGGGTTGCTCCCAGTCATTTCTGAGTGGGAGGAAGCCTGGCTCTGTCCAGCATGGAAGCTGACCCACCGTTCTTGCTCTTGCAGCACAACTGTCTGGCCTGCTGGTGTCTCCGGTGGTTTCAGTAGTCTAGTGATAGCAGCAAGCAGGACATCCACGATACCAAATGGAGCAAGTATCTACCCCTTCCTTCTCACTAGCAACTCATCCTGGAGAAGTCTGACTCCCAGAAGAAATGGCAACCGAATGTAACTGAAGCTGAGCCACGTGCAAAGACCAGAGTCCAGCCCTGCCCAAAAATTATCTAAGAGATCAGAAATGCCAAAGAGGAAGGAAATGGGCTAGATCCTCATCTGAGAAAGTCACATTGATAAGAACGTTCTCCCTTTCTTCCCCTTTTGCTAAACAAAATTGGGGAATTTGCAAGGAATCTCGATCCTCCCACTAAAAATTATTTTTTCAATGAATTTGCTGTTTCCCCCACCAAAGAGCTCATCCAAGCATCGTTCCTACCCTTTCAGGCTCCTCAGAAAAGCAAAGACCTAGGGAAAACACAGAGCATGTTCATCTGTGCCACCACATACTGAAGCACTGCGATGAGGCTTCTGCTCTCTCTCCTGATAGGAATATAAGCTTGGCCCTGCGGTCTGGAGGAGGGGACGAGCCTGTACAGAGAGGCCACAAAGCAACTGCTCCTGTTAATCCTTATTTAAAGTGTATTTAAGAGGCTCAAGCGAGGTTTACACATTTCCACGGATTTTGTTCCAACTCAAGGAGCAGGAATGACTGCCCCCTCAGACTCAGTAACAGCCCCTGTCAGAAGGGAAAAAACAAAATCCGGTCCCATTAATCAGAAAAAGCTTTAAGGGAGATATAATATACTTACCTGAGACAGTAGAAGATTTGACATTTATTCGCAGGGGGCCAGTGTACTTTTTCAGACCCCTCCGTAATACCCATTCAACTCTTTCTCGCAGTGCTTCTCTGCAGTCCGTGGAGGAGAACCAGAATGTGAGCAGAGCCTCTGCCACCACACCACCGGTATCGGGGCTACAAACCAACAAAAAAGCATTTGGTTGCCTTCAGCTCATTTCTACATTTCTTGGTTTTATCTTAGCTCCTCCAACGATGGCAATTTAACATAAAGGATTAAATACATTTTCAAACATTTTGCAAAGAGAGAAGGCAGTGCTTAAAAAAAAAAAAAAAAATTCCAAGCAAGTCCTGAATGGTCAAATGCTTACATACTTAGGCTAGGAGAGGCGTGATGCTCTCTATGAATGATTGGCCAGACCAGTCCTGGAGTTTAAAAACCCATTGGTGATTACGTCCTTGGGACATAAGAACAGCAGGGAAGGAAC
Source organism: Apteryx mantelli (assembly GCF_036417845.1). Classification (NCBI taxonomy): domain Eukaryota; kingdom Metazoa; phylum Chordata; class Aves; order Apterygiformes; family Apterygidae; genus Apteryx; species Apteryx mantelli. Next base: position 4,131,009 of record NC_089982.1, read on the forward strand.
TGATTTGATAGCAGTGGAAAGCTAGATATGCAGGAATTCAAAAACATCAGGCAGACGGTTAGTGGTGTCTAGACAGACCCCTGCAGGGCCCTGGACATGCACAGAAGAAAAATCTCCTAACATCGTCAAAAAGGTAGTCAAGGGAATAGCGAAAGGCTACACAATTCCACCACTGCAACCTTATGTGAAGTCAGGGTGTCCGCTTACATTTTTGGAGAATATGACTGATAACATCATGTTATGCAAAGACAAATGGAACTCAGCAGCACATTCACAGTCTACTTATCACAGTCCAGAAGATGGACAAAAAAGGTTTTTTAAACAAATCTTACTGGGAAGTATGAGCAGGATCCATGCTGAGACACAGAGTTCCCCAGTTTGAAGTGGTTACTTGTGATGGTGTGCTCCTTTCCCCCCCCACTGATGTGCTCTCTCCCCCTCACAGAATCACAGAATCACAGAATCACTGAGGTTGGAAGGGACCTCTGGAGATCATCTAGTCCAACCCCCCTGCTCCACCAGGGTCACCTAGAGCACATTGCACAGGATTGCATCCAGGCGCATTTTGAATATCTCCAGAGAAGGAGACTCCACCACCTCTCGGGGCAACCTGTTCCAGTGCTCTGTCACCCTCACAGTGAAAAAGTTTTTCCTCATGTTAAGATGGAAGTGTCTGTGTTTCAGTTTGTGCCCATTGCCTCGCGTCCTGTCGCTCGGCACCACTGAAAAGAGTCTGGCCCCATCCTCTCGACACCCTCCCTTCAGATACTTATACACATTGATAAGATCTCCTCTCAGCCTTCTCTTCTCCAAGCTAAACAGGCCAAGCTCTCTCAGCCTTTCCTCATAAGAGAGATGCTCCAGTCCCCTAATCATCTTTGTGGCCCTTCGCTGCACTTGCTCCAGTAGTGCCACATCCCTCTTGTACTGGGGAGCCCCTCAACCTGACCTCCCTGTAAACAGCACATATGTAGGGGGCTAATTGAGCATGTGCCAACTAAGGCCCATCTAGTATGCAAATATGACTATGAGTCAATCATCTCCCCCCCCATAAATAGGGGGCAGCCCAGAGCCCACTGAGCTCTCCTGCACAGCAGCAGGCTGCACTGCAGAACCTCCCCTTGAGCAGGGATGTCTCTCAAGGTTACTCCTCAAGGCTGAGAGAGATTCCTTACCCACGACAGATCCTCGGTAAGTGATTAATAGCATGCTGAACTTTTGCGAACTTTGCAAAACTTTGCTGAGTTATATCTCTGACTAATTGTGCACATAATACCTTAGACATAAACCGTTGACCAAGTCTGGGACTAGGACTGGATCCAGCCGCACCTAGGCTCCTCTCTGAAGGAGTTTAGAAAGCAAGGGGGTCCAGTCTGAACCTCGTGACTCAACAGGAGGGTCTCCGTTGCGCACGCATCTGACCCTGTCCTTCATGCAGTAAATAACTGAGTGAACCTTACCAATTGAATCTCATTAAATCGTTCTCATTCACGACTGAATTTTGTTAAGTTGCTGTCTTACTGCAATAAACGTAGTGCTGCTTCCCTCTTACAAGTGAAGTGAATCACTCCTTTCGCGACATTACTGCAAAGCCCACGTAAGATCAGAGGAAAGGAAAGAAAGAATCATATGAAGGTCTGAATGTACCCAATGGTAATACGTATTTCTTTCTAGACAGAGCATCAGATACCAGCCTCTGCAAGAGATTGAACGCTAGACTGCAAACACCAAAGCGTCTAATCTGGCATATTAAATCTTGCTCTATGCTTGTAGATGCCTCATGCCTGGTCATCACGCTGGCAAGGTTAGAGTGCATACTGAGAGTCTTCTCCTTTCCTTTGCCTCTTCTTTTCACCAGAGCCAAGAAGCAATGACACAACTCACAGCAGGTGGAAGCACAGTTATCTTACATTGCATACAGAGGGTGAGATAAAAGTGGGTCTTAAGCATCATTCAGACAGGAAAGGAAAAAGAAGTCTTCCAGTTTAATCTCAGTATCTGAGAAATTTGGAATAAAATAAAATAAAATAAATAGAAAGCAAGTAGCTTATACACCAGTCATGCAATCAGCCCATGATCTTGGGAAAGGACACGTATCAAAACAAGACAGATTTTCCTGCTGTCACCAGAGATGGGCAAGGAAGAGGCCTTGTGTTACTCGCACACCCAAGCTGTGCTGAGTGTCTCATGGCTGAGCAGAAAGACACATCCCTTGCCTCAAGGATCCCACAATTGAGACTGAGTAGCTATACGTGAACTTTGCAGCAGGCTGTTTTTTCCCCCGCAGTGCCAATTTCGGCATGATTGCCTCTCTATTTATTTTCCAGATATTATCTGCTCCAGCTGTGGGTGTTGCTCAGCATTTCCGAGGTGTTCCCTCACCTCTTCCCCCACTCCTCTTCCTGTGCTGTGCCACGCTGGAATTACTATACCAGCTCTTGCAAGCACACCACACCTCTGCAAACCCTCAGGTAAGTGCAGCCAGCCTTGAATCACTCACTGCACAGTGAAGGGCCAGAGCCAAAGGCACCTAGTCAAGGTATATTTTGTCTTAGACAACTGTGGGCATTATTACCAGTGCATTATTTATACTGAACCAAAATTATGCACTGCACTTTCCAAGCAAATTCATAACAATGACCCTGCTTGGAGGAGCTGGCAGTCTAAGCACTTAAAGCTTGTAGAAAGAGATATCATCTTGTATCAGGCCAAACGATGTATTTGGAAAAACGAACAAGCTCTGGCACAGACAAGCCTTACATCAAACATCACAGCAAGTACATCTGTCTGTCCTCCGGAATAACAATAATGAAAGATTTTACTTTTCCCTACAGGTTTGCCTCTCAGATCCACCTTGTCTACATTTGTATCACTCTAACAAGCATCTAAAAACATTTTTAAGGTTACGTTTAAGAATGACTTGCATGATTTGCCTTACTGGAGGTTAAGCTAAGATAGAGCAGGAGGAAAGGATTTTGTGAATTGCTGAAGAAGAAACACATTTACAGCAGTAAGATCTGCAGGCTGCTTTCAGTCTTGTAGGTTTAGTGTGTGATTATGAAAGCTAAGATGGGAAAAAATCCATCCTAGGTTCATGTATAAGGTAATGGGCTCTGAGCTGACCATTGCCACTCAGGAGCAAGACCTCAACAGTGGTCAAAAATGCAAATCAAGGAAGAGATTCAGAGCAGGGCAACAAGGTGGCAAGAACAGCTCCTGCAAGGAATGACTGAGCAGGCCAGGACTTTTGGCTGAGAAAAGAGAGGAGCTTGCAGGGTACGGGAGAGAAAAGAGATATGATTGGAGTGTCCAATACCATTAACTGTTGGGAGAGGAGAGATAGAGATCTTCACTGCCTCTTCCCAGTGCAAGAACTAGGGGCCATCGAACGAAGCAATGACCCGAAGGAGGTGTTTTTTTACGAGGAATTCCTTTCTAAAGGGTGGAGGTACAAGAAGTTCACGAGTCCAAGGGGAGATTGGACAAGTCCTTGTGAGAGAGCTCCACTGGGGGTTACTAACCAGACAAACCACAGCTACTTCAAGAAATCCCAAGCAGCAAATAGCTGGAGACAGGAAGAGTACATAGGAGCAAATATCATACACGTCTGGCTTGCTCCTACTATTCCCCAAGTGTCGGCTTTTACAGATGCAATATCAGACTAGAGGGTCCTTCATCTGAATCAGCACAGTGGTACTTGGGTCTTCGTCAACAAGCCCAGCACAGCAGTGAACACTAAAAGTAAAATGCCATCCTCGTTATAGTGAAGGAAATACAGGTTTGGAAATGCTTTTGTATTTTAAGATAGCTAAAGTTATATTTGCTTTATTAGCTAAAGCTTGCTGAAGATCTGAGCACAAATGCATATTCAATTTGGACTGTTTATCTTCTGCATCAAGACTCAGAGGAGGACATGGTTCAGAAGAAGATCACACTCAGTTGGGTATCATGCTCTGGCCATACACAAGACCCACCATACTAAGTCAGATCAGGTGGCTCTCCAGTTGGGCTTGGTGAGCATTTCATTGCATCTCAGCTGTGCGTGCTTATTATAATCTCACCTACCTCACTCTGACTAAGCGTGAGCGGATGTATTTTTTCCTTAAAATGGAATTGTGAAATGTCTTGTCCATCTGTTGAAAAAAGAAAAATGCAAGTTAACAACAGAAAAATAAAAGCAGGGTGGATGTCTGCTGGAAGGGGCATTCAGAACATGGTATTTGGTTACAAACTCACGGATTACAGAGCAGAGAAACAGCATCGCACCCAGTCTCAGAGGAACATTTGCCACAGATTTTCCCACATTTCTTTCCATTTGGCCTAAGGCACATCATAAAGATCTAACTTGTCTTTCTAAATATCCTATGAGTACATCAGTGTCCCACTATACTACTGTCCCCTCCACTCCTACATGGTTTGCCACATGCTAGGGGACCTTTCAAGCAATTCCCATCAGAAACAGGGAAGTCCAGGCCTCATTTTATAAAACTTCAGGAATTAATCTGCAAATAGCCTCTTTGCTAGTGCCTGCTTAACCGCATCCTGCTTTAGACAAAATGCTGTCTTTCAAGATTGTGCGATCCATCTCAGAGACAACATCGCATAATTTAACATGGCATGAAATTCTGCCAGGAACAGTTCAGGATCACTGGAGGATTGAGAAACAGCAAAGTCACCAGGGCGTTATGCAGTTCCTTGTATCAGCAAGATCCAATAAATCAAGTGCATACATCCTGTAAACATCAAATGTATTACAGAAGAACCACTTAGAAATGCTTTACAAAAATTGTAAGATTTTGCAGTCTTTAGCCCTTAAAGACTGGTTCACTTAGAACCAAGTCTGTGGATTTTCAGCCTTTTAAGGGAAAAAGAAAAAAAAAAAAAGAATGAATCCCGAATTTCTCGCATGTTGCATTCTTTCAGATAGAGAAACAGGCATGTAAGAATGAAAACTGTGGGTGATTGCTTCCAGAGAATAAAAAGCCCCTCTTTTCCAGCCTTGTCTGTTGTAACATTAGGCCTGACATTGCTGCATGGTAATACAAAACCAGAATAATTTCAAGATGAAAAATGCACATTCTTCAGTGAATTTTAAGTTGAACAACATGCATTAGTGAAGAAAAAAGAAAAGTTCTTCATGGTCATGCATTTAGCTGATGTTTTATTTTGCTGTTACTGGCAGCTATCGGGAATTACTTGCGAATTTGGAACAATGGACAGAATTCAATGAAAAAAAATAAGGCAGGTGTATCAGCTGAGACAAGCTACTGCATACACACAATGCACTTTATCCTGCCACACTGCAGGTTGCCAGCTGCTACCACCACAATTTATGAGGCATATGGTTAGATATCAGTCAAGTGCTTTGTTTCCTGTAATTTGGTAGCCAAGCTTTTCTTCCAAAAAGCTATCCTTGGTTATTGCCAGTATCGGCCCTGAGATACAATGTTGGGGTTTGTTTGTTTGTTTGTTTTTGATCTTTTATGATTACATTTCTTTGTCTTTCCTATTGGAGAGCAAACCTCCATAACCCCCAGACCACCTCCTACATGTTCTGTGCAGACTGATCCTGAACACCTTGTGCCGCGACGAAGAGAATCATTTCCAGGGGCACATGACAAAACACTGTGACATGCAACGCTTCTTACAAAAATAATCTGAGGAATCCAGAGGCAACTGAACTATCAGCAACAGACTTTGTTTTCAGAAAATTCAGGGTGAAAGGGGAGTTAGAGTTATTTTTATGGTGAGATCATTACTATATGATTTCCAATGATACCACTATTACTGGATTTGTGTCGCTTTCACTCTCTTGCCCAATTCCATGTCTGAATGAGAAGGAGCCACTTTCCTCCTCTTGTTACATACTGTCACTAACATCCCCCTCTTTAGAAATCACCTCACTGATAGATCATTGGTAGATGAAAAACGCTAATTGGAGAGTGTTTCTGTTTCTAGCCATCCTTGGAAGGTCTTCAGTAACATCGGACCTGGCCTGGTGTCTTTCCTTCCGTAACCTGCTGCATGTTATCAGGAGAGACATGCTAGCCGTGCTTCTGCACTATGGCCCCTCCATCCTCACCTGCTGAAAAATCCATTTCTGACAGATACAGTCTTGTCCCAGATCTACTTTTTCCTTCAGCCAGGAGCTTGGTACCCTGAATTCCCAGCAGTAATCTTTGTATTTCAAACTTACGTAGGAGCAAACATTTTAGGGAGATGCCTTTTGCTAATGGCTTGCAAGGATTCATGGTGAAGGTCCATCTTGTGTTGCTTGCCATAAATCTTCCGATGAAAATTTTCACACTTGTAGCCTACAAGAAACATTTCTCTCTGGTCGTAGCTTTCTTTTCAGCTTGAGTCACAACCCTGGGAGCAAAAGCAACCACAACTCCATCCAGTAAGTAGGTTGGACCCAATCCTGCCTCGGTGAAGCATCTACACTCATTTCAACCACCTTGTTTTGGTTACAGTCATTCAAAAGAGACACTGCAATGAATAGTTCCCTTAACTTCACCACTGATTAAGTGCGTCTCACTTATTTTTCCAGTCTTTGTCTAGCAACTGCTGAACGGTGACAGTTGCTGCTGCAGGCAAGCCACCACTCCTAACAAGAGTGCTAATTCCTGCTCGTTTCACATGAACAGCATCTTCCTGACAGCTTTCATTTTAGCATTCTTCCAAACAAGATTTTCTTTGAGTTAATGTTTTCTGGCTAGTTTAGTCTAATGCTATCTGGCATTTTCTTAATTCAATTTCAAATCCTCTATCCTTTTACAGAATTTCTCTTAATTCAGTACAATTTTCCATGAGAAACTGGACTTCACTCCTGAACACTGGTCCGTCTATGCCAATACTGTAGCTAATCATGGCTAGTACCAAATATGCAAGAGGAGGGCAGGAAAGTCTAAACCATGCAAACCCAGCCATGAAAGAAACTCTTCCTTGCTCCTTGTAGCCAGAAATTGTCTTATGCCTTGAAGCACAAGACTTATTTTTCTATCCTATCTTGAATAACTCAGGATCTTGTCATTAACATTTTTTTTCTGGTGTCACACTATGCCATCAGAGCCAACCTTCTTGGCCCTCAGAGCCACGTACCAGAACCTTTTCACAATCCAGAGCCAGGCGAAATGACCTACCTCCCTGGGACCCAGGAAAAAAGCAAACTATGGAAGTAGGTCGCGTGCAGCTGAGATCACTCCATGCTGCTGTAGCACCTGGGCTGGGCTGGCCCTGCTGTGTAGCTGGGTCTGGAAACGACCCAAAATGGGCGGTAAAAGCAGGCCTTGCTTGCTCCCACTGTGCACTGCTCTGCTGCTGCGTGCCAGGTAGCAGGATCAGCCGAGGGTTATCGTAAATCTAGTCTGACAAAACTTTTCTCCAGGATATTTGCTGAGCCCACCGAATTGCATGTGGGGGATTATCTACGTTATCTGAGCTATACAAATCCTCTCGCTGTTCAATACTGCTACTCTTTTGCTGACTGCCAGTTTAGTTGACCAGCTCCCAACTTACTGCAGTCCTCCCTTTTGCCTCTTTTGGATAGAAAGCCCATTATCAGTGACTTATTAATTTCTCCATCCTAAATATTAAATGGACCATGTTGGCTGGTTCAGTGGCTTTCTCCAGTATTTTGTAGTAATAATATAATATGAATTACTCCCCTCCAGTCACATTAATTCTGTATCTAGTGCCAAACTCAGTGACCAATTTGCACCCAATTTTGCAGCACAAAATGTTGAGACCCCCCATAAGTGGCCAAAAGAGCCAGCTGACCATAATCCCAATCCAGAAGCAGCTCACTTGGGAGCCTGAGATGTCTTAGAGATTAGAGGGAGGGAGAAGGAGGGAAGAAAGGGACAGAAAACCCAAATCTGGCACTATCCAGAATGACGATACGGACAAAGCCATGCTCCCCGTCGTATCAGAAATATCGATTACTCTGAGCACTGGTGACCCCGGAGCCACACTGCTTTGCTCCAGGTGACAAAAACGGGCCTGAAGGAGAGTGAGCATAACAACATGTGGGCCTCGGGCAAACCAGAAGATCCATCAGAAACCACATGCACAAAGATGACGTGTCATACCCAGCATGGCGGGCAAGAGCAGTGCCGTCCCATGTGGTCGAGAAAACTAGCACAAACTCCCCAGTGTTTGAACTGGCTGGACCGCTAAAGCTAGGAGGTGAGGAAGCCCTATCTGACCTTGCACTAAAATAAGGAGCACAGCTGGACGGTTGACGTGTCACAGCTGCAAAAGATAAATAACTGACCTCGTACAACCATTCCTAAAAGAGATCGGTCTCTCAGATAGGAGAAATTTTTAAGCGGACTGATACGTGGGATAATGTCAGGATTTAAAGTACCATGCTCATCCCTAGTGCAACCAATCTGAGAGGCATGTCCTGGCATTACAGTTTCATTATAGCCACTGTAATGGCGACAGCTGGCATTAAGGTCACCTAAGTATTCCCATTCCTACTCCCTGCTTTCAATTGTCCTTAATTAGCTTCCTAAGACTTTCACACTGCAAGCGAAATTTTGTCAGCTTGGGGAGGAGCTCTTGCCAAAATCTGGAGCAAATGTGGGTCAAAAATCTGTAGAAGCGCTTTTGCTTGTTCAAAGGCTGTGCTTTTCGCACAGAAGTGACAATCTGGCCTTTGTTTTTTAAGCAGTGTGTAAAGGTAAGAAGTTGAAACCCAGGAAGGAAAAGTTCGTAGGAAAAGAGTGATTTTATGAAATTTAAGAAAAATCCATTTTGATGTAGTCAGATTACAAGCGCCCAAATATCATCAGTCACATGAGAACAGTATTGAATTTGGACTCTCCCTCTTGACAACAGCGCGCTCTAAACGAGTCTCTCAACCAGCCCATTTTCAATCTCATCGACACCATTCACATCTTGAATCACTTCATTGATTTAATTGTCTGCAAACAATGCAGCAATTCGGGATCCACGGGGCTATAATTAAGATAAGATTCTACCCTTAATCACACACACTATCAATAAATGCCCTTTATTTCATTCTGAATTCCTTTTTCCAGCTGAGGTTTCTATCCATTTTTCTCATGCACATTTTAGAGCTTTTGTGGCCACACCTGGGTCTAAATTTGAGTTATTTTGTTGGGGTGAAAAGGGGAGAATTTGGCATCCTTCCTGTTATGACTTGGCAGGCTTTGTACATGCTTATTAGACCTTCTGGTTGATGAACCAGGGGGAAAAAAAATCATTTTGTGGACCTATTATTTGAGAAAATTACTTTGTATTAAGAATTTGGAGAATCAGTGAATTTTAAGTTAGGAAAAGTTGGCCATTACATTAGTTATTTCCCATCTTAGTGTACAGCATGCTACATAGGTCTTTAAGACCACACCTGTAGCACTCACCGTAGCCCATACTGAAAGCTGCAGGTCTTGTAAACCTCTAATTCCAGAGCTAAATGAACAGGTGAAACCGTCATCTTGTCCACTGTTGCCTTGTCAGGTTTTCCAGCAGGCTGAATTGTGGGGAACGCCACTTTTGGCTTTGTTCCTAGCCCTGGGCTCCCATAGAGGGCACCCTCACTGTACTGTGCTAGTCCAGTGGCAGCACTTCCAACCACAGGAACCGGACCCTTAAAATAAAGCTTTTAAGCAGAGGTCATCAAAATATCCAGTTGATTTTTTCCCCTCAAGATATTCCTTAATCTTAATGATCTCATACATAGATAAACCAACATGATTTTTTTTTTCCATCACATTACATTTTTTTCCGGGGAAAGAAAAAAGGGAGAGTATTAGTAGAAAAAAATAAAACACAGTCTTTGAAGAGCTTCATTTAAGTAGCCTCACTTTTGAGGCATTTCTATTATAGGCATACTTGTAGCTAAAAATGTCTTCAATGAAAAAGAAAATGTCAATAGACCTTCTGACCTTCTCAGCTCACCCGGGTACTAGGCAAATACTTGAACAGCTGAGTGTTTACACATTCTCGGGCTTAAATAAGGATTTAGGGTTTAAATTTTGGGATCCATATCTGAAAACACAGCCAAATCTCTTCCTGAAACTTATTACAAACAGGAACTTCCTTAATTCAGTTTAGTTTGGGTTCTGTAGGGCCTGAGAAATCCTTGGAAAGATTTGGCTGCTGCAGCTACCATAATTTCTGTAATCTGACCAGTTTATCTGCAATATTCTTGTACGGTTCAGGGGCTGAGAGGGGAGAAGAGGGGAATTACAAGGAGGGTCGGAAACAGCGGCTGTGCAGCAAATGAAGCTATATGATACTTCTAGCAACTCTTGCTTCAACTTGCAGTAAAAAAAAAAAAAAAGTCACATTAGACCTTTTGGGACTTCTGCACATCCCCCGTCTCAGAAGACATTTGGTACCACGGCTGCGTTAGCCCTCACTGCCAGGTCTCCCACAGCAATTACAGTCTTTAGGAGCATTTCCGAAACCTGCTAGCAGGGGGACTACTGGCTTGGCCCCCATACAGCACTGACCAAGCAACCCACATGCTTCTGAGCTTTGCTGTAACCCACATGTGGAAGCTGTGGCCAATGCACCTTGAGTACTTCTTGGCTCTGAAGCGATCTCTGTTCTGCCTTCCTCCATCTCCCAAATACACACATTTCTGCTGTGGGAAGACTGGTGGAATGTCTGGCCCCAAAAATGCCAAGCACCGTAAAACAACAATCTCATCTACTTGTTCCCTGCTACTGTTCTTTTCACGTAGGCTTTCCCTGAATTTGGCTCAAATGAAAAGCTGGGCCAGCACTCCTCACTTTGACCCTGTGGATCTTTAAGTGAGGTATTCACAACCCAAGTGATACAGGGTCCTTCCTGATAGCATGATGATGGCAAGCTTATCACTAGGTACAACGCAGAAAGCTAGCCTTCCAGTTACGAGTAATGTCTGGGCAGTTGGGTTAGTCTTCAACAAGACAAGATACCAGGTGCCAAAGCCCTGCTTTCTGTGGGAGCATGAACATCTGCCTGGGAGCTGGAAGCAAAACCACAAAGATCCTTGAGTACTGGGATGAGCAAAACCGGAGGGTGACTAAAGGGTGAGGTGGGTCCTTTCCTGTTCACCTGCAGGCACGTGGACACTTCCCCTCTATCTCTAGGGATCTTCTCTTGGGCACCGAGGTGGCTTCACGCATTTGGCTCTTCAAGTCTCTCCAACCCAGCTCCCTGCCTGTACCGCAGAGGCGCCAGTGCCCTTGGGCTGGCAAACTGCGGCGTCACACAGCTGTGCCAGAAGCATGCCAAAGCAGTCCAAAAAATCAGCACTGCCCCGCTCAGAACGCCAAGGCTGTAGAGCATGAGCTCCGCTTTGCCCCGTGGGGTGCCCAAGGGGCTGAGCACAGGCACCTTGCCACCTTGCAAGCCCTGCTGCGAGCCTGCTTGTCTGCTTCTCTAGGTCTTCAGAGAAACGCATTAACAGCCTCTGAAGACATTGTCAGGGGGCAAAACTGTCCCCTCAGGGGACAAAGCTGCCTCCCTTCCTTACCACCATCGTTACAGAGATTCATCAGCAAGTCCTTACAACAATGGAGAATGGGCACAGCCCTCAAAATGACTTCACAGCATTTGCCAGTGGTCTCCTAAGTGCCTGTGCGATGCCTGGTAGAGGGCTCTGTATCTGCAAATTGAAAACTCATAATTCAATTCTATCTGGCAGGTCATGTTTCAAGAGCTGTATTCATTAAAAAAGTTCCCCCAGTGTCTGCACTTAAGGACACTGAAGATTCTCTTATCACTTGAAATCATTTCATGAAGATGTCTTTTTCTAAAAGAGATGTCCTGACACACAACACAGAGTCCCGAGGCAGGAATTTCTAGATGTCATGCCACGACTTTAATAGGAATGTGGGGACAGCTGGTGGTTGACCAGGCCCTGGGACTGATTTTGAACCATGGAGGGGATGAGGACAGCCCAGGTGCCTTGCAGCACATGAAAAGGAAGATGGGGGAAATCCATGCCAGCCCTGCGGCCCTTGGGGCACTCATGGAGAGAAAACAAGCCTCACAATTAGCCAAGCAGGCAGCCACGCTATGCTCCTACCTGAGGAACATCTGGTCACCCAACCCATGGCCTGGCTTAACATCACAAGCCAGCAGGAGAGCATATGGAATGAGGGGCAGAGCAGAGCCCCAGAAGCAGGGGAGGGTACTGTTTCTGCCACAAGAAACCATGAAGGGAGTCGGACACATGAGCTAGAGTAGGGAGAAGCAGCCCAACAGCTGGGTGGGAATGGCTCTGGCCAGAGGAGGAGGCAGGGAGGTCATAGGTGCCTGGGAAAGGAGGAGGAGGAGGAGGTAGGCTGTCCTGGAAGAGGGGTAACTTTCTCCCAGAACGTCTAGGAGAAAGCATCAGAAAGTTACTGTAGCGGCAAGAAGAGCAGGCAGGTACATTTGCAAGTCGCTGGTGGGCAGGATAAAAGCTGATGGCCATTTTTACTGAGCGGCCAGCCAGGCTCTGAAAGGACCGTGTGCTGTGGAGTGCTTGGTCTCCACTACTGTCTCACAGCTCCACACCTGCCAGCCTCCAGGTGAAGCAACTCTCATTAAGAGGTGCTTGATGAGGTGTCCATTTTGAGCTCTCCTGAACACAAAACTCCTTCCCATGTGGTCAAAGCTGGTCTCCCACTCTGGGCACAGACAGCATCCCTCCATTCTCTGCCCCACGCACAGGATGGTTGGTGCTGCTACCCAGGGTAGGCAACCGGGATCGTCCTAGTCACTCAGGTCCAGAGCTGGCTGTCTCCTCTGCTCCCACACTTTGGGATGCCATGGAGCTCTTCAGCAGGAGAAGCACAACCAGAAACAGCCCTTCTGAAGTCTCCCCCAGGAGACTGTTAGCGAGGGGGTGGTTGAGTACCCACGACAGCCTCAAAGATGGTCTTGGAAAGTGGAACTGAATGCATTTTGCAGAAGTGGGGAAAAAAAACCAAGCCTGGTGCAGGCGCTAGGGAAAACCTGTGGGTTGTGTGTGTGGGGAAGGAAACAATGGCATTTACGATGCACACGCAGATCAGCCGAGCAGTAAGGGAGCGCACAGTGAAACACAGGCTCCTTGGGGAAGGAGCCCTTAGCCCCGTGACTGTGCCCTATGTATCTGGTTCAGGAGGGGAGGCTCTGGCACAGTGCATTTTAGGGTGGGAAAAGAAGAATGACTGGTACATCTAGAAAAACGAGGAGGCTCTGGCGAGCTAGCACATCTCTTTCCACTGTAGCATTCGATGGGGCCTGCTCTTTCAAGACAGCAGAAAGGGAGTCCTCATGGCCGTTCGCAGGAAGTCTGACAAGGAGCAGAGACCTTTCATCATCCGTTCCTCAGTCCCCCTGCCAGCCCCACCCCACAATATGTTTTCCAGACTTTCCAGTCAGCCCTGAGATGTTGACTGGTGCACCGGCTTCATCAGCTCTCTGGCATGATCCCTCTGCATTCCCTCCCGCCTTCAATGAGATAAGGGAGTTGGGAATGTTGCTCACACCATGGGTGTTGCTATCCAGCTCTGGAAACCGAAGCCAACACCGGGGCGTTTGCTGCCAGACCCGAGGAAGGCACAGGATGACTGCTCTATGGGACCCAAAACGTTTTCCCTGCGGTGAAATATCAGCTCCAAACCCAGCTCCTTTCTGCGTTGTTCTGGGGCCAAACGAAGGAAGCTTCATCAGGGAGGGATTAGAGAAGGGAGCACTTGGCAGGGAGTTGCATGACAGGTAATGTGAATGCTTCTGATTATCAGAGATGATTCACTTCTGTTCACTTTGCAGCAAGCATTGTGAAAGACACTGAGTTTATCTACATTGACTCACTGTTTCACAACATGAGCACAAGGTATCATTCCTACTAATGACAATGCAAAGGCTTGGATGTTCAAAACCTGACCCCAGCCAGGGGAAGACTACAAAGGATTTTCATAAATCCAGACAAATCAGGAAATGTAATGGAAAAAAACCCTCAGCGCTCTCCTCCTCTATTAAAAAAGACAGTGTGAAAACCTTCTGCGAGCCAGGAGTCAGGATGAAAATGCAGATGTTCTAAGATGGCTGTCTTAAGAGATGAAGAGGCTATTTTGGCCTCTGGAAAGGATGTTTTGATTTTTAGCGCCATGAACTGAGTTTTGCTTGGACAGAATCAGCCTATTAGGGATCACATTGTTATTCATTAGCATACGGAGACACTTTAAAAATGCTACAGACAATTTCTTGATCTCATCCATCCTTGTTAGGTGGAATATGTGGAGCTAAAAGAAACAAAGTTTTTGGCAGGGACCATTTACATCAGATGACCTAAAGTACAGCAAAGATCTGACCGCCTTTGAGAGATGGGTAGAAGTTCATGTCCGAAGCAAAGATGGCTCTTAAGAAAAATCACAGGAATGAAGAAAAGGCAACACAGTTCTCTGTGTGTTTGTTATGGCATTACTTATCAGGTACAATTAACATACTCCGAAACGATGTTTCTCGCTGCTCAACCAGCACTGGTATTTACTGTCACTATTGTCAGAAATGCTCAACACCCACAGGGAGACAGGGTTTCCAAAGCATTGGCTTCCATTCAAGCATCGGCTTCCATTCAAGCATCTAAACTAATAGCCCGGCTCAGAGGAAAGCTGATTGCATTGGACACTGTCTGAACAAACTTCTTAGCCAAAATAAGAAGTGCTTCCTTGTCAAAGGAGCCACATTAAAAAACAAAAACAAAGAGGGAATGAAATGGGACAAAGAGATTAAACATGACCCAATGATGTGTTATTTCTCAAAGACTTCTCTCCAACCCTGTGCTTCCTCCCATCTCAGCAAAACACTGTCTCCTTGCTCCAGAACAATAGTTCCTCTCCAAGGTCCTATCACAAGGTTAAAAGGCTGCGCGTATTGGCTAATAGTTGTAAAGTGGTAGCACCTAAGTAAGCTCAGCTTATGTAAGACTCCATAAATAAAGACAAGCACCAAGAGCAGCTCTTGTGAAATGCAGTACAGTCCCAGGTAGGCAAGCAGAGCAGAAGGGAAACAAGCAGCAAAAAGATGACAACTTGATCAAGATCTCTGAGGTCCTCAGCAGCGGAGCTGGGAAGAGACACTAGTGGCGCCAAGTCCCTGTGTAGCACCCTACTGCTTCAGGACAGTGTGCGCCATGGCTCACGTTTCATTGTGAACAAGCGGCATGGCCCTCAATTAAATGCCAGTGGTGAGCGGAGCATTGATTGTCCTATTAACTGAGTATCTGTGCAGGGTTGCTAAACAGGAGGCAAGAGATATCTATCAGACACTGGTGAATGAAACACAAAAAGATACAAGTACAATCACATGCTTATTGCTGTAAAGAGCTGAACTCTATAATTACCATCTGTGGGGAAGTGCAATTTCCTTTCTTGTTTTCTCTTGGAGACAATGCACCTATTTATTTCCATAGCTACAGTATGAGCGAGAGCCTCTCAGCGACATCTGCTATCTGTAGGAAGGTTTCTCAACAAAACGTGCCAAAGGGGCAGGAGGACAGCTCGAGCATTGCTCTCTCAGTACCCGGCCTGACAGGTCAAGCTCCCCACCCCATAAAGGTTTGGGGGTAAAAAAGTATGCTTTTCTTACAGAGAGTGGGGCAGCACGAAAACCTGCAAGCAGGATTGAGCAGCTAGTTAAAAGGCGTACAGGGTACACCGGTGGTCTAACGGCAGGCTGTTTGCTTTAATGAGTCTTGTGTTACCACAGCATCTTTAACAAGGGAAGGGCCCAAAGGTCCCCAACTTACCAGTCTCTCAATCCTCTCGCTCAGGTCTCTAAACCTTCCCGAGGACTGTCGGGACAACTCGTTACTGTACCGGATGCTGGTGATTTTTATGTTGCCGCTGTAGTAGAAGAGCTTCTGATCTGTAAGGGAGAGGAGAGGAACAGGCAGCACCCACAATGCACCCAGACCCACCAGCTTCAGGAGAGGCCTGGGACTGACCTATATCCAGAACCCCAAGGAGTCAGAGAACCTTCACCTGTATTCAAAACATTCAAATATAGCTCCTGAAAGGAGCCTAGGAAGGAGAACTCAGTCCGGTTGGGCGACCTAAGCACAGTGGCCGTAAAATGCCCAACTTTCCACCAGTCATCTTCGTGGCCAAACAGCACTTTGGACCCAACTCATTCAGTGCAGGACTGTGAGCGGTATCTCGCTGGAGAGCTACCCCCGCTCCTGGCCCGCATGCCCACCTAATGGTGGGTCCCAGCGGTCTGCTGGGGACCCAGGAAGGAGCATGGGGAACACCATGGGCAGAGTCGAGCAGAAGGCTCGGTCTGTCCCTCGCTGAATGGAGACCAGCAGGCTCATGTGTTGATGTCATCACAGAAGAAGATCATGAGGAGGATGTGAAAGGAGTGAAAGCGAGTGAAAGGCAGCAGAAACCACAGCCCTAACCACCCTGCACAGCAGGAAACGTTCCTGAGAAGAGATCTGCAAAGATGTTAAACAAGGAAGGAAAGAGCTCTAAAGAAGTCAGTGAGCTTCCCCCAAACAAACTTTAATTAGCCTGATGGAAAGTGAACTCCCAGCACTGCATGGCACCACAAGCACAAAGGAGATGCACTAAATGCAGGACCAGGACCATAAGAAACTGTGTAAAACTTACCATATGCCAGAAAATAAACCAGGAGGCCAATGGTGATGGCTGCTGCCACTGCTGCTCCAATAACAATTAGAGCAATTTTCCAGGGCTCGAGATGTCTGATTTTGATGGCGGGCTGGTGAATTCTGCAAAAAGAGGGAGAAGATTAGTAAGAGATGCTGTCTTTATGCAAAGGTAACAATTTTAGACTTTCTGCAAGTTCTCTAACCCAAGCTTTGTCACTGTTCCTACCATGCAATGCCCAGAACTCAGGACCCCAAAAGTCATGAGAATGGCCTAAAAACCACTGGGTTTCTAGAAGTGACCCACACTGGTTTCTTCTTACATGCTTTTTGGCATGTCAGTTTGTAGGGTCATATTTCTAAGATTTTGTTCTGCTGAGATGAAGGGTAGGAATTTACCATCTCCTTTTACATCTTTTACAGTCACAATTCCAGCATCTGAGGGCATAAGAAAACTCTGGTACAGCAACGTCAGCAGCTTTTCATGGGATAAATTAATAATCAGTTGCCACTGACATTCTGGTACCTTTGCTCCCAAAATCCCTTGTGCAACAAAAATAGTAAAAAGTGTCCTATGTTTTGCATAGCACCTATCCTTTATCCAAGCTGGGATAATTTTCCAAATTAACTCTAGGAAGATCAATAGTCAGTAGGTCAGTATGACATTGGAACAAAAAACTGCCCAGAGGAGCTTACTGAGAACAAATTCTGCCTTGGGCTATGAACTTGAAGACATCTTAAGATCCTTCAGGTCATATTTTCTATGATGTTATCAGCCATTGCAAAATGCAGAATGAGAAGTCAGCATTTTTGGCAAAGAAACTTTCATTCGAGAGCCAGCTGCCTTGCTTGCTCAAACACGCACACACCCTTTGGATGAAGGTATGGCCGTCCCCAGGAAAGCAGGCTGCAGAGACCCTGTCCCGAGGGCATGAGGGGATCTCAGCAAGTTCCCGCATTCACATCACGGCACCCCTGAATCATACACCTCATAAGCCACAAGTTTAAGTACACTAAAATAAAACTCAAATCACTGCAAACCACTTTTACAGTTGTGTGCAGGAATGAGTCAGCAGGCACCACACACTGCGCATCGTATATAAATATCCAAAGCTAGTCCTTTTTCTTTCATTCTAATTCATTGCAAACCCTTAGAGTTATTGCCTTGGGAAACAATTGGTTTAGTCTAAAAAACATGACCTTTGCTTCAATGAAAAAGTGAATGTTCATTTGTCACTGATATCTGTTCTGAGTTACCCTGGCTTGAAAATCTCTTTCATACCTAATGTTCCCTTCACTCCTCCTATCCTCTGGAAGAGTTTTTATTTAACGTCACATCACATCTCATCTTTATTTTTTATTTATTTTTTAATGCATCTGTGCTTCTGCAGCAGGAAAAAAAACCAAGACTGAAACTAAGCAATGCTGTTAGAGGTTGGTGATGAACAGCTCTGAGGTTATTTCTGTGCCTGCTGGAAGCTCCCATAAAATATTAACTGCAGAAATGCAACATGTGTAGGGGTGAAGAGTCAGGACTCTCATTAGCAAGAACATTTCCTAAAGACACTAATTCAATATAGTAACTGTTTTCAATAATTGAAGAGGTTTAGGTTGCTCAACCTCTCTCTTTTATAATTTTTCTCATGTCCCACGTTCCTCTAAGCCTCACATTTCTAGACTGACTGACCAATGGGCTCACAAGCATTCAGACTCAGAAATAGGAAAATGCTCAACTCGCCCTAATTTCTTCATAAAGTGGCCCTTCTTTCCCATGGACATAATGACTTTGCTTATTGGAGAGTAAGGAGGAAACAGGATAAATTAAGTGATTAGAAAAGAGATTTCATAAAAATTTGGGGCAGAAATTTGATTAAAAAAAAGAAAAAAAAGTCTAGGAGACCCACACCTTAACCTCTAGGAGTGCTGTGTCCACTATCCATGTCTACTTGCACCTTAATGCGAGACCTACCTCAACTAAGCTAGACAACTCTCTCTCACCACTGTAGGACTTGGAAACTGCACTCCATGGCGTGAACTTACTGATTTATTGGGGCCAGCTTCACAGATGTGACATGTTCAGGATCTAATGGGACTCAGCTTCTCGGCTGAGGGGTCTCAAAGCCTCCATGGGTTTGGTAGTAGATCTTGGGTGAAACCATGCACACAGTGGTTTGTTCAAGTTTAATTTGCAATGGCTTTTTTTTTTTTTTCTTCTTCCTACCACTCTAACTAGTGGTCAAAGCTAACAGCTAACAGAGTCTGCTAACAGATTTAAAAGGCAATTGTCTTCCTTAAGCTGCACAGAAGGAAAAACCCTCAGAAGGTCTGTAATGATCCTGGCATAGCCCCAAACCAAAATGTTGGGTTTGAGAAGCCCGTCGAAAAGGCTGAGTGCCACCTCCCCACTGCAGCAGATGGGTGTGAAGAAATAGCCTTGAGTATCAACAGAAGAGCAATTCGAGATCAGGAGTAACGGGGCTGTGATGCCATTGAATATACAATACTACATATTTGAAACCTCTTTTGGTATTCTTTTGTGCATAGGATAAAAATGTTAAAAAAACCGTATTCTTAGTTTCTTCCCTTTAAAGCTCCTTGTTATCACTCAGTAAACAGCTTTTCACATGTGTAATTTTACTCACACACACACCTTTCACTTAATTCACGAAACCTGTTGAGGTCATCAATTCACAGAGAAGATCTAGAGCATCAGGTTCTGAATTTAATTTCTTTAGACAAAAAGTTTTTTCATTTGTAGATCTTAGAGACTTAATAGAATGGGAGTCTATTTTCAGAGGACCTGGGATGTCTTTTTTTATTTTTTCCTAAACATTCCCCCCCCCCACACACATCCCTTAAACATCATGAAAGTATGGTTGAGTACCAGGAGGAGGTTTTCTAAGACACTTTCTCCCAGAAGAGAAGACTTTGCCAATTCCCTAGAAATAGCCACTAAGGCATCAAGACTTTTCCTGAGTGGTGGTAGGTGATTTGGTGCCCTTCATTTTATATATGTGTTTGAGTATTCTCCCCCATCATGAGCACAGAGAAGTCCTGCCAGAAACCCATTTCCTAGGTAAAGGGCTCACACCAATAAACACAGAACCAGAGAGGGTCCCTCTCCTTAAGAATTTACAAGCCAGACATGAGAAGGATGCTGTGGTCAGCCAATTAAGTCTGTTTTTTTGTTTTTTGTTTTTGTTTTTTTTAATAGAGGGAGGTGGGAGAAAAGCAATCAGTTTCAAGCAAAAAATTCAAACTCTTACCCAATATCCTAATCCAACTTTGAAGGGTGTCCTTCAGTAAAGGACATTATAATAAAGGATGTTATAAAGATCACATTAAATAAATCATGCGCTTGTCTCAGTGCAGTCTGAACCTGTCAGTTTACAAAAGAAATAATGTGTCCTTTTTGCATATTGGACTTTACATTCACTTCTTGCTCTCTCACAGAAGCCAAATTAAAACTGCATCTAAGAGTCCAACCTCCTGCATCAGAGCAAAAGCCCCAAAGCCCACAAAACCCTCTTGACAGCATTTTTATCCCTGTTTTAAATAGGGACAATATTTCTCTCTTTTATCAAGGTGCTTTGACTGTTATTAATGAAAACCACTCTTTTCTGATATTGTCACCCTTTCAGTCTTGTATCAGGGTACGTCACCACGTTTGCTCCCCAGACCAGAGGACACAACGCAGTGGAGGAGGGACAAGAGCAGCAAGGCTGCCTGCTCCACCCTGTTTCCCTTAGCGACTTTGCTTCCTGAAGAACTTCACGGAGCTCATGTTCCAGCCCAGCGTTAAATGATGGGAAAGGAGGCATCTGGGAACTGGACAGAGCTAACACTGAAGCGCGGCTCTTACAGGGGACTGAGTCACGCAGGTACATGTGCAGATGGCTGCGCACACAGATTGAGCTCCCTGCCAAGCAGGGATCTCTGGACATGCAACGGGCTGGACACAGTCTGCAATCAAGACCAAGAACTCTCCATCCCTTCCCAAACACATAAACACTCAGCTATCTGACCCAAAGATTTCTCCCACGTACGCTCAACTTTAAAATAATCCAAGCAACAATTTAAAACAGCCAATTTTCCTAACCAGGAGGCAACTGAACTGGATTTAAGGGTTGCTTACCCTCTAGCACACACTGTTATTAAAATTATTTACACCACTGTTGACATCCACCAGACTTAGCAACAAGATTCACATCTAACTAGGAAAAGAAATGGGTTCACGATTCTCCTATTCAGACAATTCACAGTTTTCCCTCTTAATGTAATATGCACAAACTAGTATTTGAGGCTGCAATGGGGATTTCTTCCTCACTGAAATTCAGAGC
Source organism: Apteryx mantelli (assembly GCF_036417845.1). NCBI lineage: Eukaryota > Metazoa > Chordata > Aves > Apterygiformes > Apterygidae > Apteryx > Apteryx mantelli. The sequence goes on from NC_089982.1 coordinate 4,151,955, forward strand.
AATGCAGATTTAAAGGTATGAGTATTTTTCGGGGAACCGGATCCTTTGTGATATCACACAGGTGCCACTAAGGCGCCTAAGTGCCAAAAGCTGAACTCAGTCTTCTCTTGCAGAGTCAATATTGTATTGAATAAAGAAATCTTTATTGTCCTTACAAAAAGAGAAGAACACTTAATTGGCCATCAAGAATAAATTTTGTCAATCCAGAAATGAAGTTTTGAGTTCAGCATGTCCAAAAGTTATTAAAAATAACAATGAATTTTTAAAAACATCGAGGAATAAGGAATATCTTGTGATCATCCACAACCATTTGCCCCATGCTGGGGCAGAGGTAGGACTATAACACTGCTGTCTTTAGCGTTCACACGTCAAAATTCAGCCATCCAGACAAATTACAAGGGTTTTAAAGAAAAATACATTTCATGTGCTTTTGGATTTTGTTTCTGGGGGTCACAATTTTAAGCTTTGTCAACCATTGAGGCAACAACAACAACAACAACAACAGAAAGTTTCAAGGAAGATTGAGCATTTCCTACAGCCATGTGAATCCAGGAGCCAGAGCATTAAACAGAAAACAACCAATTTCAGTAGGCACACTGTACATTTATGAACAGATACCATTCTGAACCAGGAAAGCATAGCAAAACATTGCAGCTCAGGCACTTAGTCTCTGTAAAAATCTCTTAGTCTTTGTAAAAATACTCTGAACTTTCCAGCACTACGTTCAATATTAAGTTACGGCAAAACAAGACTAAACAATGTCCAGCAACTCTGTCTGCAGAAAATGCTTTCAAAGACAAAACACCTCCTTGTTATCCCCAGAAATCATGGATTTTTCCTTAAAGCTTGAGGGTCAAGATAGGATGATGAGCATCTGGTGGGTACCTTCTCTTTATGTAACTGTATTGACTTTACTGATTTAGCTGGGATCATTGGCAGGGTTGGGGGAAATAACAGTGCAGCTAAAGCTGACCAAAACCCACGTTTTCCTGGAATTATCTTATTAAAATTAGATATTGACACAAAAGAGCTTCCTGGATTCTGCACCACTGCAATAAAATCCTGCTGGGGGCAGGACAAAACAATTATGGGCAGGGAAATGTAACTGTTGACCTAAGCCATCGCATCCTAACCAGAAATCAAGTCTCTGTGTTGCTTGCCATGCTGGGGAGGGATTTCTCTCTGCCCTTCTCACATCAGCCATATATGATCCCGTTCAGTCAAACTACAATCTCCAAACCTCCCTTTGAGTCAGCAGCTCTCCAAACAACTTCCCCTCCATCTATTGCCCCTTTTCAGGCTGTACCTTTCAGGAGGGTCCATGATGCACCCTCGTGCAAAAATGAAGGGGGTGGAGATGAAGTAGTGAAGTTTGGGACAGAAAAGAGAGGGGAAAAAAAAAAGGAAATTCTTTTGGGGATCTATATGTCCATCAAGTCCTAAAGCTCACCCCGTAGTAGTCCTTTACTACCATCACACTTCCAAATCAGACTTGCAGAGTTAAAATGTGCCACCTACTTTTGAAGATCCCATGGCAGGTCCCGGTAGGTCTGATAGCCTTTTTGACCTCCGACCACAGCTTGACTAAAATCTGGGCTGCGTAGCGAGTGCTGCTGGAAGATGCAGGAGTTGCATGGACTGGAGTGACGGGAAGGGAAAGGTGTTGAATGCAGATCCTTCATTGAGGCCCGGCTGGCGCAACACCCAGCGCTTCGTGGGTTATTGCAAAACGAGGGAACAAACTTCTGAATAAAAACAAACAGAGGTAAGCATGGAGTCGATAAGGAGACTCTAACCTTCTGATCAGCTCAGCATCAAAGCGCTCCCAGGGCAGAGATGGACAGAGCAGATAAATCGGCCCAGGCAAGAAGACTCATTCTTCACCACGGCAAAGCAGGAATTGCTTTAAACTTCCCTTTTCTAGCACTCCCTTTCTGCCCAGTTTGTATCCCTCCAGCAGGCCTTCTCCTGACCGGCAGCAGCGTCTACCGTGTGCTCCCCGTAAGACCCACGCGGGAGAGGTACCGCACTGTCAAGCCACTTGCCTCTGGAGGCAGTCACCACGATGGCCCGGCACAAAAATAAATACAGACATAAATGGCTTGGTCAGCCAAGGCCGGTCTCCCTCGGTGCTCACTCCTCCCCAGCTGTCCCGGACTCCCTTGGCATCAGGGACATGACTACTATAAGTATCCAGCCTCCTAATTATATGTTAGTCATTTAATGGTTGGCATAACCCCGCCTGTGGAAAATGCTTACTCTGTGAAAAGGGCCACCAGTCTCCCTGGAATTCCCTTCTCCCAGCACAAACACGAGTCTTCGGAGCCAGCTGTGGGGGGAATGAATATTTTGGGGTGAGAAATTTTGCACTTTCATCTAGAATCCCAAACAAACAAACGAAAAATTACTGGAAAGCAACTCCTTGTTTCCAGCCTTAGGTGGACTTGGATGTGCACCAAAAAGGTCTTCAGCTTTCAAATGTTTGATATTTTCTAATGAAGTATCCAAATTTCACAGTTATTTTTGTGAGAAATCATTTTTATTACAGAAAGAATCTCAACAACCAGGGAGAAAACACACCAGCAGGAAATTTCCACCTGGCCATATCCAGCCCTTTTCCCTCCTTCCCCCCCAAAAAATATCCATTCTCAAGGACTTCAGCACAATTTGAGCAGTGAGGGTCTGGACAGCCCAACTCTAGGACAGTAAGAAAAGCTGAGCACTTCAGCACTGCATTTCCTAGTTCTCCAGCACTTATTTCTTCCATGGCTTTGATCAAATTGATTGCTTTTTTGGCTTCTCCTGCCTCCTTGTAAGAAGCACATGATTGCAGTTACCCACCTTATGTGGGTCTTTAATGACTAATACAAAGTATCTGTAATGTACTAATACTCCCTGGGCTTTGTGTGCCCTTCCTCCTGCCCCGTTATTCTCTTTCTCAAGAGTGATAAAGCCCCCAAAACCTTGTGCAGAAAGGCACTGGGGTAAAAGGAAATCCCTGCTCCACCCAGAAACGGATATACACCCACAGAAACTCCCACGCTCCATCCTTTCAATCCAAGTCAATCCAAAAGTCATGAAAGTACCTTAAAACTCTTTGGCTTATTGATTTATTTATTTTAAATATTATGATCAGAAAACCTGTCATCCTTACAAAACACACTGTTCTGATAAAAAAAGTAATAAGTATGGGATGTAACTCAAAGAAGCATGTAACAATTTCTTCCCAGAATGGTCACACTGAGGCTGTGTGCAGTGGTCTGTTCGCACCGATAAAAATTAGCAGTGTTGTTAGTGGGTTACTAACGTTAGTTTCATCATTAACATTTAGAGGCCACTAATAAGGTGTCCTGTGTACCTAGGCCAACCACACTGGGAAAAGGTAGCCCTGGAAGTGTTCAGGGTCTAAGAGGTACGGACTTCTTTTCCTGATGTGCCCAGAAGTGCAGAGGCCAGCTATGCCCACCTGGGCCAGGTAAATCATCATCTTTATCCTGGCAGAAACGGGTTTCAGCAAGTGACTGGAGGACCATGCAGAAGTTATCCAAGATCTTGGGTTCTGCAGTGAGATTTCTTGGAGAAAAAGAACAGTCACTAGGAGAACGGCAGGTGGCCAAAGGTCTTGGGAGGTTGCACTAGAGGAAGGGAGGGACTTTGACAACAAATGAATGAACTTTTGGTAACTTTTGAAGCTCATCTCAGTAGGACAGACCTTTGCATCATTATTCTGGAGTACGAATAACAGAGGCCATTCCAAAAACATAGGCTGATTTCTTTAGGATGAAGATTTTGTCAAGATCTGCCTCATAAAAATGAGAGTAGGACATTTAGTTTTCAAATTGAGCATTAAAAGGAACTGCCCTGAAAAGCTGTGGAAAACAAGGCAATACATTTGCCTGAGTCAGAACATACAAAATCCATTTCCACACACCTATTCTATGGGAACAGTGGCACAGCCAGATCAAGAAAAGCCAATCCTTAAGGAGCATAATTTTCTAATTTATTTACAATAAGTTAGTAAATTGCAAAGTGCTTGGTATTAGTGGTTATTCAGAAAGCAAAGGCAGTAATATTTTTGGTTAAAACTAGGGAAGAAGTACTGAGTATGTCACTGAAATCGGGAGGAACCCCCCCCCCCCCCAACACCAATGTAGCATTAAGAAGCAGGCATTCTCTTTATTACAGTGTCGGGTGCACGGGGGATAGCTCCACCCAACGTGCACACCATGTGTCGCATCATCTAAAGTTTATCTCTATCATGTACATATGCATTAAATTTCCCAGAATGATTATACATATTCATTCTATTTCCTAGAACTAATTACTACATTTACATAATCTTTACGCATGTGGTCTGAGTCTCTGGGGGTCTTCTGTGAGCGTCTCTGGTGGTCCCTAGTGGTGTCAGAAGAGGTGTCACTCCGTGTCTTCCCATGAACTTTGCTCTACTTTTCCATACACGGTCTCAACTTGGCTTGCTCTGTGTCCTTGGGTATGTTTGTCCGAGGCTCCTGTTGAGACTACTTCTTGTCCAAGCTGGTAATAGTTCCCACAGTCCTGTCACCCCCCTTGAGACTCTTTCTTGCCTGGGGCCTTTGGTAACAAGTACACAGGGTGGAAATCTGAGAATGTGGGCGCACAGGATTTTGTGAATGAAAGTGTAAAAAGATGCAATAACAATTCTCTTCATTTAACCCTGCAAAGTCCGCCCAGCTGGTCAGACGGATTGCTTGCTTAATAATGGTAATAATAGGCTATGGTGGTTTATGTTTGCATACTTCCATGGGCTGCATGGCTGTACAGATGGAGTACACCTTGAGGAAAGACCATTGACCAGTCCCAAAGCAATAACATCTTTGTAATTTAAGAGCAAAGATGTTTTACATAATTGTATACCAGTTACTCAATCTGGGCCATGGATTTTAGACCCAAGACAGTGGTCAATCACTACGCTTAAAATGAGAAGTGAATGTTTTGCCAGCGATATTGGACAGAACTGACAAAAATTCTGTTAAAGCACAAGGCCCTGAGCAACCTGAACTAATTAGACCTGCTTTGAGCACAGGGCTGGGCTGGATGACCTCCAGACATCCCTTTCGTCCTAAATTGTTCTGCAAGTCTAAGAGAATCTGATAAGACCAAATGGGTCAACTACAACAAAATCCTCCCTTAGCCCCATCAATTTGCTTTCCATCAGCTCACCTTGAGAGCTCAGTTGTGTCTCCAGGTTCCTGATCTGAAGAAATAAGGGCTGCTTGAGGTTGGCATTCAAAATTCAGGGGAGCTCCAGAAGAGCTGCATTTCTTCCTACTTTCTAACTTCATCTGTTGGACATGCTACAAAACTTTCCTTTTCTGATAAAAAAAAAAAAAGGTCATAAGTTTATTATCCCATCCTTTCCTTTGCCACTGTAATTCCCAGCCACGACTTTTAATAACTCATAAGGAGGAAAACACAACCAGAAAATCCACTAAAAAGGTAGAATGACTCTTCAGAGACAGCGCCAGGGCTGCCGGAAGAGCCAGGTTCTTGAACCTGAGCTGTGAAAAAGTCACTCGGGGCCAGGCTTTATTATGTGCCCCTGCAGGTTTAAGGCACTAAATGTGCCGAGGCTCCCAGATACTATAGGAATGGCCTCAAGCTCTGAAGTATGTGAGATCCTGCCCTGGTTGGCTTCCAAACAGTCCCTCTTTCCAAGCCCTTGTAACAGAAACTGCTACACCCGTCTAAGCTGCAGCCAGAAGGGCCAGCCCAGAATACCGACAACGCCCTTAGACAACAGAAATCCCCCAGTGCCAGAGTCATTAAAGAAGAATTCATAGCCCGTCGCCCCATTCGAGCCAAAAAGGTAGCACACAGGTACCCATCCTCGGCAGCTGCTCAGCCAGAGCTGCTACTTGGCAAAGCCAAACAGGCCAGCCCGCATTTTCTCCCAGGTGTTGCTTAGCAAGCTGGCTTACAAGCCGCTCTGTCCAGCTGCCGCACAAATCCTTTCTCAGTGCCAGATATGCAGCATCGCAGAAGAGGCATGAGGTTTTCATATGGGCTAGGTTAGGTCTACAAACAAATAAGGCACTTCCAGAAAAAAATAAATCCAACATATCCTTTACAGGTATTGCCCAACTTAAAAGAACAACGGCATCATTTTGCACAATGGAAATGCCAGGGAGATTTACAGGGAGCGCTGATGCAGAACTGCCAACGACTCTGAGGGAGAAAGACCCCCATGTGCAGTTTCCTTGAACAACCACCTGAGGTGTTTTACACTGCTTTGGCTTTTGAGGCTTCTAGACCAAATCAAGGAGCATAAAGCTCAAGACCTGGTCCTGCAGCCATCAGTCAGAGGCTGAGTCACTGATGGGAAAAAGCAGTACGCTTCAGGCAGGTTGCTCAGTACCCAGTGGGGGTCCCAGTTTGAAAAGCGCAGGTTTGCTGCCTCTGTGTTATGACCTGCTGGCTGAACTCACACTTGGGTAACACCTACTCTCTGCCTAGCAAGCACAGAAAGGCTTGTTTTCCCCTCTCTTTGCCCTACTATGTTTATCTGTTACTCAATAGGTGGTAACAGAGCCAAGCAAACTGGGAACACATCACCACTGGGGACACAACATTTCTTGGGGAATGCATCTAAGGGAACATCTGCCCCTCAGCATGAAGGCCACCTGCTGTCAGTCTGCTTTAGATTATCTGCCACAGCATTGCCTGCCATGGGAATGGTTGGAGGCCAGAGCAGCGTGGTCAGCTCGCTTGAGACACAGTGCCCCCTTTTTCCGTGGCCATGCACGTTTCCTGACCACTGCTAGGCACTTGGAGCAGGGGAACACACCACTCTCAAGAACAGGAGAGCCTTGTTGCATAGCAGTCCCTCCACCCAGGCCATGGTCTGTCCACTGGGGACAGCTGATCCCAGTAACAGGTCCCCTGGATTTGCAGGTCATTCACCCCACCCCAGAGACCAAGACCAGGCTCTCTGGGTCAGAGCTCAATGGGTCGCAGACTGCAGGGGACCCCAAGAGTTTGGGGAAGCTCAGAGCTACACAGCAATTGCAGGCAGCTGATTACTGTTGGTGTTTACCTACAAAGAAGGGTCTGAGGTTAAAATGCGCTCAGGGTGCCAGGCTGATGGCAAGGCCTTCCTCAAAGTCTGTACTGCCCCATGGCACAACCAGAAGGGAAAGCACGGGAGCTGAGGGGGGCAAACATGACATAGCAAGCACAACCTTTCAGGCTTACTGGAAGAAGGAAGGAATTAATTAGCTAATCAAGTGAATCAGAGGCATGCCTTGCATTCCTTGCACCTATCCAACCCTACAGAAAAGAAACTCGTTGCATTTTTGAACAACAAGTTCACAAAAGCCTTTCCTCTGTTTTTACAGAAACAGCTTATCTGCTTCTGAGAAAAAGTCACTAGCAATGAATGGTGGTGTGCAAACATAAAATATTCTTCAAAGCTACTGAGAAGCAAAGAAAGTATCACTTAAGAACCAATTCAATTAAAAAGAGAGTATTACTCTAAGATAAAGCAGATTAATAACCATTTGAGGTATTTGCTCAAGTATTCTAACTGGATGAATGAAAGGTTTTCTTTGAAGCAATAATGGATCCAAGACCCCAGGCCAGCTGAAATCCTGACAGTTATGTTTTATAGAAGGATCCAGGTTCAACCACACATACTGGAGAACAAGAGAGTAGTTCCTCTGTTCAGTTCTTGCATTCAAACCCTTGGACAGAAACTCCACCCATGCAGCTCCCCCAGCCAGGCACAGCCATACTAGCCGAACATATCCTTGGGTCATGGCACAGTTACCAGCTACTGAATGCTCATTAATGCTTTTAATTAAAGTGTCATGCACACAGCATGTGCTCCATCAGAACTCACCAAAAAGCAAATTTCCCTAAGCCATGAAAAAAAAATTTGTGATAAGAAAGTGATAAGATGCCCCCTAAGAAGGCTGCCCCTGGTTTAAGACTCCCTTTATTGCACTTGACCCATTAAAATGTGACCAAAGGGCTACTGTTCTTCCAAATGACCAGCCACCTTCTCATCCACAGCATACCTTGTACATCCTGTATCACCGGACTAAAGCTGCTGTACTGCTTTTTCCCTCTCCAACAACAGTCTCAGATCCTGAGATCTCCCCCTAAGGTGTTAGGTATTACAGACCAGGATTGATGGCCTCCAGCATGTTCATGAAGAGCTTAATTTTCTAGCTCCGAATATGGTATAACTTGGACTAAGTTTCCCTTCTCGATGGGAAAGGGTGATCGTACTGTGCCTTTCAAATCTACTTTTTCACAATACTCTGGCCTTGGTAGAGAGAGAAGCAGGCAAAATCTGCTCAGCCCCCTGCTCATAGCCAGGGCATACTGAGCTTACATATGTCAAAGGCGATGCGTGAATGTAGACTTTCTGATGGGGGAAGAGACCAAAACTCATTCAGCGCTCTAGAGGACTACACTAAGAGCAGCACAGCCATAGTCTCCTCAAGCTTTGTGAGATAATCAAGCAGCATCTCCAACTTCAAGGCAACATGGCCACAGTACCTTGTTCTCCAGGTCATCTCAACTGAGCTGAAATAGAGCACCACCAGCTGAAATGGTTTAAAGCTCTTGTACAATGCCATTCACCCTCTAGTGGCTGGTTCTTGCTGTACATCCAGAGCTCCCACTTGCATGCACAACTGGGTAACCTCCAGGCAGCCCTGCCCAAGTCTGGGTGCTGCATACGAGGGTCTCCAGCTACACTCCTCCAATGACAAGTCAGTGAAAACAGGGCTACTACAGCCTGGCCTAGGCAAGTCAAGGTCATTTGGATGAATGGGGGGTGGGCAGGACAGGACATTCTGATTCCTATTTACACTACAGCAGGTTTGCGTCCTCATGGGAATGCCAACCAATCAGAGCTCATTTCCCAAGATATCCGCACCTAAATGAAGAGTCAATAGCACAGTGTAATGCCTAAACAGCACAGACACTTTGAAAACACATGTTTCGTGGCAAATGAAAACCAAGGCCAGAGAGTATAAAAGCCAGTAAATATGTAGTAGAGGATGAATATAACATGTTCTAAAATATGGGAGTCCACATCATACAGTTGCTTACTGTGACACAGGAAATAAGTACACAGAACAATAGAGATTTTAAGTGGTTTTATTAACTTTACAAATGGAATACACTCCCATGTGTCTCGCACAACTGTATCATTAGATATGTCCTGTTCTGCCTTGAATGTTGATGTTAATTCCTATGAAAACATGTTTCCGGGCAGACAAAGCCTGTGGCTTCATAAATAAGCAAGATTTCAACTTAAATGCAACACTAGTCTGCTAGGCCACCTAACCAAATCAAAAGTTTTGCCACCTGCATTGCTTCAGGTTTCCACAATTTCCCTCAGGAAAAGCCAGACAATGTTGACCTCGATGGAAGTTTTGCCATGAGACAGAGATTAACTCAGGTCCACTGACACCAGCATGATTCACTGTGGATGAGGTGTGCTCTTTAAAGTGCTGCTTCTGCCAGCCCCCCTTTACCCTGTGCTTGGCATCACCAAGAGGCCTCCAAGCACACAAACAAGATTCCTTCCACAAGGAAATGAACCAGAAGACTTTTCCAGCTGCTACCAGGAAAACTCAAAGTCCACAGGGCCAGGCTATAGACAGTCAAAAATAAAGACCCCCAAAACACACACAGTCGAGATATCAGGTCCCCTACAGCCCCACCGCTCCTGGCTGCACCACACTGGCACTCAGCAGGAAGGCAAATTGGGTTCTTGATCTCTCCGGGACTCAGAAACGGTCACTCCTTAAGCAAATGATGGGATTCACCTTTTCAGTTTTATGCCCGCTACTCTGGGGAGTGATACCTACTGCAGCCCTTTACACAAGGCAAAATGCTTAAGGCTTTCTGGTTTTGTATCCAAGATAAGCACAAGTGGAAAGCTCACAGATGCAAAAGAAATCATTGAGACATCTATTTACCTGTTTCTGGAAACCAGCGATATAAAGCTAGGATTTACAAGCCTAAAAGTATTAGGCCCCAAATTACAAGCAAATGCAGCAGGAACCATTATGCCCTTTGAAAAACCAAGCTTGAAGTGCTTTGGGAACTGGAAATTCACGGTATCTTGCAAGGAGGCTTTTTGTTGTGACTCACAACTTTACTCACTGTCCCGCTAAGATAATTGCTTCTGGCAAAAAACTCAGATGTACCTGTCATACATCATTTTTAAGCATCCTCTATAGATAATGTTTCAGGGACTAAAATGAGATTTGTTGGGCTGAACAGATCTATGGAACCAGTATTATACTTTATGCCCTATATAAAAATCAAGCCACCAAGGTTTTGTTACTGGGGCTCACAGTGTTGCACAAGAGAAGTTCCGTGACAGAAGACTTTAAGCGGCAGGTCTTCCAGAATACATACAAGTGTAGAACACACAACAGCTTCAGACCCTTGTCCTTCATGCTAGAACTGACCCTGCAACATCAGTTGACTCTTACTCAATTCAGATGCCGCTTTCATCATGACTGATCCCTGAGGGGTTGTTGCCCCCAGATCTTCTGACCATGAGGATGCCAAGAGCCTGCTCTTGGCCTCTTCTAGTCCAGCACAAGTTACCTGCCTGCTTGCCACACTGGACCAGCTGCAGGCCTTGGCTGTGTGGCTGGCATCTCCCTTGCTGTTTTCTTTCTCTTCTGACCACAAAGGGAAAGAAAGCACGTGTTTTAGGTAGGTAGTGATTCAAAGACCACAACCCTTGCTGTTGTCAAGATCAGCATCCATACAAAGCATTGGAAAGGATCTGCGTACACACTGGGGAAAGCATCCTCACCAGGGATGGGTGCATTTTGCTGCTAGGGTGTAGGCGGGGGCCAAGACATGCTGGTGGTTCCACCATGGCTGGTGGAAACACGGGCTCCTGAAAACATCAAATTAGAAAGAGGAGGATGCTTGCATGGTTGTGATCAGACCAATTAGCTATGGTCTGGCAATGAGACACAGGCAGTTACTTCCTGCAAGAAGAGATGTTTACACTGATTCCAGGGCCAGACTGAAGTTCTGCCCTGTCCTGAGGGAGACAGTTCCCCCACTACTGGATTTCCACCATGGCACAAAGGCCAGTTTTTGAGGATGTAGCTGAAGATACACTGAAGTAGCTGAAGTTAACTTATAAAAACCTGGGAACACCACTCACAAGACCAAGCAGGTTGGTTTGTCATTTGTTTTGCAGTGGTCCAGCTGAGATTGTTACAATCCTCCACATTGCACAAAAAGCCAACAGGACTTTTATTCAGAACCATACAACACAGAGTTTTAAAATGAAAATTCAATCAAATATTATATGACAATAGACTGGTGTGAAAGAAAATTGTTTTTTAGTCTCGAGTCCAGCAGTTGAGTCCGGGGCTTGATTCTAGCTCACCTACAGCTAGATGAAGCCTTGAGAACGCACAGCAAACGGATGCTCCACATTTCAGTTACAACTTGTCTAGGATGCTGGTGAACAATCATTGAGCTCAAGTGTTTTGCCTGGGTACAAAAGCAGTTGCCAAAACATTTGGTCGCAGTGAAAAGGGGAAGCACAGGGCATAGAGGCCAAGGTTGCTGCCCCTTCAGCAGAGTACTTCCTGAACAAACAGCTCCTGGTCATACAGATCGAGTCTGTTCCTCTCTGGCTGTAGGCCAAAGCAATTTCAAGTCCTAGACCACCCTGAGCCTGCTGGCACTTGATACGTCACCACAAGCTAAGCCAGCAGCCAATTAGAAGGTAACCACAGAGCAGAATGTGTCAGAGGAATAGCCTTACAAACGGCCTGCAGAGCTTAACCCACTGCAGGTTTCAGACGTTCGTTTTGGAGGCGATCCAGTCTCGATAGTAAGTCACTCGTGTGTACACTCCTGGTTTATTTAGCTTGCCACATTCGTCTCCCCAGCTCACTATTCCCACAAGATACCAGATTCCTCTGGAGTTTGCGTTCACCAGTGGCCCACCAGAGTCACCCTAAGGAGAGAAACATCAGCAGGCAAACAGAGAGCAAATGGTGCTCACTTCACAAATGCAGAAAGCATCAAACCATTATGTTCTGTTACAAGGGATAGATATTTCTGACTCTAGACTATAGATATAATGCAACCTCCACACTGTTTATGGAGAAGACAGGGTGACAGCTTGTGCCTAATTCAGTCTCTCCAATTCCACACCCTCATGTCTGCATTCTCTCACGTGTATTATATGCAAAAATCATGCACAGAAGCACAGACTTCAGCCCAGGAGCAATGAAGCCATTAATTTACATCAGTCAAGATCTTGAACCCCATAACTTAATCAAGGTTTTCCAAAGCAGGTTTATATCTGGACAGAATCATGGGCAACCTGCTCTAGGTGACCCAGCTGGAGCAGGGGGTTGGACTAAATGATCTCCAGAGGTCCCTTCCAACCTCAGCCATTCTGCGATTCTGTGATTTCTTTACCAGGAAGTATCACCTCCCACCCAGCCTACCATTTCATTTCTATGATTACATAAGGTGACACTTACCTGGCAGGCATCCACCTGCCCCTCTAAGTATCCTGCACATAGCATTCCAGGTGTTATCATTCCATGGTACACTTGCCTCGTATTACAAATCCTGGTGCTTATAATTTTCACTTCTGCTTGTCGAAGTTGATTAACACTATAGCCTACAAGGAAAAGCGGCTTTAGGATTTGCACACAGGGTTTGCCACCTAAAGCTCATGGGAATTACAAGTAACCAGATTTTCCTAACAGCTTTATTGTCTGAAGTGAGAGAAAAGGGAGATATCCAAGGTCTCAGGAAGAAGAAATTTCTTTTCTCCTAAAGTCCTTCACTTGTCCCAAACACAACTCTTTCTTCATCTTCCATCCTCATCGGATGCTATTTAACATAATGGGCATATCTGTGAAGGGATTTTTTGTACTTGTTTCAGTGCTCAATTCCCAGCTGTAGGCCACAAGATATGCCCTTGAAGCCAGTGAAAAGAGCCACTCAGTTAACTGGAATGTGGCTTTGGACAATTACTAGGCACAGCAAGGGCCTAACACAACACACAGCTTCTAGTCAAGTGGCTCTCATTAGCACACTTCTAGCTCTGAGCATGGTCTCAAATCTTTAACACTGACTAATTTGAAATGAAGGTCATTCTCAAGTCATTTGATGAACTGGAGCCTGAACGAAGACTGAAGAGAGAATAACTGACCAAAACAGTTATGATACACCTATGACCAACAAAGCTGGAGGGCAAAGAACTTGCATGAGTGTGAAAGCCAGAGGATGAGGCCAGTGAGAAGATATGAACGAATGCAGTCAGGCACTATGATATAAACAGCAACAGAAAAGCTGCTCTTATTCCCGCAGGGCCAGCCTGTATTTTTTTCCAGCTGCCAACAAAAAGTCCCAAAAAAGCAGTGAGCAAAGTCAATGAGTACAGCATTAGCAAATGTGCCTGTCAAACAAGAAGGTCTAATCAACTCAGAATAAACAAATAACAAAAAACTAACAGAAGGCTTCTCCAATACACGTGTAGGAGGACACAGGAAAAGGAGAGACACTCACCATCATTCCTCAGAGCTCCCCAACCTGTGACAAAACAGGAGGCATTGTCCGGGAAGACATGAGATGCTTCGGGAAGACAGACGCTGTGCACATCACTCGTGAACTTAATAGGTGAGGCAAGCTCCACAACAGCCACATCATATTCATGGTTATGGACGTGGTCATTGTATTCTTCATGAATGATAATGTTTCGGACATATTTTTTCTGTTTTGGAGGTCTCAGCAGAGTCCCAAAGCTGGCAGTCCACCTCCGAGGGTCTATTCCTCTGAAAGAGATTGGAGGTTAAGTCACAGGCATACAAAACAAGATTCCCAAAAGAGCTTAGCTTTGCTATAAAGCATCAAAATGCTACATGTCATCTAAGGAAAACAGCAGAGTTGAACAGCATTATGCTTCAGCAGATACCAACATCAGTAGGCCACATAAGGTCCTATTAGAACACCCAACAGTCCCAAAACCTGCAGGGCCAAAAAGGTGCCAGTGACTTACCCTCTGAAGCAGTGGGCTGCAGTCAGCAGCCACGTATTACTGATCACCGATGCGCCACAGCGATGGATCCCATCAAGCTGAATACTGGCCTGCCAGGGCCACTCCCCATCCCGCGCGAGCTGACCACCAGCTATTCGCTCCACTCCCGAGAAGGAGGTCATCTGCCTCCTTATCCCACAGCCTGCCAAAGAGAGGGCAGCTTTGCTTTACCTGTCATTCAGGTTCAAGGAGATCAGGGTCTTGCTTTGGATGGGCCCACATGGCTGCTGGTGGGGTTGTAACAGGGCAGGGTTGTCAAGTGACAACCTTCAGCTACAGCAGTACCTCTGATAGCAGGGAAATGAGACGTCATGGTCACAAGGGTCTCAGGATGGACATGGGGCAAACAGCTTGGTAGAAGAGTTAATACCTTTTCATTAAGGCAGTTGTCAGGCACACAAGCTCTTTCCCATGTGAGTTTTATATCCAGCAGACTGTTTGTTTTGCAACTGTTTACTTAATAAAAAAAATATTGCCTCTCTACAAACCTCACCTTGGTTGATATGTGACTATGGTTGTAGAAAGGGAAACATAATATACAAATACCCTTTAATGGGCCTGTGCACACATGCTCATTCACACAGATTATTAGGCACAGCCAAGACATATGCATGTACTGATAATTAACCTAAGCATTTACACTCATACAGCCTTCACATGAACGGCATCCGAGTCTCATCTAAAGCAGTTAAAGCTCTCATGTTACTGCATGGAAAAAAAAACCCACACCCTTAGTATTTAAAAAAAAATAAAGACTTGTTAAAAAGTCTGGAGTACCAAAACATGGAGGAATCCCCATATAAACAGTCACCGGGCCAAGACAGCTCTATGCTTTAACACACACGCACCCCAACATCAAAACGTGCAGAAGACACTGTCACAACCCTGTGAACTCAATAGTACAGGCATTGTTCCCATCACTTGTAAAATCCCAACTGTATAGGTAAGGCAAGATGAACATGGTCAGTAGATCCTTCTAGAGTGCCACCGAATTGCTAAGGAGTAGTTTGGGGGGAAAAAAAAGAAACAGATTTTGTCAGGTCACCTCAAGGTCAGCCTTGACAATGGATAAAAGACTCTTTGGAAGGAGGAAAGAGGACATGCTGCTGCTGCTAGAGCTGTTTACAGCTCCCCAGATAGCTCATGTCCAGCCCCATGTCCTTCATTGCTGTGCACTGCCTCTGATCTCCTGCAACAGCTGGTTGCATGGGACCAGCAAGGGCCATAGCCTCCATGCAGGGCACAAGCAAGGCAACAGCCCTTCTCTTCCAGGCAGCTATCATTAGACACACAAGCAAAGCAGCATCGGAAGAGAAGAATGACAAATTTGCCAGCAGTGTAAGAACTCCTCTGCTTTGCCAACAAGAAGCAGAGTGCCATGAGCCAAGACCCTGCTCGCAGCAGCTGTGGTCCTCATGCAAAGCTTGCCAAGGGCAGCCCATTTCCATGCCTCTAAGGAACCTACTTTCCATAGCTAAAGTCAAAGAAAGAGCTGCCCACCCCCTAGAAGTTCAAAAGCCTAATATTCCAAACACTACAGAGTCAATATAACTGCAAGAAAACAGGACGAGTCCTCCCTGGCTCATGCATTATCCACTGCTCTAGCAATTTTTAAAAGTTATTTTTCAAGCACCTACAGCACCATGTCCCTGGACTAATTTTAATAAAGTGTTTGTACTTACAGTTGTTTAAAAGGTTTTCTCCCTTTTCCTTATTCAGCTCTGAAATGAAAAACAAACAAAACACAGTGAGTATATCTTATGCTCCTACCTGAACCAGCACAGATGCCCTTCCTGTACCCAGCAAATATAAACAAAATGGCTTGGATTGTTGCGTGGAGTGACAATAGCATAATAGGAGAAATGTGCTCTGTTGGAGAAGTTCAGTTAAGCTTCTGTCCATCACTGAAAATATAAGGCCAAAGAAAGCACTTTTCTTGCCTTAGCTCAGAGGTGAACAAGAGCAGATGCCTGCAAATAGGTCCAAGTACCATCTATATATGCTGGGCACTGTGCATGATGTAAAAGTCTATATGCATTTGTTCAGATTAAGCACAGCAAGGTGCTCAAAACAGTCTTCACAAGTCTTCAGTACTGTGATTGACTGAAGCTAAATTGTAATGGTACTGATTTCTTCCCAATAAAAACTCTCCATGCCAGATTCTCATGGTAGGCAATGACAGATTCACCAAACAGGACTGTTGCCCTGGGAAGCTCAAGATTAGGTTATGAACACCCTTGGTACAGCAATCTGTTCACACGAGGAAGCAAAACAGCAGGTGAGAGGGAAGGAAATGATCTCAGCTCTGCATTTTTTGTTTTTTAATGACTTGAGGACTCTGCATTTGGGTACCTGGAGTTACAGGCTCCCCTCCAGCTCCCTGCATGCTTTAGCAAGCTCAGCAGGGAGCAATGCAAGTCACCAGTCACCATTTCTTTGCTGTTGAATGTTGAAAACAGAAGGCAAAGTCATCAGTGAATCCACAGTTACAGAGCCAGGCCTTCTTCTGGTGAATTAGGTGGGACATAACCTGGCTCAGTGAAACTAGGTCCCTTCACAGCGACAGAAGCTCCAGCGCACAGAGCAGAGTTCGAGCTAACATGGGTGAGCGCCAGCCTGCCTTAGCTCTGTTCACATCACTGCTTGTGCCATGGCTCTTGGGCTGTCAGCCAATAAGGCAACCTGACCTGTCCAAACTACCATTTTGAGACAGGAGAAGAAAACAGCAGTGACACGTTTGCATAATAAAGTGAAACTCATCACACTGAGGACAGCCAAGTATGAGGAACAAATTCCAAGCTAAAAACACAAACCTAAGGCACTTGCCTGTGAGTCTAAGGGTAGACTGGTCAACTTCCAAGAACGCGGTGCTTGCTTTCAGCCCTTTGCGTAACACTCTGTTGATGTGACCCCAGGTTGCTGCTTCATTATCAGTTGAGGCAAATTTAAATACCAGAACGACATATGCAAGCACTCCACCAGGATCCGGGCTGCAAACCAACATCAACAAAGTCAGCGGTGTCATTCTCTCTTTGCCCACTAATCCTCTTTGTTTTATTTTTCATTATCTGCCTTCCTTGTACGAGAACAGGTCTGGTCTGCACAGATGCATAGAATGAATAGCATAGCTGCACACAGCAAAAGGAGGATGACTACATATGTCAGTTGGTAGCAAAGGGCTCAGCTCATGCTATAACAATGATCCAAGGGACCTTCTGGGAGCAGTTAAGTAATGCAGCTGAGGAGGAAATGTTCCATTTTGCCCCCACGCAGCTCAGAGCAGTAGGAACAATGTTAAAAAGGGTCAAACCCTTCAAAAAATGCAGGTGCCCAACAAGCCATTCCCAACAGCCATTCAAAAGGTCCAGTCCAGATGCACATAAATTAAAAAGTCTTTTGGCATTTCTTCCCATCCAAGTCAGTTGTCCCTTTATTGGCTGGTTCTACTGAAGTGTTGTTTGCTCCACAGGAACTGGAGACAAAACCCTTGCTAGCTTTTTGAGTTACCAGAGCAAGGCATGATCATTCATTGTTAGCGTAAAACATTAAGCCCTATACTTCAGACTAACAGTCTACAGGAAGACCAAGCCAGGTCTGGGGGCAAAGACAGCAGAGGTGCAGCTAAACTGGCCTAACACCCAGTTGTACAGAAGGTATCTGCAGCGAAACAAAGCTTGAAGAAAACACTATCTGGTCAACCTAAAAGGTGTAAAGAGATTGGTTGAAGCCTAGCCCCCAAATTCTGCAATTTCATTTAATACACGGTACGCGAGGCTTGCAGAAGACAAAAATAGCACTGGAAAACAATGTTGGACAGTTTAAGGAAATGTCTCACTTCCATCTAGAGACAGATACAGCAAGACACCCCAGAAGCAGTGCTGTGGAGAAGGACATTTGCAGGAAATAAGACATTTTTTGCTGCCTAGAGAAAAATATTCAAAAGCAGAATGGTGCTTTACAGATTTAACAACTCCAAACCAAAACTATGAGAAGAAGAGGGAGGTGCTGGCTCTTATCACTGTGTAAGTACTGCACAGAGAAGAAACACTTAAAAAGCCCTCCCATAGGACATTTATACCTATATGTCCCACTGTTCCCCTTCCTCAGTCTGTATCGAGGTATCTCACGGTGGAATCATTTATCCCTTCAGACCCCTTCATCAAGGGGAGAAGGGCGGCCACCTCCTGCTGTACCCCATGCAGAGGGTTAAATATCAGCCCCCACATCCATGGGAAGCCTGGTGTGGAACACGGAGCCAACTCTGGATCTCTCATGCCCATGACTACCAGAACAGTGAAGGCTGGGATCAAGTAGTAATTCAGTTACTGAAACAAACCGCAGAGAACTGGGGTTGGGGGGATCAGTTTCCAGAAGTACAAGGTGACATTTCTCCTCCCTGTTGACCTCTGAAGATGACAGAGCCCTCTGTAATGTGAGCACCAAGGGAGAGGGACAAACAGCCAAGACTTAGTTGTCCTACTGGTAAAATCAAGACAAGCAGGCACCCTCTGTGTGGTTGAGGAGTAGGGAAGAAAGAAAATTTCTCATCTCTGCTCTTTCCTTACCTTCATATTACTTACCTGAGACTGACAACATGGGACCTGACGTATCTTTTGCTCAAAAAGGACGCCTTAAATATTCCGAACATCTGTTAAAGGAAAAGAGTGTGTTAAAAACGCATCTGTAATGCATGCATGCTCTCCATATAAAACAGAGTCTTGTGAGCCTCCAAAATCTGAGAAGCTGCCTTCAGATCTCTAACTCTACCCAAGCTACAGCTAAATCTCCACTGACAATTGCAGAATTGGCATTCACCAAAAGCAGCAGCCAAGGGGTCAGCTTTCACTCTCCCTTTGCTCTCTGGGTGCCTGTTGCAGTGTAGGGCTGCTGGGACAGGCAGCGCATGTGCGTACCATCTGCTTGCACACAGTCAGCAAGGCATCATTAACCCACTACAGCAAAGCTTTAAGTTTAAGATTGCAGAGTTTCCAGCGTGGAGAAGCAGTAGCTGCATGATCCGTCCACCTTTTGGTGCTGAACCAAAAAACATTAACATCACCAGAAAGACATGCAGTCTTGACTTACTAAATGAAAAAAAGAGTTGCCAGGACTTTTCCCCTCAATATTTTCTCCATGTAAGGCCTTCTCACCACACTGTATTTTCTCCAGCTCTAAAATAATTTTGGAGACTCTTCTGCACCATCTCAGTTTCCCACTCTCTCTTTTAAAAGGCAAAGAAAAACCACACAGCATCCAACCTGCCAGCAGCACATCTTGAGCACTTCACCCATCTCCGGTTTATACAAGGCATGGGCCCCCCACAATGTCATATCAAAAACACGGTCTGCCAGGCACCATCCCTGCACTGAACATGTCCATGGCTCTGCATTTACAAGTCCTACCTCACACAGCAGGGAAGCAGGGAGGCACAGGGTCATTTGCTGCCCTCTACAGAAATCCCCTGCAACTGTGGGCAAGCCACAAAGGCCTCAAGTTCCCAACGGTAGTGAAGCATCTAATTCTTGATGATTTCAAGGAAAGCTAGACACTTAAATACTCTCGCAATCTCAGCCCTGATCACACTGTGCTGTTTCTCTCCCCATCTGCCCAACAATCACACCAACCTACCTCTAATGAGTCTGGGAAGATAAATTGCAAGATATACAGATACCATGGCACTGAGGGCCATATGCATGAACACTGCTGATCTTCCATTGACTCCAAAGGAGCCTTTCCATCCAAGGAATCCCCTTAACTTTCCAAAAGTTTAGGGCTTAATCTTGCCAGTTAAGCCCTTGCCAGGGCTTAACAGTTTCTCTGTTGGCAGTTACAGGCATGGTGGACTCAACCACGTGCAGCTAAATGCAGGTGAATGGCATTGCTGAGGAACAGAGTCAGCTTCTCCAGTGTTTAATTTTCATCTTTTCCTCATGCTCCCAACCCTTTGATCCAGGAATAGCCCACTATAACCACAGTCACAGGACTCTTCCCCATGGGTCAGGCAGAAACAGAGGAAGATCTTAGTTTACCATTGTTTCAATCTCTTCGCTCAGGTGTCTGAACTGTTCGGTGGTTTGTCTCTGGTAGTAAGGGTCATAGTGGACATTGGAGATTTTGAAAGTTGCATTGTAATATCGGTCCTGATCTACAGGAGAAGAAAGGGAAAGATCATTGACTGTCTTCATTACAGTCTGGACATGCACAGCACCTCACAGAACACGGCCCAAACCAGGCTGCCAGGCTCCTAGCTCTGACTCTATCAGGCAGGGAATCGCAAATTCAGCCAAGCTCTGAGCAGTGTCGCAGGGAAGAATGGCTCTGGGTCATCCTGTTGCTCCCCGGAGCTGTTTGTACCCATTCAAGTCACCAGCTTAAGGTTAAGATGTGGCCTTGAAGTGGATGGCAAAGAGGATCCCTGTAACGCAGAGTTAGCAAAAGGCAGAGCTAGAGCAATAGGAGAGCTACAGCATATCCTGGCCAGGTTTATCTGCTGCCCAGAGGTAATTTGTTGTCTCCTCGAGTCTCAGCGAGCTGAGACAGCAGAGCAGCCAGTGCCGTCCTAGCAGGAATGCATTTCAAATTCCCTCATCCAGGTATCTCAAGAGCCTGGGAATGGGATGGCTTCATTGAAGGGCTACTGAAACTGGTTCGTCACCAACCAGGACTGATGCTTGGGCTCCAGGAAGCCCAAACCTCTTCTCTCTTTCTCATTCTGGAATCTCCTAGAGGTGCCAGGTTCAGTCTCTGCAAAAAACCTGTCCAAGACTGAGCCTGCTCTGCATGGGCCAACTGCTAGACACGGCCCTGGCTTACACAGAAGACTGCTGACTATTGACTAACCACCAGCACAGGCAGCAGGGAGCCAGAAGAAACAAAGACTGACAAAACTGAATTCCTCATTTCAGGTAAATGATAGTTTAAGTATTCTTTAAGGTTTTGTAGCTAACACAGAACTTTAATAGAATCCGGATAGGTTTTCTCATGCGGATTTTATGCACAGGGGGTGAACTTCATCCTTTCATAATCAGGCAGGATCATTTAGCAAGTGCAACAGATATACAATGTCTTGTGACAGGAGAAGAAAAAAAAAAAGAAAAGTACACTTACCATTGCACAAAACATACGCGATCAAGCCAATGACAAGGGCCAAACCCAACACCACTGACAAAGTGATGACTGCTATCTTCCACGGCTCCATAGGTTTCATTGCTGTGTCCAGCTGGATCAATATCTGCATTGGAAAAGAAAATATGGAGAAATTCAACTTTGTCACAAACACAATAGCAAGTCTTGAACCAAACCATACCCGCTGCACTTCGCTCAGCCCTCCTGACACAGACTCACAGGCTGGAAGGACCCTCTGCAGCTCAGGATCTGGCCTCCTGCTCAAAGAAGGGTCTCCTAGAACAGGTTGCTCCAGGCTTTATCTGGTCAAGTTTTGAATATCTCCAAGGATGGAGAACCCGCAGCCTCTCTAGGGCCCTGGTCCAGCATCTGATCACCTTCGTGGCAAAAACTTTTTTCCTTACGTTTAGTCATAATTTCCCTTGCACCTACTTTCCTCCATTGCCTCTCGTGTACCTCTGAGAAAAGCCTAGAGTAGGGCAGACCAATATTGCTAAGTAGAGGCAACTTCTCATCAGGAAATATTACACAGATTTCTAGTGCAGCTGACTGCCCAAGCAGATATTTACACTGAACGCAAGTCTAACGTTTCATGACTGATTAAATAACTTCTGCACGAAAGATATTCTACACCACCAGAGATGCAATGCAAAACAGAGTTTAGTTGGCCTGAGTAGCAACATTTAGCAGTCTCCAGTAGCATTTGGGCTTCATCATATCAAAATGATAAATACATTGCTAGACATTATCCTGTCTCCTGCCAGACAATCTGAAAAAAGGGAGAGAAACGACTACACGCACGTAACATGATATGGCAACAAGAGCCAGACTTATTGACTTGCTAAAAGCCAGTAAGAACAGTGAAAGGGCCAGGAACTTGGCTCAAGTGTGCACTTGAAGCTCAGAAGATGGGGGCTGGAAAAGGCAGAACATGAGCAGGCAGACACCAGGAGTCTGGTGGTCCAACGCAACCAAGGGGGCAGACAGGCAGTGAAGATGAGGAGGTGATATGTGAACCCAAAGCAAAAGATAATGGAGTAGTGGGAGAGCGAGGGGGTTGTACACTCTGCCCAGAGAGCAACAGTGCCAAGCAAAAGCAAAAGCTTGTTTTTGCCTAATGGGAGGACTAGCAGGTGTCCTAGCCCTCTGCTTAAGAAGGGAAACAGGAAAGTTTTAACACTCTCAAGCTGGCGGTGTACTGGAAGGGAAAAGTTGAACAGGGCAGCTTTGGCCAGCACTGCAACCGCAGGTCACTGCTGGGTGCAGGAATACACAGGACAGGTGGCCAGGATCAAGCCTTCTGCTTCAGCAGTGCATGCTAAGGACAAGGCTGGTTCCTCTCCTCCTGTTGTGCCTGCTTTGTTGGGAAAAGCTCTGTTCTGGCAATGCATAGTCCAAGTTTTCCCCAAATCTAGTCATCTTCCCACTAGATTGGATCCGTTCTCTGATGGCAAGGAGGCTCTGCAAAGCAGACTCTGAAGAGCAGTTTCAAACCCAGGCTGTCTGAGATTTCTTTGGAAACTACAGGTTGCAGTGAGCACATGACATGCAGATGCTGGAGCAGAACTGGTTCCATGGAGACCTTGACACCTGCCCATCCAGACCTTTACCATATATGTCATCCATGACCCCTGAGGCTCCAAAAGATGCAGAGGTGCAGACAAAAACCAAAGACTTCTAGGACTGCCCTGCCTCTGTTTCTTCACCATCCTGCAGTCTCCCCTGGGGCACCCCCATCCTCATCTCACAGCTCATGATTTCTCTTTCAAATTGCAGCGCACCTCATGCCTGAACAGCATCAGAACAACATTCCTCCTTTACTCTCGGCACTGACAGCATGCAGCGCAGCCCTGATGGCATACGGCCAACTCTGCAGATACCAAGGCAACCGTACTCTCATTTCATAACCACCGGCTTCTTTGAACTGGAGGTGTGGCCTTATGCCTAAGCTACAAAAGCTTAAGACGAGCACTTGAAAAACAAATGTATGGTTGCCTGCGGGACTTGTGCTCTGCCAGGGGCTGTTCTGCACTGCAGCCTGCCTCTGTTTCCTTTCATGGTGCCAAATGGGCAGCACAGACCCTTTTCCCCAGCATTTCACAACTGCCTGCTCTCCACAGGCATCACGGGGCAGAACCAGGGGAAACGGATACTTTAGGAACTGCCGAAGCACTGGGGGAAATAGAAATGTGGGAAATGAGGAATCAAATACTTTTTGAATTTCTGATGCTGATTTTGCTTTAAAAGGATTTAGAAAAACAGCTTAAAGGAAGTCTTTTCATATAGTTGTATAGAATCTATTTGTATATTCCACAAGCACTTCTTCAAACCTCGAATAGTTTCCCCTCCCTTTCCACCTTTCCTCCCTTTATCAGAAGTCCTGGGAAACTCCAGTCTTGAAGATCAGTACCAGAACAGTACCAGAATCTCTCAAGCAGGGCAAGTGCCAGGTTTCCAATAGTGTACAACCGCCTGTACGTATCCTTCAGCCATGCTGCATGAGCGCAGGATCCAGCTCAGCAGTCCCCAATTTTCTGTTCACTTCTTTATCAGACATGCTAGTCACCAGCCATGCAGAGGGCTTGGGAAAACTCTCCTGTTTTTAGGTGTACAGAGAAAGCTCAGTCTTTTGCCACCATTCCAGCAATTGGCTTGAGATCAGGGAAGAGATGGCCCTTTTTGACAGCACAACAACTATCCTTTACTCTCTGAAAAACAGTTTGAGGGCAGGCAATTCCAAGCAGGTACTGTTGGTGTTAGAGTAGCAAACACTTCCAGCAGCGCCCAGCTGGCTCCTTCGCTCCCAGAGCCTTTTTGTTAGTACACCACAGAGAGCAGGACTGTTGTGTTTTACTGGAATAACCAATACAGACAGGGATTCCTGTTCCTCGGACATCCAGCTCCCTCATTAAATGTTTCAGTGGCAGAGGGATACCCCTGTTCAGGTATGGGACTTGTTCATGGCCTTCTCTGCACTTTTGCCTGGATGTCAGCTCCAGGTGATGCCATCTGTTGCTCCAGCTCAACCAAAAACACTGCTCCCTCCAGCAGTGATCCCTGGCCGTGGAAACACTCATCCTCCGTGCTGCTGATAAAGGCAGACAGCATCAGATCCCCTTCGCCTGTAGAGATGCATCCCTTCTTTCTTCTCAAGGCAAACAGGTACTGTTTAATAGAGAAGTGATTTTCCTCAGAACTACCTCCTCCAGTTGGTGCCTGGCAGCTGTCAATCTGCAGTGAGTTAGCAAAAAGCTTCGAGTCTGAGATATTTTAGTTCAATGCAAAACTGCTTGTCTTGGTGAGTCTGTGAACGAACCATAGACCTCCTCCAGCAATCACTGGTCCCATTTAAAACAAGCTTCATTCCCAAGGAGCCCAAGACAACCCAGGGGACAGGAGCATCTGACAAATTCTTATCACTGTTCAGTTGGGTCTGGAAAGGCAAACTATTAGTCTCCTATTTTATAATCCGTTGGCTCTGAGCCAAAGAATGCATTTTGATGCATTATTCCACATTGGAAAAAAAAAAAACATTATTGCTAAACTTCACTTCAACCTTTCAAAATGAATTATTTTGGAAATAGCTATGTTTATGTAGAATGCAGTTATGTTAAACACAATACAATTTTCCTAATTAAGAAAAAAAAGCCTTGATGCAGGAAATCTCAAAAACAAGTGAAATACAGCAAGAAATAAAGCTAGGTTAATGCTTATTGCTGCATTAGGAAGAAAAATCATATTGAAATTTGAACGCAGCTAGAATTGTCTGGGTTTCCTTATGAAACCAAAATGGAGAGAACCGATAGAATCTCAGATTGTATTTCTGATCAACCCAAAACAAACTCTGCCTTCCATTTGGAAGGTTTATCCAAAATCAAAAAGACGAGCAGAATACACAGGTGATAAGTTGTTCCTCCTCTCTCACCCTGTACCAAACTCTCTAAAGGTTACCACCCTCACTCACAACATAAGCAATTCAAGTTCAGCTCCCACCTCTGCTGAACAGGATTTGATTCACTATATTGAACTTCTCTCCATCTCTTCTAGTTGGGCTCTTCTACTGCACAATGGCAAAAGCCTCAATAATAACTGTACCAGAAGACAGATGATCTTTGTGAAATGGCTGTTCAGACAGGGAGAGAAAGTGAAACTATATAACCCGTGCCCTTGGAAAGGGCCCTAGCCACTGCATACGCCACAACCAACCACCCTGTTCTATTTTGAGAATCTACCCTTACCATTTTTTGGCTTTTTAAGCTAAGTCCTTATAGCAGCTCTGACCTAGATTTGCTAGCACTGTTAGCTTGATCCAAACTACGTTTTTTGGGGACAAACTATTTGCTGGAAGTGTTTTGCTAACCTCTGCACAGAAGGAAATATGCGACCTCTTCCCTTACGCTACCTTATCCACTGCTGTCTTTCTGCAATTAATTTAGCCCAACCCCTGCTCACAGACACCACAATCTCCAGAGAGGCACAGAGGCAGACCATGGGCTGCACAGGTGCTCAGCAGAGCAGGGCAGCTGCGTGTCCATGGGGAACTCTGCTGAGCAGGGTCTCTCCAGGCTTCAAGTCATGCGTCATTTCCCATTCTAACATCAATTCAGGCACATGTTATAATCACTCTTCCTAGAAATGGGACCTATTCATGAGACAACTGAATAATCTGCTGGACTAGTAAATGCAATTTGAAAATCCAGACTATGTCCCCGAAGCTACCAATATTGGCAGGCTGGCTGGGAACAGCAGCAGTCTAAGCACACCTGGTTAACCCCAGGTGTCCCACAGTAAAAACACAGGGCCACATGAGCAAGACAAAGATTCTACTCCCATCTTTGTCACAAGCATTGTAAGCAATCCCACCAACCCACCACTTCTCCTCCACTCTTCCAGCATATCCAGCACATACCCTTCTACAAACGGGACATTCTTCTGCTTTTTTGGGTGTTGAACCAAACAAAAATTGGCCACTGCCTGTGGAAGCATGGCAAGACCCTCATTTGGATGAGGTCTGCTAGATACCAGGCTCAGTCATTCAGCTGTTGACTTCTCCCAAAGCAATTCCGACACAGGACTTGAACGCTGAAAGGATCTGCCGAGGGAAACAATGTGTGTGTTCTCCTATGTGTCATGCTGAATCAGCTTCATCTCCCCACACCCTTACACATCCCAAAGACAGTAGGTGCTGCATGCCACCCCTCCGCAGCCAGATAATATCTTCGCCACTCACAAATTGAGCTTCTCCCCTTAACAATCTAACTCCAAGGCCTTCCTGCTTCCCAGCAGCTTACTTTAGCTGTCCAAAGCTGACAGCTCCCAATTCTGTTCCTGTTACTTGTAGGAATGTTCAAGGGTGGTGTTCAGTCTTCAAAATATATTAATCCAGCCCTCATGGGTAACTAGATTTCCACACTGCCAAAATGCTGCTCCATACAGCCTTCCCTGATTATTTGATCACCTTTGCAATCAGAACAAAACACTTCTCGTTCCTCAACAAGCTGTTCTGCATAGGGTTTTTTGGAGGTAGATCACTGGGACAGAGCCAGCATGTTATTCTAATACAAGAATCTGTGCTGTAAAGCCGACAACTATAAAAGCCTTGCTAAAAAACAGTCTTTCTACAGTCTATTGCCCCAGCCAACATCTCAGAAAGAGTCCCCTGTTCTGCAACAAGCTTTAGAGGAATTAGCAGGGCTGCTCACTACATAAGGACACTACAATCTGCATGAGGGTGGGAGAAGCCATCCCAGTTTAAGGGAAATATTAAGTACTTGGCCACTGATTGCTACCAGTTAAGAGTAAGGTTTTGCAACTTCTACCTCCTCTTCTACTCCTCAGACTTTCACTTCCAGATGGATTGGTCATAGATTGGTGCCTTATTCTGTTCATTCATCAGTTCCAGAATACAGCAATAGGCCTCTGCTTTTCAGCCTCTGAAAAATGCTCTGCCTCCCTCCCCCTTTGACAGGTTGAAATCTACTCCAGAAGTGAGATACTAGACAGTCAGCTAAAATCTGCCTGGTTTCTTCAGTCTGACTTTCATTCCAAGGTAGGGTGGGTGAAATGGTCTGGTGCCAGGTTTGGTACGACTCCAGGCAGATCCTGCACAGATTAACACTTTGCTCCCTGCATACAAAGCCCCGCTGAAAATCAACATGAGCAGAAGAAGCTACTTTTACTACTTTACCCCACTCACCTAATGCATCATGCTGTAATCTCAGCTGTCTTCCCTGCAGCATGCCCTAAATGGGGAAGCACGAGGGGCACAGTTAGACGGCAGTAGAAGGACCCTCACCTGGCCCCCGTTTTCAACCTCGGGGTCCAGAGACCACCTTGATTTGTTGTGGAGGAGCCCAGGGAATTCTTGAAAGACAAATGTATTTTGGGTGAGAAGGAAGCATCAGAAGGATCAGCAATGTTCAGAAGGCAGCTCAAGTCATACGAGAAGTCTAAGTTAGTGCCATTCTCCTCGCTCCCCACTCAAAGCCCAGAAACTGCCCCACAAATCCACACATTATAGAGCCATACCGCTCAAGTTGCCAAGCGACAAGTCAGATCACTCTGTTGCACTCACCCCTGGGTACCAGCGAGAGGTCAGTGAGGAGCCCTTCTGCCTGGGAAATGTGCTGTCCCGAGCACCACAACACAATGTGCAGCATCTCAGCAGACTTGAGACTTTATCACCCAAATTAGGAAAGCAAGGAGTCACAGGCAAGTCAGAACAAACAAGTCCAGCAAGTCTCAGTGACAAAGGCTTAGCCAGTAGCATGATTCCTCCCCTAAAACAATAATAACAGTACACTTCTTTCATCTCACCTTTCATCCAGGAATCCCAAAGCCTTTTCAGAGTATTAACTACACCCTGCAACACCCCAAATCAGAAGAGCCATGACAATTTTGCAAGGACAAGTTTATTTCCTTCTTTAGTAGAATTAAAAACAAATTAGAAGTTATGGGCAGGACCAATGAAGAAAATTTGCATATACTGAAGAGACCATGTTCAGTCCCAGGTCAGATGCTTCAATGTAGCTTCAGTGGTGTATGCCTCTGAACTCCCTTGAACTTCATTAACTGCACAGTTTGGCCAGACAAAAGCTTGTCCCTGTAACAGCAGGTACATTCAAGTTTATTATTCTCCTTTAACTCCCTGAAAGACAGTTTTGATTGTGGCCACCTAGCCACAGGTATTTTTGCCCAGGAAAAATTCTTCTAGGTCAAAAATTTGTGATACAAGCGATATGTACAGGTTGTCTAGATGAGCATTTCTATCTGTGCTAGTTATCTGTGCTTAGATGGTAAGTCAGTTAACCCAAGCACAAACTTGAGCCTAAGGTAGCATTTCTCAGTCTTTTCTGGTTGGCAACCCTTTTTTCAAATTTTAAAGTAAATCTGTGAAACTGTGCAACTTATATATAGATACATACAGAGAGATTTGTTGTGGAAGGCAAATAAGGAGTACAGAACATCAGAGACGGGCGTGGTACAGATTTTCTTTGTTTTATTGCAGTGAAGTTTCTAATACCTAGAGATTCTTCCCTTCCATCCTGAATTGTCCTCATGTGACACCTCTCCAGCCCAGGGCTTGCCAGCTGAGAAACACACTGCTCCCAACACATCTTACATGGCTGGATCTCTTCCTCCCAGGCCATGTTCAGTCCACACCCACCTAATAGGAACACTGTCTTTCTGGGAAGATGAACTTCTTTTGAATGAAACACATGCCAAAGATGAGCCTCAGCTTCTCATTGTCTGGGTTCAGGCAAGGTCTCAGGATAATTTTTTCTGAAACATTATGAATACAGTTGCTACTAACACATATTATGTAATTGCTTCTCAATGCTTTAACTGGAAGCTACATTGCCCTCCCATAAAGGCACATTTCTATTGAGTCAGGCCAGGTGCGTAAGAGAAACGCGGGCAGAAGCCTTGCTAGAGGGTGAGAATTTTGGAGGGTAATGCATCAAGTGTCATACAATTACCTGGCCAGCATGCAGGTGGTGTGGATACTCATTCATTCCAGGCAGCCCACAGTCCTCTGAGACAGAGCCCATCCTTTTGACTTTATCACACCACAGGTGGAAAATGCACCATGACAGAGAGACCTCATGGGAATCCCTGAACAGTCTCACCTGCAGGCAAAACAACCCAGTGCTGCTGAAGTAGAGAGGGTAACTCAGGAGGCTTTCAGGGGCACAGAAAAGCTGTTCCAGACCTAGTTTTACAAAAGAAAGGCATCAAACTGGTGAAGGATGTAATAATCCGGGTCACAGGTCCATCTTTCTACAAAGTAACTACGCATCTTCTTTTGCTGCCAATACTGGGGCAGAAACCCCAGCTGGAAGGAAGGGACAGGCAACAGCCATTGGTGATTCAGTTACCAGGTACCTAACTGGTCTGGCTCATGTATTATGTGCCTTCTGGTCTAACGCTAATGAACCTCACAAAGAGGCTGAACAAGTTGTGAAACACTGCTGAGGAGCCAGCGACTGTAGTCCATGTGGGTACACAGATAAAAGTAAGGGAAGGAGAGAAATTCTGGAGGCAGAATGTAGGATGTCAGACAGGAAGATCAGGACCCCTATCATAACATGGGCTGCAGCAAGTAGGGAGGCAAAGTCTCAATATGTGACTAAAGCAACAGTGTCAGGGAGAGAGATTCGGATTCAGCAGGGACTGGGGAAGTTTCTAGAGTAATGGGACCCCAACAAAGGACGGCCAGATTTCACCCGAACCGAGAGGGAAACAACATCTGCACCTCACATCAGGAAGACCATAGGGAACTTTAGCTTGAAAAGTAGGAGAAAGCAGACTGGTGCAGAGGATGCCTTGTTCTGAATCCTAAGGTAGATGCCACATCCTCAAGTACAGAATAGGACACAAGTCGGCAAAAAACAAACGGGAAACTGAAGTCAAAGAAGGGCCCCATGTAAACAGGACAGAGAGAAACAAAGCCAAAGTAGTTCTCATGTTTTACAGAATTGGCTAAGAAATATTGGTGGTGCACACCCAGAAGGCTTAACTTAAACAAGGATATGGACACAATAGGCATAAAGGAAACTCAGTGGCAGGAAGACAGTGGAATGCTGAAGTATCAGGGAACAATTATTTCCAATTATTTCAATTACTCTCAGGTAACATGTGAAAACTTGATATTGAATCCTGAGATAATACTAGATTTCTACACACTGTTAGTGACTGATTCAGAAACTGGGAGTCAGGGAACCCACAAGATGGGAAGCAACTCTTGTTTCAGTCCTGACAAGCGCACAGGATAAGTTTATGATATTATTGCCAAACACTTGAACTACAACAGCATTTTTACAGGGAGACCCAAAGTCGCAACATCCACTACTACCATGCTCAATTTCAAACAAAAGAACCACATAAAAGTGGAAAAAAATCAGTAAGAATATGAAAGGGGCATCTTGAAGAACTGATTGTTTTCGGGAGACACAGAGACTATTTAAAGACATTGTGTTAGTCTCAGATCAAATACATCCTGCCTATCAAAGAAAAAAGCCTTGAGAAAGCCCAATGCTAAACATCAGGGCACAAAAACATTGGGGAAAAGGAAAGCGTATTCCAGAAAAGCTGAAAAAGTGAAAAGGATTATAAATTCAGGCAGAGGAACCGCAAAAACCCAGTTAGGCAGGTTCAAAGTAGAACCATCTAGTTGATCTGAAGTGTCAGTAGAAGAGACTATGAGGGAAAAGCCAACAGCAAAATGAACAGTAACAAGTGACCAAACCCAGGGTGAAAGATGGAAAAACAGAACGACTGACAGTGGCATGCAACCTCTCACCTAACACTACTTTATCTCCCAGAGGACTGGGAGAAGTCTTTCAAAAAAATGTTTTAGACCAAACATGGAGAACCTCTGACAGTGAAGTATGCTTTCTATGCTGACCAAATTAGTACAAGTAACCCTAAATAACAGAAGTAGCAGGTATTTCCATAAACATGCTACATGGGATAGAATCATCACATCCTTTGTCCTGCCTTGCAAACCTACCTAAATTCCTTAGTGAGTCAACCAGCCAAAGCACGAGGGAGGTCTGATTGATATTGCCTACTCAGATTTCCAACAGACATTAAACATAGTCTCTCACGAAAGTCTCTTAAAGGAACTGAGCTGCCATGGGATAAGAAGGCTTAAGATGGGAAGCTGATTAAAAGAGAGCAATTGGAGAGAAGAAATAAATTATTATATTTTTTGGTGAAGCCAGATCATGATCTCACAGGAATCTCTGCTACTCTGTATATTCATAAATGGTCTAGAAAAGAGAAGTAATTAGTGAGATGATGATTTTTCCCATGATAACTATCTACTCATAGCAGTAAAAAGGAAAATTAAACACAGCAAGCTGCAGAAACATCTTATAATATTGAGGGACTGTATGATGAAACGGAAGAACTTGGGAACAGGCAGGTGTGAAGTGCCACACATACAGAAAGAGAGAGTCCTAACCTTACAAAGCAATAGGAGCCAAGTTGGTTATTCTTTTCAGGAATAAGATTGAGGCAAAGAGTCCTGTGAGAATATCAATTCAGTAGCAGTAAAAAACAAGAGAAACCCTAGGAATTACTTGGAAACAGAATAGAGAAAAAAGTAGAAAACAAACTTATGTCACAGAATTAATCCACAGCACACCTGTATCCTAAATACTGCAGGAAGTTCTGGTCCCCCATCTCTCCATCTCAAAACAAATACAAAGGAATTGAATTGTAAAAGGTCCTGAAAAAGACAACACAGCTGAGCAAAGGAACAGAACAGCTTCTGCATACGGGCTGATTGAAGGGACTAGGATTCTGCAACTTGAAAAAGGTGCAGAGGGAGAGGAGTGAGTCTCCAAGTAATGAGTGGAACTGAGGAGGTGAACAGAGAATGACTATTCATTGTTTCTTCTAACAACAAGAACTAGGGGACTTCAAACAAGACCAGCAGGTTTAAAACATAACCAAGAAGATGCTCTGCCATACAGTGAACAGGCAAGGTATGGGACTCCTTCCTGCAAGGTATACGAAGTGTCATATGTTTTGCAGTTTAAAAATGGGATTAGTGAATATAGTGGAAGAAAAATCTCTACAGAGCTTTCCCTAGGCGTCCTCCATTGGCTGCTCCATGACTCCCTGTTCATTTGGCTGCCAGGAATTCTTTCTTAATAATGAAGTACTGTTAATCCTGTGAGGTAATAACTTCCACCTTAGGATCAATGTTTCTCCCCATCTGTCTCCTGAACAAAATGTGGTCTGACCTGCCTAGCTAGTTCACTAGCCACAGGAAGGATCTATTAGTCTTTTTGGTCTTGAGACAGGTAAGGACGGCAAGGCAGTCATCACATCAGAAGAGCCAAGATACCAAGTTTCTCAGCAATCCATAGCTCATTCGGCTTGGGTTGCAGGGGAAGCCTGTGTTTTGCAGCAGGCACCCATTCCTGGCTACAGACATCCTTTAAGCTGATGGCAGGAGATGGCACACAAGGCCTCAAGAACTGAGTCTTTAGATTGCAAAAAGGGGCTGTGGTCCCAGGTAAGCCAAATAGCATTCTTACTATCTGAAAGAAGCTAAGTGGTGTCACAAAAGCAATAACTTTTCAGGTCCCGCACAGAAGTCAAATTTGCCACCTTCTCTTTGTAAAGTGAGTTCAGATGTGCACCTTGC
Source organism: Apteryx mantelli (assembly GCF_036417845.1). Taxonomy (NCBI): domain Eukaryota; kingdom Metazoa; phylum Chordata; class Aves; order Apterygiformes; family Apterygidae; genus Apteryx; species Apteryx mantelli. Next base: position 4,184,843 of record NC_089982.1, read on the forward strand.
TTTCCCTAGATGCCCCCAAACTTGTCAAGTGAGGCACAGGATACAACAGGCACTTACCTGAAGTCAAAGTAGGAAATGGTGTTTGTTTTCACATTTGGACACCAGGATGATGTCAGTTCTTCAATCATCAATGAGCCAAGCATGGTCTTCACCTCTTTTTCTTACAAGAGCATCCAGTTACCAAGGTACCTGCCAAGGAACCACAAACCACTTAATCCATATTAATCCTAATTTCATATTGGGATAAAAAAACTCCTGAGAGGACATTACCACTTTCATAATGTGGCTAGGGTCTGCTCATACATACTGGTCTCTGGATCCTGGCTCAAGCCAGCTTCCTTCCAACAGTTTTGGGACTTAACCAGAAAATCCTGAGCAAGCTCCATAGCCCAGATACCCTCTCTAACCTGGGACAGAGCACTTATATGCCACTACTCTTAGTGTCTAACTGGCCGTACCACCTCCTGGTGCAGCATCTCATGTCCCCCTACTTTCTCCTACCTTTGGGGCCACAAGTTTGAGATTCCAGTCCCCAAGGCAGGGCTTTGACTCTTTCACAGTTGCTCTCTGCAGACACCTTTGGGAAACAAAAAGAGGTTGCCTATGGGCTGTGCAAGTTGGATGGCAAAAGCCCAAGCCTATATACCAAAGTCACAAAAGGATGTGACTTTGGTATAAAGCTCTATTATTACCCTTTACAAGCACAGCTCCAAAGATGACAGCTTATGCTTTTACTCATAGTCACAGACAGGTGTCTTCCTATATTAGCAATATTTTAAATATTTAACATTATAATAATTGTAAACAATTTCTTCCAAATATTAAGGAAAGGCATATTTAAGCTTTTGTGTGAGGAAGAAGCAAGTGCAGCATAAGCCCATTACACATTACAACTTGACTTGTCAGTAAAGGACACTCAAACTTGGGTACAAGATACAGGTTGCTTAAACGAATCTGACTGAAATCCAGTGTTGATGGATACACTTGCCTTTACAACCACCAGTTATTAGACTGCACACCAAGTTTATCTTGCTCTTCTCTGCACAAGTAGGTTTCTGTAGAGAAAAATCTGCCTATTTATGTGAACCCAAAATTTCTTAACTCTAAACCAGGCTTCTAGGCCATGATTCTTAAAAACTAGGTATCTAAAAGCAGGCCATTTTTAAAGATTTGGAATGTCTGGGGATAGCCTCCAGTTAGACAAACTTCACTAAAAACAAAATGGCAGCCAGGAACGTAGCATACCTGAGGTCCCACGCACTGAACAGCACTCATGTCCCTCCGCCCAGGCTAGAAGTTGGGCCGTGTGGGCACAATGCCTTTGCATGGTAGGTGCTGAACTCTCACAGCACAGACCTGTCATCAGCTCCAAATCCTCATCCAGTAGCTGAAATACGGCTCCTGAAAACCAAAACCACCAAGTCAGTTTTCCAGAAGATATTAATATCCTGTATTAGGCCCGCAAAATCACTGGCAGACAACAGCTACTAAATCCTCCCTTTTCTTTCTGATTTTCTTGAGGGAGTATCTTTCATTAGGCCAACTGCTAATCTTCAGAAAACAAGAGAAGCTTTCAATGTACAAGAACCTTCATCTGCTTTTTGTTTCTGTTCTTGGTAGCGCTGTTGCAACTGAGACCATTGCAGGGCTGTGTTTGATTAAGGCTGCCAGGGGATTTGCTGCTGTTTTTTAATTAATAGTTTGCTTAATTCAAGTCAAAACATGCTTGAAACTTGGCATCTCCATTCCAAGTTTGGAGCCTGCTCTAGCCTCACACTTCTTTTACCCAGTATGTAGAAACTGAACCATCTTGCTTGTACCAGGTCCACGAAACAAAGGCAAACCCTGCACACGAGAATCAAACTAATACTTCGGCGCAGTAACTCGAAGAACTGAAGCTGGAAGAAATGAGATACACAACACCTTGACACAAGGCTAGATTTTTTGAAGGTGCCTTAAAAGAGACGCCCTATGGCAACAGTGCACATATACTATATAAACAGTTAACACCACTAGCCTCTTACTACACCAGTGGTGCCTCATCAAGAAGAAAATTCACGTGCGGGCAGCCATGTGGCTGACTCCTGGAGCAGGTTCACAGCTTCAGCTCTTAAGCAGAAACATCTTCCTTCCTCAGTCACCCAAGTTTCCTACACAGTGCGCACAGACAGCCAAGAACCCAAGACAGAGCTCAGCATCCTCCCTGGTCCACAAATGCTCTGCTGCCTTTAATGTCAGCCAAATAACTCCAATCTCATTCCTTGCATAAAGGAGACAGTAAGAAAGCCATAAGCGAACAAAGGTAACTGCGATTTCAGCCTTTGAAAAGGCATTTGCTGTTCACTACTTCCTTTCAGCAGTGCTTTGATCTGTTAGTAACAACACAGTAACAGGATTAGGTTGCACTGCTATAAACATATCAGCATAAGTTGCAGAATATGCAGGACTGTTCAGCAGAAACCAGTCTGAACAGTCCATATGCAAGCTGGAAACTGCATGGAGTAGAGTCACTGCACAAGCAAACTGAACTGATGCATCTTTCACAGAGAAAAAAAAATGGCTGTCCTTTTTGACTGCTGTGCTATCAGCTTAACAGAACTCACACATATTGCAAGCAGAAAGAAGGGGAGATCCAAACTGGGCCAGTGGCTGCTTAGAGCCCTGGAAAATGTAGGGTTGAACTGTGTAACACACTGTGCAAACAGGCATGCAGGCAGTTCCATCAAAATTAACACAGCCCTGGTTCACCTCCCACCCCCAGTCACCTGAGGATCTACCTCAGAATGAAATGACTCTGAATATAACAGGAGAAAAGAAAGCTCTCAGAGGGTTGCTTTAAAGCTTGTCCACAGTAGCATCTGGCAGTGAATTGAGATTAGCCATCCAAAACAGAGCAATGAAACTACTTTTTTTTGCAGTCACATCAGTGATAAGGCCATCCTTGTGGGTAAGCCAGGCCTTAGGAAGACTAGCTGACAGCTAAAAATCATTTTCATGCCTGATGCCCCCTACTTTTTTTTTTTTTTTTTAAAGTCGTTTTGCTTCCTACTCCCCTAAGAGCAGATTGTATAGTTTCAACCAGGACTCTGAGTCAAGCAGTGTTTACTCAGCCTCTCACTTAGGGCAATCCTAACAAAACTCCTCCTCATTGAATTACTGTGAAGTAATCTTCCAGTTGGAGTCTCCTGCTGCCTTGTCAATCTCTTCCATAATTGAGAAATGCACATTATCCAGAACTGCCCTGACTTGCAGAATGCTGAAGAATTGTCTTGAACACTAAGTCATTAGCAAGACCTTGCTGTACCAATGTGTCATCGAAATTACTTCAATGACCTTGTGACTCCTCCTCACCATGTTTGCCATGACTGCTCTCATTTTCTTCTTTAAATTAAACAAATGCCTACAGAAAGTGCTATCGCCACAGTGCTTAACCTCTCCTGGAGCAGCTTCTTCTCTAACTACGATTGTTCTTGCTTCTCTGCAATGAAATGAGTTGTCCATGTAGAAGTTAGTGCAGAATTAGAAACTGATAAGCAAGGACAGGACTACAGCTAATGCAAACTGGCTTCATTCAGTTACCTGTGATTGAGCTGTACTGATATCCACTAGCTGAAGATTTCTTCCCAAATTCAGCAGGGCTATTCAGGTACATGAAGTGAAGCATGTGCCTAGAAGACTAAGGTAGAAGTCTTGCTAAAGGCAAAGTAACCAAATGAAAAACGGAGAAGAGGAACATGAATGGTAAGGAATAGAATAATATAAGTGGAGATAGCTTTTATTATTAATTTGTTTCTGGATTTATGTTTATCTCTAGTGGATGAAAAAGACTCCAAAGAGAAAAGCAATTTTATATTGATGCCTTCTGTTTAACCCAAACTACAAAGCTAATATTAAAATTAAGAAAAATTTAACTTGTTTCTGTGGCGAAGCATGAAAGAGGAAGAAAAAAAAATCCTTGTCAGGACAAAGTATTTCCAGGTTGTCTAAACTCAGAAAAGGAGGAAAAGCTTAGAAGAAATAGGTTTCAATTCCATTCCTGGTTTTAGCTTCAAGAAAGGAGTCAGGTATATTTGATGCTATAACAATAAAGGAATATCAATTGTTGAACAGCTGGACATCAAAAAGGAACAGCTCCCCAATATTAGCCCAGTGGACCTTGCAGCCTCACACATCCACAGAGCCTCCTGCCATAATGAGGGACATGTCACAGTCACACTACAAAGATACCAATCTCAAGTAATACAGAGCAAAGGGACCGTGAAAGTAGCCACCAGTATATCAGGGATACCACCAGAGTCCTAGTGCATTTCACCACTCTTGTCCCCATCGTGCAAAGCCGCACTACATCATTATCAGCAAGAACGCAGAGTGGTCCCTGGCTGTACATGACTGCCTGAGCAGCCCAGCTCCATCTCTGGTGTCTCCCCACTCTGGTCCTCGGAGAGGGCTGGTTCTTGCAGGTTGATCCAAACTCCCTTCTGCACATGAAGTGCCCCAGCAATGAAGACCAGCAGCTGCAGCAACCACAGATGACTTTCCCAGTAAGTATCAAGCCTCACCACCTACAGGAAACAGAAAGGTATAGACCATGCTTAGGGAATCACGCAACACTCAACATTATAGACAGGTAACAAACACAGTGGTGGAAGACATTCTTTCTATAACCTGCAATCTTCCATTGCAGACATTTTTAGTCACAGTGCTTAAAGATTTTTTGGGTGGAACACAGTGTTTTAAGCTTCTCTTTTCTAAGGACTCAGTTGCAGCACAACATCTAAGTTCTCCTCCCCATCCCCATGTGTTTTAAGCCAGCTCTTTCACACATGTGTACAAAGGGAGAGAGCTGCATGCATATGTTTACATACAACAGGGCTGCAATGAACATATGGAAAAGTTTCCTTTGTGCTAGGCAGGTCATGTCCCTGCAAACACAGGGTGCTCAGCATGTTCCACACCTTCTTCTTGTTGTAACTGGGTGGGCCAGTCCCTGGACTGTGTTGCTAAAAAAAGAGAAGGCTGGTGCAGGGAGCCAGGCTTACAAAGCACTTGGGTGGAGAGAAGGGACCAAACAGCACTGGTGACAGCTGAGTTTCTTAGGCTGTGTCTGTATTGCAAGTACTGCAAGCACTCTGGGTACCTCCCTTACTCACGGAGGGATGAGGCTCACACACACTTGGGTGGAGTGAGCCTCCATCCCTCCCAAGGCAGATCTGCCATGCACAAACACTGCTGTGCAGCATAAGTTCAGGGAGAGAGGCCAGCATACAGCAACTACAAGGGGAGAAGCTGAGGCAGAGATCAGCCAACACCTGTGTTGCACCCTTGCAGGAACAAGTCAGCAAAATCTATTTTTGAGTTTCTAGGTAAGGCTGGGGGCCTTGGTGAAACAATAATGTGACATTTGCAAGGAATGCAGGGACACTGGCTCCAAGCCAAATAAGCACAGGTGATCTCTCCCACTTCTGTTCCAGGGTGATAGGGCACAAGAACTGGACTGGGGTCAATGGCTGCAGCAGCAGCATCAGACCACGTCCTCCAATAGGGCACAGTGAGCAAAAACTGCACGCACAACACTAAAGACAGTGAACCCAACCTCCCCTCTGGAGAGACAACCCTTAGTCTTCTGCTCACAAGCCAGCTCCTTTGAGAGCCCAAAGGTATTCAAGCCCAGACTGAAGCAATTGTTTTTAAAAATGGGTGTATGTGCCACAGGTGGAGTGATAAGTGATATAGTATGGTAGCACTCAGACCCCTTGTGGGTTGATACCTATGGTGACCTTGGCTGTATGACCCTAAGGAATCTCTTGTAGCAGTTAGTAACCCAGGCCCCCAACATCTGCCTCGTGCAGAGTCCACAAGCAGGTCTGGCCACCCAGCATTTATCTCCAAAACATGCCATCTCACCCAGTCCTGCTCCAAAGAACAGGCCAGAGCAGGAGGCCACACAAAGAAAGCTGAGATGCAGCAGCAGGCAGCAAGTTGTCACATCACATGCTACACAGATGGTGCCTACATACTCCCATCAGGGTCCCAAGCTGTGTGTGTGGCTGAGAAGTGCTGAACACAACGTGCCAGGGAGGCATGGGGTCAAGGAGACACAAAGGACTTAGTAATAGTAAGATGGGCAGTGCTCCTAGGGCAAAGCAAGATGGACATTACCATTCTGCTCCATGCGGGGACAGGCTTTAACCATCTGAAGCAGCTGCGTTCTGCCCCATGTAGCCTATGGGACATGCATAGCTTCCTGGCATACATGCCTTCGCAGGACTGATAGGCTAGATATCCCAGAAAGGAAAATGAAGTCACCCAGACCAAAAGCCCCAAGAGTCAAATGTGGGAAGGCCCCGACATGGTTTAGCCAAAGGTGCAACTCCTCTGTGAGTTATTTCAACCAAGATGGCAGGATAATACAACTAACTATACAGCCTCATCAAACCAGGCACTGCCAGTAAGGACAAGGAGCCAGGGAAGAAAGACTACTCAAAGAGCTGTCACAATATAACAGGAGAGAGCTAAGACTGAACGGGATCCTAGGTATATGGACGCAAATCAGGATTTAATTCAGAAACCGAATAACAAATAAAATGCAACAGAGGGAAGCATAAGATCAAACACTTGTTGACTAAACAAGAATTCCTAGCAAAATCTGGAAGTTCATCCACTTAAAAGGAGTGATAAAGGAGAAACACACAACTGAATTAAATATGCTGTAGGCAATACAGAAGTGTCTTGGAGCCAAAAGCATGATTCAGCCATCAAAAAACAAAATGCAAGCCTAGTCTGTATTGCTGGTGAGCTGCCTATATTAGAGAACAAAAAAGTAGTATGCCACACACAGCAGAGAGACTCCCTCTCGAGTACCTACCATGTACAATTCTAGCTACCACAAACAGACAAACTGTGCCTAGAGCAGACACAGAAGAGGGCTGCCAAGAAAATGAAAGCAATGGAAAGCTATTCTTACAAGAGAAAGATAAAAGAATTGGACAGAATTTCATCAAAAAAGGGCTCAAAGTCCATTTTAAAAAGACAGGGGGACAAGAGCTAGTAAACTCCTGCTTTAACACCAGTCAAGAACATGAACTTGGAACAGGTAAGTTTCATCTGCTCACGGGCATCTTTAGGCTAGGAAGAGTAGTCCAAAAGGAATTTGAGTGAACAAGAATTCTTCATTGCATTAGATGATGTAGTACATGCAATTGCCATGGACTAAAACCAGTGATGAAGTAGGTCCCTTCTCACCTCATGTAATGAGAAAAGATTTGCCTTCTCACTTGTTTTATACACCCCTCCAGCAGTTACCAATACCAGCCAAGCTTCCCAGGGGAATTATAGCTATAAACTACATTGCTCTCCATGTATTTTTCCTGGAAACACCCATACTGTAACTTTGACATTGCATCTGATGCAATCATTTTGCTTATGACATTCATAAAGTGCTCGTGCGGCGCTATTCACAATCTCAAAAACAAGTCTCCAATGGCAGGCAAGAAACTGCTGCCTTGATTTCAGGGGATTAGAGGAAGGAGAGTATCTTACAGGTGCTCATGAATGGCAGCTTATTCCTAAGTAGACAGCTCCTTCTCGACTACTCCTCTTACTGAAGGGAGCAGAGGAAAGGACAATTACACTTGGAAGGAAACAGAAATGGATACATGAAGTTTAAAGGAAACCCACTGCACTGTTTCAGTTATGCAGATTGTATCTTTCAGCACTGACCTGACAGCTTGCAGCCACAGGGCTGGCAGGAATCATGCCACAGAAGCTCTTCTCAGTATGTCCTGCAGTTTGATCACTGGGCTACGGACAGAAGTGCTCTGAGATCTCACAGACTAACTAGGGTGCTTTCAGGAGAGGATAACATCCACAAAGGGTGCCTCGTCACCCTCCATCAGTAGACTTCCTCTCCAAAAGGCTGGCTTTCCTGCAGGATGGCATGCAGACAAGTCAGTTTGGCTGAAACACAAGCACAGGCCAGCACCTGGCCTCACAGTAGGCTGAGCAGCAGCATAATTTGGGAAGTCCTTTTTCAAAGGTTTTTTAGGCACTGAACTGAAGTCTCAAAGCAAATGTAAAGGATGTGTCAGAGCCACTGCATACAATTCATTCAACAGTGTTCTTGAACCCTGTCTAAAAGAGATGCTTTATATCTACAAGTGTTGTAAGACAGACGTTCTAGCCAAGAGCAGTCATGACTGTATGGCTGACTTGCTAACATAGACAAGAAGTCTCCTGTCCTTTACACTGAATGATGCTTAGAGAAGACAGCTGACATGGTTACAGCTTCAAGGTATGCAAACGCACTCTCTGTGCTTGATCCAAAGCTCATTTAACATAGGCATTATCATTAAAGGAGCAAGAATCTCCAAGACTGTGGAAGAAGAAGAACATGAGCTAAAGATGTTCAGCCATACATGATGCTCCCACAGGAGTCAGAGGAAGGCGTGGGTTTTGGGCAAAGACAGTGCAGTATCTTTAAAAAGGAATTTCTTGCAACACAAAGGCATCTACATGCTGGCATCCTACACACGTCTATCTTCAAAGAAGAAGAAGTCTCATAGGAACATGGTGTGTGTAGGGGGGAAAACTGAGGACAATCACTAGCTGGAATGAAGGGCCTAATTTTTAAATTAAGCACTGAAAAGACTTCACATAGTCATATATTCTCACTTTAATAACAAAGGACCAAAAGATTTTACTTTAGCCTAGTGAAACGCAAGAGCTTTTGTGCTCTACTGTTAAACAGCAGGAAAACTTTTAGCATCCACAACACCTTGCTTGACTATGCATTCAGTGAAGCTGTCTTAAAACTGCTACACCTTACTTTTTTGAAGATGCCTTCTAAATCTTGCAGTGGACAGGAGAGTAAATCTTTTTATTCACCTTTTCCATTCCAGTTCAGGAAACCACAGCCGAGGCAAATAAAGACAGTATTTTCAAACAAAACTTTATACGTGGAATATAGAATAGATATCCGAGTCTGATCTAGCAGCCATTACATTCAGGAAGTTTTAACATTCAGATCCAGAGGGCAAAAAGAAAAAAACACAAAAAAAACCACCCTTGTGCTTTTAAGCCAGCAACAAACTGAGTATATTAAACCAAACATTAGACCCTTGTTGCATCCAACACGAGAACAGACATGCAAACCACTTGGTGGTTCAAGGGTTATAAGAAATCTTTCTTCCATTAACTATTTTTAGCACACGCAACTACAGAAAACCTTTCTTTCCTTCATCAGTCTGCTTTCTTACTATTTTGATAGCAAATAAAGTTTTCAACAGAAGATTGCCACTTTTCAAAGATATCCTTGCTCAGGTTGTCTCTGCCACCAACAGGACCAGAGTGAATCCTAATGCTTTTGAAATGGAAAACTGGAACTCTGAATTGGGAACTTACATCATCTCTGGCTGTGAGGGGAAGACATATCTGCCAGCCCCAGGGGACATCTCAGATACTCCAAGATGTCTCAAATGGCATTAGACACCAGTATGAGGACAACCAAATCAAACCCCAAGGGACACTGCTCATTCCAGTGCAGGGATGGGGATTTCCATGATATATACACTTCAAGCATTCTCCCAGAAACCTCAGCAGAGCTAGAGGAAAGTTCATTCCCAGACATTATCAGATGGGAAAATGCTGTCTATATCTTAAATAATCTGTGATCCTTATACTAAGAGCATCCTCTGGGACACTCTGCTAAAAAGTCATCCAGTTTTACATTTGCACCAAAACCAAGAGATTTCACCTGGCAGGTATTTAAATACACATTTTCATTTATGCACATTTGCAAGGATTTTGAAAGCAACAGCTAGGCCTATGCCAAGCACCTTCGAAAGTCCCATGTTTGAGCACACCAGCCTGCCTCACAGAGGTTACCCATCTTTGCCCCATATGCTGTCAGTCAGGATGACAAGAGTTAAGTGTTGTGAGGTGGTCCTATAAAGAGCTGAGGCTAAGGAGAGACCATTGCAAGCAGTCAAGTCACTACACATTAGCTAGTTAACAATTAGCAGCTGGGCTGTATTAACTAGTCAACCGTCAATCGCAGGGTAACCTGAGCTCACTTCCAGCTATTTGTAATAACATGTTAAAAGCTAATATAATTTTGCTTTGTGGTGCAATGGGATAGAAGCAGGCATACAGTCAGCGTGACTCAGCTGAGCTACACTGTGTTGAACAAAAGCAATCCAAAGGTCACCACTTCTCCCAGCATCTCAAACAATGCTTCCTGTAACACTGGGGTGTGACACCTTTACAGCATTACCAAAATTTCAATCTCATCCCCTTACCCTATCCTGAAAGAAAATATATCAGAAAAACAGGTCATGTCCTAAGAAACCTGTTACCCATGCACTTTTTTCTTCTCTCCCTTTCCCCTCCACATGCTTTATCTTTGTGGTTGTCTTCATAAATAGCCTCAGGACTAGTTTACCTAAATTGTATGTAACCTCTCTTAATTGATGTTGGAAAGAGGTGGAGCTGCTGTTGTTAACAGCAAAAGACACTCAGTCACTAGCCACAAGATTTGAGATAAAAACCTAACAGGTCAAAAATAAAAAAAGAGGTTCAGGGCAGTCTCCCACACGCCCTATCAAGGCCTGACAAAAACCTAGCTATAATCAGTCAGATGATTTGCCAATAAAATGGAAAACCTAACTGTGTGAAGAAAGGAGATCCATTTTTATGAATTAAGCTGACGGGTCTTCATTCAACCTCCCTAACAGGTAAGGAAAGCAGTTTGTTTTGTTTTAACCATAATCCATGACTGGAATAGCATGCATTATGTTGTATATTCCAAATAAAGGTCTTAAATTGACAACTTGATTACCAGCTACATTCAGTATACATTCCTCCATGGCTGAGATAGGACTAACTGGTACTGCCTGGACTTATGTTCAAGACACAGGTCAAGCAAAAGCCCACTGAAAATGAAACAACTTCAAAATATGCTTTGATTGAAAGGTGCTTCACTGGGACCTAGATTTTGACCACCTAAAGCTTGCATCAATTTTTCTATGTGAAAATGAAAACCAGCATTACTTTGCTGCTTGCAATGAAGTGCCAATGACGCATGACATACATAGATAAATATATACATATATTTATATTTTTTGTTTTAATAACAAAGGGCATGTTACATCTTTTCAGTTCTTCACTTCCTTTTAAGAAAGCCAAGCCAAGCAACGCAGATTTGTCACTAACAGGAAATCACTTGGTTCCAGCTGGGAAACCATCAGGGCTCACTGCTGGTAGAGCAGATTTGTCACTAACAGAAAATTCTTCCTCATGTTTACATGCTCTACTTCCTACTGTAGATCTAGTGCGTCCTCCGCTGCTGTGCTCAAACTCTGCTCTCCACATGCCCACAGTTAACCAGGCCACTTCCAATTCTGAGCTGTTTCTTGTGACAGCCTGCAAGCGTTACACACTTCTGTCACTCTTAAGTATGTGGCAAACTTTAGCCAAGTACTTCCCAGCCCTGTGGGATAGGACCAGAACAGTGAAAGCCTGCAAGACCAAGACCTGTCTCCCTTTCATTACCCTGCAGTCCTGATTCCACCACATACATGTTTAATGATCTACTTCTCTCCAAAGCACAACACAACCCAGAAATATGGAGGACTAGCATGGAAACACAGCCAAGCTTCACTTGCTCTCCGTGGCTTCCACCTGTGCTTATACAAGTCCCCAGCCTCAAGCTGAGTATTGAAACCCTGAACATACTCTGCCAAGGGCCACATCTGCTGCTGACACAGCTCACACTTAAAATGTTGCCCATCCATAGTTTACAGCAGGAAGGAAAAGAATTGTTCTTCCTCCTTGGTCTGACCATCTTATATATCAGGTAGAGAGAAGCTTCCACAAGAACAAAAAACAGGTCTCAAACAGGTATATTATCAGGCTCATCCGTACCAAAATGAAGGTATGAATTTTTTTCTCCCCAACATAATAGACATTAGGCAGTTTCCTTGCTCAAATTCTCAGATGCCATACCAGCAATGCTCTTCCTGCTTCCTCCAAGAATGACTCCTGCCTCTTGCATGGGGGCTACCACCAGCAATTCCCTCCACACCGTTATAAAGCAACTAAGGCTGTCCACGGCTATTTTTTGGTTTAGTTCTTTTCCTAGCAAGGAATCTTCTGCTATCCAAAGCCCTTCCTTACAAGGAAGGGAAAAAGAAGGAAGTGACAAAAGGATAGTGCTGGTGGCAAACCCCTCCATCCCTATGAACACTTATCCAGACATGAGGCAGTGATTGTAGGGACAGACCATATACCCATGTGCACATAGAACTTCTCTAGGTAGGTACTAGTACCTAAACTGGAATAGCTTAAAACAAGCCACAGTGGCTCAACCCAGCCAAGAAGAGAAGCAGATATTCAACAGCATTGCAGATTAACCACTCAAGTATTTGCTCAGCCTCTTGGGCAACTCTGGCAGTGTCTATTGAGCTTTGCCACAGCTAGATATCTTCCAGGATACAGCTTAGTCAATTTTATGCTAGCTGTAGAATGCTTGCCATACATCAAATCCCGTGAGTGACAACAGTGTGGGCATGCTGGACTTATTATTAGCCTCTCCCAGTAGGCCTCAAGAGCTAGATGGGTTAAACACTTGCCAGAAATGTGAAGGTTAAGGTCACCATGCTGGAAGCCTGGAACAAATGCATTCTCCTGTGACAAAAAAGGCTTTAGAAATAAGGGGAAAAGCTATCACACTTGAAGAGCAGAGGAAAGAAAGCTATTAAGATATCTTTCAAAAAGTTGGAGATACTCTTTTGTCATCTGCATTTGGATACAAACTCTGATCTATAAATACAAACAACATAAGGAAGGCTTATAAATAAGGAAGTTCATAAGAACAATTTGTTCAAGACATAAAACGAATAATAAGTTCTCTTCCAGTGTGTCAGAGTAGGAAGTCCATAGGATGAACAAACAACCAGACTATTGAAAGAGTATTCACAGAAGATACATGCAAAGCAAAAAGCTAAGGAAGTTCCTCATGTCAGTCTGGGGAAGTTCCTACCCTGGAACCTGTCCTTCGAAATAGATCCTCTGATATGTTCTTCCCAAAGTACGTGTCAGCAGAACAGATAACACTATTTTATTCATTTTTTTCCCATTACTGATTGCTAGTCAGATAATGTTCACCCAAGCGTTGAGGAAGAAATTCTTCAGAGGGAACAAGCAGGAAGGGGAGAACTGAAGCTTCAAGTTTCTCTCCTGAAGGCTGAGGCTCGTGAGGACAGCTAGGAGGAAAAGTTATTAGATTCAAACTCAAGCTTGTTCTCAAGATGCTACTTTACATGCAAGGTAGTTGGCAAATTAAGTAGACACCCTATCTATAGATCAGCTGCACCACTGGTAATAAGCATAAGAGCAGAAAATTTCAATCAGTTTGTATTTTCTGGTAACTGCCAACATTTCTGAACATCTGTAGTAAGAATAAGCTGGATGTCACTCCTCCCCTCTCTCAAGAAGGGAAAGGGAAGTGCCTTCTCTTAGATTCTTCTCCTTAGGATGGCAGCATGATCATACAGGCAGAGGTATCACACTGGAGAAGTGTGAGGGGAACTCCCACTCACTCCACCAGGTTGGAAACTGCTCTCATCTAGACAAGATTACACAGCATCTGGCATTTTCCACGTACCATTGAACAGGCTGGTTAAACCTACTGCAGCATGTACAGCTACTGACTTGCCACATCCAGGGTAGGATCAGCATTCCCATTTGGGTGTAAAAAAATGCCTGACTTCACAAAGGATGTGTAATTTCAGCAGGGCAGCTTAGCAAGCACAGTCTGTGCTAAGAAGGAATCACACTACAGGCTGAGCTCTTCCCGAAGAGCACCTAAAGTGCTCTTCTGTTCTACAAGTGCACAGTACCTAGAAGCATCATAGCTCACGCCTGGGATTTCCAAGCATTCTTAAGTGCATTTGTTGATCAGAGAAGAGTCAAAACAAGGCTAACATAGCAACAACGTCAATCATGCATACAACCTAACAGAATCTCACTCCTAGCATTATTTAGAAGAGCTAGGAATAATCCTTTGGTCATTACTATAATTTCTGCTTTCACCTCTTGTGTCACAAAATGAACAGAGCCAATATCAATGTTGACTGTAACCCCAGTAGTGTAGAAAAGGATACACAAGTTATCTGCTCTTTTGTGTCCTTTAGTCTTTCTAGAGGGGTATTCCAGAGCTACAACATGACAGAATCACTCTCTGGCTTTAAACGACTGAATCATTTAGATTAAGTGTCCCCTCCACCCCAAAACATATCACTCTCATATAAAGAGGAGACATGAAAATAAATCATCTCCAAAACTGGAAAGCAAGCAACTGAGGATAAAGGTTTACAACATGAAATTATCAAGTACTTTTATCTCAAGCACTAAACACTCTCCTTTGTCTCCACAAACAAGAAAGGGATGTTAATCAGTCATCTACAGACCACGTTTCTGTTCCAGCACTTGAGAAATTGTCAGACTATGCAAGTGCTACAGGCTTTTAGTGAAATTACAGGTAATGAGTCGAGGGTGGATTTTTACACTTCATACAATTACTACCTTGCTGCAGGATATGAATGCGGCTAACAGCTTTGCAGTATTTAAGAAAAAGTAAGACAGTTGACTATCCAGCTTTAAATAACAGGCCACTTCTGAGCTGACATCACTCCACTTGCATCTGGAGAAAATTTGTCTTACAAGCTGTGATTATGCTCAAGAAGCTCGCAGTAAGCATGTTCCAAAGCCATCAGCGGATGGGTCATAAAAACAAGGATCTCCCAAGGAATGACAGCTACCTACACAGCTGGCACTAAGCATGAAGAGATAAGTACCACACTAGCTAAACCTGGAACACACTAAGGTACATTTCTTGCTTACCTGATTTTCACTCAGACTGCATGAAAAAGCTACGGAGGAAAAAGTAAAGAACAAGCAAATACCCTTACATTTTCTCCTACAGCATTACTCCAGGAATGACTTGACTATTGGACTGTATCCACTTCTAGCACTCCCATATTTCTTTTGAACTACAAGCGAGGTAGTGGTTCTGGTTTCAAGTCTTTATCAGACAGATATTGTACTATCTATTCAGGGTGGAAAAAATCACAGCCTGGGTCCTTACGGAAAGTAGCCTTAGGCAATTGCACTTCCTCTGCATGTACCCTCAACAGTTGGAGCACACTGCATGATGTTAAGCAAATCAGCATGGCAGAGGTCTGTTTCATAAAAACAAGCAGGAAGGAGAGGGAGATCACATTTACATCCCCACTTAGAGAAAGGCTGGAGTATGAACTCGCCCCTTCTGGACACCAGAGGGCCCTCATAACAGCGTAACAATGACACAGCCAACAGCTGTGACCAAAACTCATGACTTTAGACACCAAAGCCAAAGATCCAGAGGAATCCAACTTGCTCCACCTCATTGCACACAGCTGGTGTTTTGAGAAAGCAGCAAAAACCCTGACCTTGGCTCTCCAAGCAGGGCTAGCCATCTGGATACACAGACATCAGGAGCTAGGAGAGGGATAGCAGGCAAGGTATTGCCTACTGGCTAAAGCCTCAGATCCAAGAATTAAGTGAAAGCCTCTAGTTTTTTAATCCACTAACAGCATCTAGCTTTTAATTAGGATGAAAGCCAAGCCCTACTCTCCTGTAAAACAGCAGAAGGGAGAGGCATCACAGTGCACCATCCTTTGTCAGCAGGCTGTCAGGAAGCCAGCATCTCCATACCCCAGGCTAGCCGGTGGTGCCAAGCACCATGCCTGCAACCTGTTTCCTGCCATCTGTAATAGGTCTGACCTGGTGGGATGGCCTCGCCAGCTGCATCTGTCCAGACCTCTCTTGCATATTGAGCTCCCCAGAGATCCAAAAGACTTTTAAACTCAAATACATAGGTTTTATAAGAACTTAATTTAACTTTTCAAACAGAACATTCAAAGTGCCTATGCAAAACACAACAGAAATAAACTGGATTTATAAACAGGTCTCCTCAAGGAGAGGCCTTCCCCCTTCCAGGTTTTGTTCTGGTCACCCTAGTGGTTTCCAGATTGCAGCAACCCTGTATATCCCCTTGTGGTCCCCAATGAAGTTACTCTTTCCATCACATCAGAAGCCTGGCCACCTGCTCCCCAATCCTCTCTGCAGTCTCTCTCCTTGGATGGCAGGCTCCGAGGGCTCTGGCACCCCTTTTGCCTGCCTCATCCACATCCTAGTAACTTCTCTTCCTGGTGCCAGGCCAGTTGCTCAAGGAAACAGGAATTTTCCTCTCCCTCTCAGGGACCACCTGATCTGGTCACTCTTTTCAAAAAGCATAACAAACTAAGAACAACTTATCAAGCAGGTAGTCTAACCTTAGCATTAGACTTCATGCCCTCCTATTGTTCCTCTTTCTTTTGTTGGAACCAAATTTCAGATTTTGCAGGTTGCCTTGATACTGTCCAACATTTTTGTGCATAATCTAATTCCATTCATTAGAATGTTTAATTCACCACTCAAATTAAACTCTCTGCATGTGATATGATCTGCTTGGTAACCAGCTTTCATCCAGCCTCCCAAGATGAGGTAACAACATTGCTCAAGAGCCAGCTCCGGGAGTTCCTGCCTTCCCCATTGTCACAGCCTCCTTGTCAGACTTGAAACCAGGAGACAGTAAAGTTCTCATCTTCATCCTCTAGCAATGAGCATGAACAGATACTTGGACCAACAGGCACCGTCAGCCTTGGGTTCCTGCCAACCAGAAAAACAATTATTTTACACTTGTGTTTTCGACAGAACCCAGAAAATCAAGTGTAGCAAAATATCCTGTCACCATATCTCAAAAGTTACAGAGATTACAAGGAAAAGAGTTGCAACTGATAAACTCAAACTGAACAGCTCAGATACTTATAACAAAAATTTTTTGAATGCTTTTGACTTTAAGAACAGCTTGAAAAAAATTCAGTTAAGTTTAAAATTGAACTAATCCAGTGCTGTCAAAATGACCTCAAGCAAAACCAAACTCCCCTCAATTTATTTTTGCAATTTTCCTTAGACTGTCAAGCAATTAAGAAAAAAAACAGATTTTCAAACTCGTCTAATAAATCAACATTAGAAACAACTAGAATACAAGAGTGCACAGAACTGGATGCAACCTTTCCTTAAACAGGAGGGGAGGCAAAAGCCACTCTATTTAAAGTTCTAAGTAATTCATAATTAAGATAATTAACCTACCACATGTATATAATTAATATACTAACTTCAGTTCTCTGAGTAGGAACATAAAACTAACGTGATGTTACATGATACAAGTTTAAAGAGTGCTTTCAAAGTAGTAGTTAAAAGGCCATAAAATAAAATAGGAGGCAATTAGAACAGTTTAACCCATTGTGCAGACAATCACCATAACAGAAGGCAGTTACCCCCCACACACAAACCAAGAAACTGGTAATCAGTCATTAAGGTCAGAGAGATTTAAAAAAGGAAATTTATGATGAGGTAGGGCACTGGGGGAAAAAAACAAAAACAAAAAAACCCCAAAACACTATGGTGAATTGAAAATTTAAGATAGCCAGAAATTTCAAGAGCAGGTAAGAGAACAAAAACAAACAGTTTCCATTACATCAGAAGAAAAGTCAGCTGAAGGGTTTCTGAACTACCAGGGCAAGGATAAAGCAGATAAGGACAGTGCAGTGACACTGTGTATTTTTCTGTCAGCTTTCACAACAGCAGATGTAGAGGAAGACATTTGGGCTTGTGCTATTTTCAGGAAAAAACACAAGGTTTTTCTGAAGAAAGGAGCCAGAACTTTAAATACTGACACAAACCATGCTCACACGGATCCGTTACCCCTCCACACAACTGAGGGGTCTGAGGCCTGCAGAAGTGTCCTAAAATGAAACAGTAAATCCTGCATCAGAAATGAGTAGACAAGAGGAGCTTCTGACCCAGCAGTGCTGACAAACTGAGAAAACACAAAAACCCTGCAGATTAAATTAGACCTATATATTATAAATGACTCATCAGCATAATTGCTCAGCAAGCCATGCCTGAAAAACAAAACAAAACAAAAAAACCCCCTCAGCATGCAAGAATTTCTACACCTGGGTCAGGGGAGGTGAGCTGTACTTAGCTGACTTGCTTTTCAGCAGAGCTTGTCAGTGTCTTGCAGCGAGAGGCAGGTGGCAAAGGAAGAGCAGAAAGGAGACACAGAGGACAAATAGCAGTTCACAATACAGCTTGCAATGGGCTGCAGAAGCAGATGAGTGCAACAAGAAAAGGTTAAAGAACCAAGCCTGAGAGGAAGGGATAAATGATTCTTCCACTGCATTAACAGAGAGCTGTATGAAGAAGGTTAATGAGTAGATGTTCCCAGCAAACAGCTCTGAGAAGCTGAGACATGTTCTTAAATTTTTCTGAAGCCAACCGCTGTTGCCTCCATTTCTAATCACTTCCCATTTGTTCTGTTCTACTACTGCTTCCACAGTAACTCCTCTCTGGAGGAAAACGATGAAGGGACCAGTAGCTACATAAGGATCCTGCTGCTACCTCTGATGTGTGCCGTCTCTCTGCAAATCGCTGCTTTTCAGCAAGGCTATCAAGTCTCACAGGAAGCCTTGCCATATCACTGGTTTCCAAGGGTGATTCAATCCCCCTCCCCATTTCTTTTTTTCTTTTTCTTTTTTCGGGGGGGGGGGGGAAGGAGGAGGGGAGGTCATGCATAGTTAAAGGAAGCTTAAAGGTTCCAAGTGTGCAAAAGCACTTCAGCACATACTTACTTTAAAATATATTAGTTGAATTGATTTTAGAGGGACATATGCATAGATCAAAGTGCTGCCTGAAATGAGACACACCTTTCTTGAATCCAATTCGCTGACATTCCTAAGATAAACAATTTCTTAGAACTTCAACTTTTCCATTCTATATTGAAACAAGCCTGCTACATGAGATCAAGGTTTCAAACAGACGCAGTCCTGTCAATGCTTATTCTGATCACTAATATGGAGTGTCATGTTTTCCTCCCACTATTCTACCACTTACTTCATTACTGGAGACAAGTTGCTTCTTGATAATTTTCGTTTTCATTTCTTTAACATTTACAGTGCAGCAAAGCACTAAAATACAAACCCTATGGGTTCTAAAACTGGAAGGCAATAAAAACTCTATTGTATGTATGCACTTAAAATAATTGTCTGACCTGTTCTTAAAAGCTTCAGTGACAAAGATCCTAAAACCTCTGCAAATAAGCAACTATCCCAATTTCGGAGACATCGGGGTACTTTAATTGTAGTTGGTTATCCCTGTGGTGGGAAAGGAAATAGATGATCCATCAACATCCTTCCAGACCTAGTTTCTATTGCTCTGGTGTTCATCTATGATATTTCATAATTTTGCAAGATGACTCAAGATTCTAAGCATCCGGGGATGGAACACTGATCAGTGTTTGATGAACAAGCAAACCCAGCAGTCACCCAAAAAAAACATATAACAATTGAAATAGGGAGCAAAGAATGAGCTAATTTAAACTCTAATCCTGTGAAGCACAAGTATTTCAGTAGCCCTAGAAACAGAAAAGCACTGTAGTTTTAAAATAGGGTGTGATTCCAGATAACAGCAGTGATTCACCTGGAAGACAAGGTGAATACAAAAGCAAGAGACAAGCCAAAACCTGCATTGAAATGAGTACACTGAGCGTCACAGTCTTAACAGCTCCTTTGGTGCTAGTATGAAAGGTTAAGGACAGGGCAACTCGGCTTCCATAGGAACAAAACATAGGAAAAGTTATGTCTCTCATGGTAGCAAAAACCACCAGAAACAAAATTGACTATTAGCAATAAATCTACTCATAGTAACGTAGCAAAACCCACCAGAAACGAAAGTGACTATTAGCAGTAAATCTACTGATCGTGATGCATGTTGCGGGCATTGGCAAATAAGCACAGTGAATTCTTATATCTTGGCTAAACATAAGAGGACAGATCTTAAGCCAGTGTAAATCAGCATAGCTTTGGTGATATAAATGTACAAATACACATTCACAACTGAGGGTTTGACCATAATGACATCAGATGCACAGAAGGAACAATATTGGGAATAACAGAATTTCCCGCCTGAGTGGGACATGCCCATACGTCTCACCTTGTCTACTAACCATATGTTTACATGCATGGAGCAAGATAATAACTGTTTATATAATTGCTAATGTCTATTATGTCTTTACATAGTGCCCATTTTAATGAACTACATAGCACTTTGTACCATGCTGGTGGGGTTCATGCTTTTGGGTCAAGAGAGGTATGCATTACAACCTCTACCTAAAAATGCATACAGGCATGCTAAACAAACACACTGTAGAACTATGAGGTGCATCGCACTTCTTATTAGCTGCTTCCTGCCCTCCGGTCCCTCTCAACAGGTAGTGCTCTAACCGCCCAAGCCTCTGAGCAGCTGCCACCTTGAACCTTTTTCTCAAAAGGAACATTTATGCAGTCAGCATCTGCCAGTAAACCTCTTATGCTCTGAAGGTCTTAAAAGTTTCATGAAATGGGGTGGGTAGGAAAAGTGGCTACCACCTCTGTTGATAGAGAGGGGCCAATATGCCCATGCCTCATTAGATAACAGAGATGCCCCAAGAGAAAGATAGAAAACTGGGTTTCACTTTGGTTACGCTTCTCAGATAGCCACTTATTAATAGAGATCCCCAACAAACTTGCCAAACACATGCTTCCTTCGTTCTCTGAAGAAGGCTTCCCACACGCAGAACAACATTGTTCCAGCGATCATATTAAGTTTTAAGCCAGACTTCAGATACTGAACAGCTTCTCACAGCTGAAAATTAAGCAGGAGACATTCAGAACTGTCAGCATCCAGAAGCCCTCATTGTACTTAGCTCGAACAGCAACAGCTGAGCCTTCTGGAAAAGGTGACCTTTACAATCTGATACCTAAGGAGGAGCTCACAGGGTTGCTTCTTCTGCAATTCTAGTTCGAAAGTCTGTACCAGCAGAAAGGAAAACTCCCCATATTTTTTTTCCTGGAACAGGACAGAAGAGAGAAAAACATACAGACAGAAGACAGCAGAACATGACATGTCTTCTCTCCATCATATCTTATCAACAGACATCTGTCAGTCAGTCATGTATAGCTTTAAATTACACTGCTGCCAATGGGTGTGAATACTTATGATGTGCAGAGTTCTGAATACTCATTTTTTATGACCAAAAAGAATTCCTTGGTTACAGTCAGGTGCTATTCATCTATTTCAGGCTAAGTTAAGGTAGGGCTAGCTAGCTAATGATAGGGTCTGTCACAGTACCATGCAGACACCTAGTCTTGTCAAGCCTGTTCTTTAACCCCCAACCTGACTGGCCTAGACAGCCCGTATCACACAGAATAATTGTTCATACATTTCTAGTGAGGTGACAACTAAGAAGAGAACTGCACTTTTCAGCAACTATAAATCATGACAGACAGAGGAGAGGGAGTAGGGAACACCAAACACATCCCTCACCTCTTCATTGCAAAGCAGCATACAAATTGAGCTCCAAGTATACAGCGCTTTAGCAATAAAAAGCTAACTGTAACATGATTCAGCAAGGAGCATAAGCCCATGCTTAACTTCAAGTATCTGATTAGGACCTCTCGGCTTCCACAAGACTCAAACAGGAGCTCTAACAGTTATGTAAATGCCCTGCTGAATTCAGGCCAAGCAAATGCAAATGTCATAATCAGATCTGAAGAAAATACCTCAGGGATGACCTTAAGCGCAGCCTTACAGTCTCCCACTTCCCAGGAAAATTGGCAGCACAAGGAACAGAAGTTTACCACTCAAAATATATACCAGAACAAATCCTGCCATCTCCAGACATAACCTATAGAGGCGAAGCAGCACTTCCATGCCCGCGATCCAGTGCGGGCCCTGCATTTCCTTTCTTCTAAACATAACCATTGTTTACCACTAGAGTTCCTGCAACAAAAGAAAAGACAATGGTTCACATCAGTCTGGGATCAAAACAGGCACCAAGTGTGACATGCTGCCACCTCCTGATTCAGTACGGGATTGATCTAGAGATACTGCCAAGTTGCACCAAGCTCCAGCTGGACCGAGTCTATCTAAAAGCTCACTGCTGTTCCTGAAATGGGACAGCCCTCTTTTCTCTGTGCTCATCTTGCCAATACAACTTGCTCACGTTCTGGAAAAGTCATCCAGGAGAGAAAATTGAAATCGTTTTCTTTCAAATTAGCAATTTCAATCAGGAGTCAATGAGAACTGGGGGCAGCACAACTGAAAGCAAGGGGAGGGAGAAACAGAAGAGAAGGCCATCCTATCCTGCAGCAGAAAAACTCTCAATTGCCTCAACCGTATCGTCTAACCTTACTTTAAGGAATGGGAAAAGGCAAGTGATGGAAAAATAGTCTACTTTTTTACAGTGTGCGTGCTCAAACAAGGGATAAATCGCAGCGATGACTGTCAAATGCTCTACTCCAGACAGCTCCACAAAAAGAGCGTCAATGGACCATTCGACACACTCAGCTTTGCCCTACCTTGCTTGTCACTGAAGTGACTATTCAGCTCTCCAGGATCAGACTGTACTGCAACAAGCACTTCCAAAAGCATTGCTTGGATGTTTCTATTCAGAAAACCTCAGCCCCCTCGAAACCCAGCACCAGCAAATAGATATCATCCTTAACATTTCAGCCTGAGAATCACAGTATCCAGGGAGGAGGAGGAGGAGGAAGCCTCAGGGGAAAAAAACAGCACTGAACAAAAGCAATCAAGAACAACAATGGAGAAAAGCAGCCAAACGCAGATCTTTTGGGAGATGGGCAAAAACTTGTCTTCCAAGTACTACTTTAGTTTTCTTTAAAGCTTTTTGCACCTTCTGTCATTAACTTAATTAAAAAAATATTTTGGAGTAATACTTTTAGGGTGTTTCCTGTTTACACAGTAATAACACCCTGAGCCAATAAACTCGGCCGCCTGAAGTACTTGGCCTTGACATACACTCAGTCCAGAATACAGTAATTACCTTGTAAACAGGAAGCACACTACTGCTTGTGCACCCGGGCTGCTGCACGAACAAAAGACACAGGAGGTGTACTTCTGCACTAGTACCTCCTGCAGCCTACTTAAGGCACAAATCAGAAGCAAAGCTACATACAAATACTTTATGCCTATCTATGCTTGCAAGTGTCTGCCAGCGCTCTGTGCAGCTACGTCTAAAAATCAGATTTTTTTCATTACAAACGTCTTCAGCAGGCCAACACAGCCAGAGTACTAGCTTTAGAAAGGCTTTTAGGTATTGGCAGAGTAGAACAAGATATGGGAGATTTTTGTTATAACCTATACCTTACTATTCCAAGGTTGTAGGCAGGTGACAAGGGCTAGTGTGCATGCAATCACGAAAGGTACCAGGCTTTAGGAGAGCACTACACATAGTAACACTACACAAATTTATCAGAATGAGAAGTCATTCTCTGATGCAATTGCAGCTCTCTGCAGCTAGACAGCAGCTAGATCAATAAAGACACACATTCCAGGAACCAGCTACTCGCATGGCTCCCCACTGACTCACACCATAGAAGTCTGCCTTTCGAGAAGAGCAGGAGACGTAACAAGCCTTGTCCTCCAATCTAGGAGACTAATTCTGAATCAACGGACTTTGCATTTTAACCTAACTTAGATCAACCAACATACTTTACAAAGGTGATATCACCACCTCATCTTGGTTCCCCACAGTTTCAAGTTACATAGGCTGTATTAGGCCCACAAGAAAGTCAATTACTGAAAGGTACCTCTTAAGAAGACAGCAACCCCTCAGCCAATCCCTTGATAGAGAGAAGGCCTGACACCTCAGCAGGTCCAGAAGTACTTTCTTCTGCGGCTCCATGGTTGGGAAAGCTTTAGTTTTCACTGATATAGATCTATTCTCCCAAATCCATCCAGAGCCTATCCTACTCCTATTAATAGCCTGGACAAGAGTCAACAGAAGCCCTAACTTTAAGTCACTTCTACTCAGTCTGTTAGTTACATTAGCTCAGCAAATATATCAGTGTTCCAGAGAAATCTCATCTTTGACCTAGGACACGATTATACACTCAGTTATCCTAGTCATTCCTCAACAGCGCTCGTCTCTAATCTACAGTCCTCAGAGAATGCCTATCAGCAGCTGCTTGCACAAAAACACTGACAAAGGAGCTAAGATTAGGATGTTACAAAGATCTTGCAAGCAATTTTAAGGACAGAAATTGTAAGCAGCACCTGGTTCTGAAGGGCATTCTGCAGACGCCGAGGGAATTCTAAATTCCTTCTACACCAGGTTTGGGCAAAGTAATTTTCTGGCCCTTTAAATAAAAGGATGCCTATGAAATCTCTGGCACAACAAGAGCTAGAAGGAAACCCAGTGCCAAGCTTTGCACTCCCCCCACCCACCCCAAGCCCAGCTGGGATTTGCTGGGAAGTCAGTTACCAGCTGCTTGGCTGTGCCAAAGAGTCTCCCTTACCATATAATGGTTGAGCAAGAACCCATCAGTAAGAGAATCACAGAATTTTGAGGTTAGAAGGGACCTCTGGAGATGTCCCTAGTCCAACCCCCCTGCTCAAAGCATCATCACCAGTTTAAGAAGAGTCAGCTGCTATGCCTTTGGAAAAAGCTTCAGCAGCTGTCCTCAGTTGCAGACTTCTCTTTTGCTTCTCAAACATATTAAAGTGCTGGACTCATGCTGCCATTATTTGAACTTCCACCTCATGCCACATCTGATTTTGCTGAAACCCACCAGAAGGGCTACGCCACACTTTAAAACATAGCCTTCTCCAAAGCTCTCTTGCTGCGTTTGCAGATTCAAAGAGAAGTATGCAATCTGACATAAGCTGCAGTTCCTTCCGACTAAATGCCCTTCTGATAAACCCATGTCGACGGCACCATCTAGTGGCTTATACGCAGATACACACAATTTGGCGGGGGGGGGGGGTCAGTACCTTTTTCAGTTCAGGTTCTATCAAAAGCAGTAAATGGAACACCAGGTAAAGCCATACCACAAGGTAACTTCAAGTAAAATTAGAGAACGTAGGCATTGCTCATGAATGCTGCACGCTAACTAACCCTGCAGTGTGCACTCTGGCAGCTGAAAGGCCCCTCCAGCAGCTGCTTACCCAACTCATGTGATGGGTCCACGCACACAAGAGTTTTCAGTTTTTCACTACAGCTTCAGGATGTAAGTGTCAGCAAAACTACGAGTGACAAGTGCTATATGTTTCACAAGATGCAATTCCAGAGAACATAGCAACCCACAGGTTGAGCAGGTGTTGAATCAGTCAGAGCCCCACAGGCGTAATATTAACCTTTATTCAGATCCAATAACCACTACAAAGGTGAAGAACATGCACCTTGCTGTCTCTTTCGGTAAGCATCACAATCATCTCACCATTTTCTTCAATTCACCCAGTTCTAACTTCTGTGACCTCTCTGCAAAAGTACTTCATTTCTCCAGCAGATGTCTTTATCCTATTTTGGGGTTCTGCTTTGACAGTTTTGAAGTGAGACAGGCAACACTGACCAGTGCCACAGGGCACATTTCGTATTCTAGTCTTCATTGCTGGGAAAGGAAGATGTTTCCTCACATTTTAGGCTGGACTAATCAAATGCCACTGTTCTCAGCAAACATTTTCACTAACCTGTCCACTCTACAAGAGCAACCAAACAGCCTGAGGATCTCGAGGGAAAAGAACTGGAACCACCTTGTTCTGGAGGGAGCAAGCCTAGGGATTAAGTTGACTGGCGGCATCCATCAGACTACCCTACAAGATGCCTGTAGTTTTAAAACAAGAATTTTCATTTAGTCAACAGCATCAGGCACCTTGCTATGCATCTTCTCTAGGTCAAAAAAAGGCAGGTAGAGCATCTGTAACACACTAGTTAACAGGATGTAAAACATCACAGTGCACAACACAAACTCTCACTTGATCATTTCAAACTGCACACAGCCCTAACAAACTACTGTGGGGCACTCAGTCTCCAGGCTTCTTCACAAGCTGCCCTAGGGGTTACTAAGATGAGACAGCAACAGTTTCGAGCTATGTTAGTGCACGTACACAACCGACACTAAAACCCCAAGTTGCTTTAAAAGCTGCCTCGGATTCATAAGAGCACCTGTTCCATATATGAATGTGATAAAACAAGTTAAACATTGCCCAGAGCAAGAAAAAAGAATTCCGCTTAAGGAGACACACACACACGGACAAACACGGACAAACACACCCCCCAAGCACTGAGGGAAGCCTGCCCCGCTCCCCATAGCTGCCCTCCCAGCGTACGAGGCCGCTCAGACGGCCGCCCGCCGCCCCAACAGTCGCCCCCTCACAGGGATATGGCGCCCGCCCCAAAGGCGGCCGCCGCTAACCCTGCCCTCCACCTCCCGCCATCGTAGGCGACCGCGCGCATGCGCGGCGCGTGCGCCTCGCCACGTTCCTATGGGCGCACGGCTCTCCCCCCTCCCACGCCGGCACGCGGCACTGCGCATGCGCCACCGGACGAGCTTCCCGTTCCCTCCACACCCCCCCCAGTCCTTCCCTCCCACAGCGCTGTGACGCGCGGAGCGTAAACAAAGTGGTGCATTGTGGGAAGGGGGACTCGTTCCGCGCAGGAAGAGCCGGCCTCCATCTTAGGCGCTCGGCGCGTCGCGGCGGCGGCGGCGGGATGGCGGCGGACAGCCGGGAGGAGAAAGGTACCCGGCGGTGGGGCCGCGGGCGGTGTCTGGGGCCTGGCGACGGGAGCCGGCTCGCGCGGGGGAGGCATCCCGCCGCCCGGCCCCCTGCCCCTCCCCGCGGCCTGCGCGGCTGTGGGCGCTGGGCCTTCGCCCTGGGGGCCGTCCGTGAGGAGAGCGAAGGGGCGGCGGGGGCGGGAGGCGCCCGCTGCGGGCGATTTCGGCAGCCGCTGGACCTGCCGGGGCCCCTCGGCGCCTGCTGGGGCGCTGCGTGTGGGGAAACGCTCCCCCGGTGCGCTAAGAGATGCGGTCGGTGCCCGGCGGCGGCGCGCTGAGGGCAAGGTGACTCGAGCAGTGGGTCGCGAATTGCCCACTTGCACGGGCAGTAAGTTTTTCAGTATAGGCGATCATTTTCTGTTGCTTGTTTTTTAACAGAAAACATCAACTTTTCCTTTTTTTTCCTTGGATAGCTAGTCATTCATTTTTTTTTCTTAATAGGATTTTCCATGAAGGAATATGGTCTATAACTTTTGCAATGGGAAGCTTGCATTGCAGTATTTTGTGGTACTTTCTGCTCCGTTTTGCTGTCTTGCCCAGACTCAGTTATGCTTACTGGGCACTCTGAGTAAATATGCTTGAAATAAGAGAATTGAACATTTCCAGGGTAACGTGTATTCAGAACACTCCTAATTGTCATGGTATGCAGAAGCTGACATGATGCATATGTTTTCTGTGAGAAAATTATTTCTATAAGTCAGTCTTCGCTAATCAAATTTTTAAGAAATAAAAACATAGTTTAACTGTGGAAGATTGCTGTTTGGTGGTTAGTAATGTAATTAGTTATAGTTAGCAGGTTACATTGCTATTATTAACTAGAATAAAGGTAAAGGATCACTCTGATGGTATGGGTTGGCTTACATTGTTTAGGATTTCCATGGGATGCATTTCATGGAGGACTTCTTGTAGGATAGGTACCGTGAAATGTCTTTTGTTCAGAGTGATAAAAGTTTGCTATGTCTAATATTCATTGTGAAATTAGATCATGTTAAAAATTCCCAATTTATTTTATTAGCGCTAATGAGTAAAATGACTTCTGATTTTTGATTCTTAGCATTATTTTCGTAAGAATTGTGGGTTATGCTATGACTGGGTTGTATTCAAATAGGCTTGAGCTTCCACTGGAAGCAGTGAAATTGAAATATTTACTACTGCCTTCTGTAAATTCGTTTTCATATTGCAATTTATCCAGGTTAGTTTGGGGGTTTTTTGTTTGTTTTTTTATTATTTTTTTTTTAATCACTGATAATGGTCACGACAAGGGTAGCAACCAAGAAACATTTTTATGTTTTGTGTTTTAATCTGCTTTTAATTTTCTCCCCTATGGGAGGTCTGATTATTACTCATTAGCAGCTGTTAATGCACTTTCATTTGTAACTGAACTTGTCTCTACTGTAAATGTGATATTGTTTCTTTGCTCCTTCCAGAAGACAAATGCTATTTCACTACTTTGGGAAACTGGAAATAAATCTTGCTTATCATTTCTGCTTTAAGTCTCCTGATCTTATACCCTCTCTTTTGCCAACTCAGATGCATGTTTGGACCCTTCCTTGAGCAGATTTAACTCTCATGGCCAGCAGAGAAAAAAACCTTCCCTGGGTTACTTTTTTGCTGTTTCAGGTGAGTTAAAATTGTTCATGGAAGAGTCCAACACACCCTGGAGTCAACACAAGATGTGTTTCAGGAGGGCACAGTTGGGAATGTCTGTATTGAAATCGGAGAGATACCCATTTGGACCTTTCTCCTTTTGCAGTCATGAACTGTAAGAAATCTGTCCCTCTACCCCTTTCGAGCTCCCTTTTTTGTGCTTTTCCTGATGCTTATCATGCCCTCTCTGAGCCAATTTATCTTGCTAATTAGGTTGAGCACTAACAGTGACAGTTCAGTTAGTGGAACTACCTCACGGAAGTTAGTTGAGGAGAAGAGAACCCTGTGGTCAGACTGCCTTTTTTATGTCAGCAGGCTGTTAAATAGGTCTGGCAATTTCTTAGGGGTCAGATGTATACATTTATGGGGGGGAGGGGAATCCCTTCTGCTTCTTTCCTTTGAATACTTGTTTAAGGTTCCAACTATAAATCTAACACTGAAGGGATTCTTCAGAGAGTCTATATCAAACTTGCTTCCTCCATTAAATTTTCATTACCTTCTCATTTATTTCTGATTCAGCTGATACCTCAATCTTTTAACACCTCTGAATGCTACTGCAGTAGCTGAGGTAAATGTAGTTTGCTGGAGTATGCTGTTGCCTCACCAAAAGCGGAACAAGCCTGAGGTTCAATGTTTGTGGTCTGATATGGGTGATATATTGAATAGTACACCTCTTTTTCATGGTCTCCATTAACAAAATCTTTTATGTGAACTTGCCTGGTCTTCTATGGGGAAGCACAATTCAAGCCATGGGATTACAGCAGATATTTAGCAGTTGCACAGCCAGGAATCTGGCTGTCACATCTCTCCTCAATAGCAGCACAAATATTTGCTGGGGATATAGGTATCAACAAATGTAAAAATCTGCTCCCAAGAGAATGATGATGCAGCTTCGTGTTGTATTTAAATGTCCTCTAATGGCAAGCTGCCAGAGAAAGGCTCAGTCCACCTCTCCACACCACTTCCTTTGCGTTAAATACAGTAATTGTGCAGTTTTATGACAACTTCTACATTCCTCTGCCACAGAAAATGCAGAGAAATGCCAGCAGGGAAGCTAGCACACTATGTTGAACTTGTATTCAGATGTATATCGCAGAGATAAAATAATTATGTTAACTTTTCTTTCTGGAAAGGGGGAATTGTCTTTCTTTAATACCATGGTATAAAACTTCTGTTCAGGATTTTGAGATAGTCAGGTTGCCAAATTCAGAGGATTTTTTTTGCTGCTTTACCCCTGATTTCATCCAGCACAGAAGTCCTTACATGCTGCTTCATAATGTTGTGCAATGCATCTTTTACAGATGTTGTCAACTAGCTGAATCCTTGGAGTTTGCTCTGCTTTCCTTGAAATGAGTAAATGCAGAAAGCATAATCACTGATAGTAATATAGGGTGAAAGAGCTAAGAA